>NC_133726.1:892229-1072229 GCF_048934315.1 Petromyzon marinus
GCCCAGTAGCGTCCTTCACGAGCCTTCTTCACAGAGGCCGATCTTGACACCGCTGGTAGCAGTCATCAGCAAGTCCACTCAGCTGCACATCCTCCTGTACCACATCACTCCATCTCTTCTCTAGCCCGTGCTGTGCCCGTTTAGCCCCCTCGATCTGGCCGAACAAAAGCTGTTTGGGCATGCAGTGATTGGGCATGCGGACTATATGGCCCAGCCAATGTGGCCTTACCTGCCGGAGGTGCTCACCGATGGGACTTTGTCCAGATCTTTCGAGGAATTGTGAGCTCCTCACACACTCCAGCCTGGTTAAACCCAGGATTGATCGTAGGCAGGCCAGCCTAAATATTTCTAACTGGCGAAGATGTTCCATTAGGGGGGTACACGTTTCGCAAGCGTAGAGAAGGGAGGGAATGACTGTGGCCGAGAAGACCTGAAGCTTAGTGCGGAGCGACAGACCAGGTAGCTTACACACACCATTACGCAACCGATGAAAAGATATTGCCGCTCGACTGATTCGGAGTGAGACCTCTGCTGTTAAACTGGAGCCGGTCATGAGCACACTGCCCAGGTATGGGAAACTCTCCACTCTCTCCACAACTGCCCCATCACCGATTGGGAGTTGTGGGGGTGGGGTGCCCGATGGTACAAAATACCCAGGCAGGTGCTTCGTTTTGGTGGGACTGATGGTAAGGCCCCACCTCTTAGTGGCACACTCCAGTTTCAGCAGCAGCACCTCCAACTCCTCCTCTGAGTGAGCCGCAATTACCAGGTCGTCGGCATACATAACGTGGTTGACCAATAGAGAGCCATCCCTTGACCGCACCCGGGCATCGATCAGCCTCCCATTGTATCTTTACCAGATGGAAATTCCTCCGGTACAGCTACTGAAGGCTTCACAAGCTACGTGGTCAAAATAATGTTGTAGCCAGAGGATATCCCTGTCGCACCCCAAGGTGTACAGGGAATGGCTCTGACTTCTGGCCACGTAGTTTTACCCGGGCCTGCTCACCATCATGAAGGTCCTTAATGAGCGTGAGCAGAGGGACGGGGACTCCGAAAGCACGAATAACAACCCAGAGCCCAGGCCTACTGATGGTATCATAGGTCTTTACCAGGTTAATGAAGCAGAGATGTAGCTCTTGTGGGAATTCCCTACACCTCTGCTGTAGCAGACGGACAGAAAATATGGCATCTGTGCAGGACCGCCCTTTCCTGAAACCGCATTGGGGCTCCACAAGCCTCTCCTCAGCGTGCCTAGCAAGGCGATGTTGAATAATCCTTGCTATGACCTTTCCCGGCACACTGAGGAGTGAGATGCCCCTGTAGTTGTTACAGTCTGTGCGGTCCCCCTTCTTAAAGAGGGGGTCCACCAGGGCATCCTTCCAATCCTGCGGAACCTATCAAGTGGCCTAGACTGTTTTTATGATGTCATGTAGGGAGTCTGTGCACAAACGCCACCCTCCCTCAGCATTTCGCTTGGGAGATTATCTCTGCCCAGTGCCTTTCCTGGTCTCAGACTCTGGATCGCCTTCAGTACTTCCTCAACAGATGGCACCTCAGCCAGCCACTCACAGGGGGTGACTTCCTCCTCCAATATGTGAGGCACTGCAGCCTCAGCAGGGTCATCCCAACTTTGTCCGATGATGTTTTCCAGGCTGAAGGATTCCCCCTCCCCGAGGACCTCACAGAAATGCTCAACAAATCTGCAAACCTGTTCCTGGGGGTCGGAGATTGGATAACCGTTTTTTCTCCTAATGATGGTAATAGGTGTGGCGCTGCAGGTTACTTTTTTGATGGAGTTAAATAGGGATTTGTGATCGCGGGCCACTGAGGCAAACTCCATCTCCTCAGCAACCCGCGACCACCACCCATCCTTGCAGTGCCTCACAGCTCTCCGAACCTCCGAGCGAAGGTTGCGGTAAGCCTCCTCATTCTCTGACGTGGGATGCTGTAGCCGATGAGAGTGGGCCTGTCGCTTTTTCTCAACCATCCTGAACACCTCCTCTGCCAGCCAGGGTCTCTGGGGAGGTCTGGACCGCGTACCCAAAGCAGCCATTGCAGCTGCATGAGTCACAGTCCTAAACCTCGCCCATGTTCCCTCGACATCAGGAGGAGTGGGGGACTGTGCCAACCCCAGCCGCAAGCGATGATGAAATTCTCGCTTGCGACTTCCATCAGCTAGCTAAGACCAGGCCACCTTAGGTTGGAATGGGGTCCTGGGTGTACACCCACCACCTGAGTGGAAGAATAGCAGGTGCATCTTACAGATGACAAGTCGATGGTCAGAGGGCAGATCAGCTCCATGGTAGGTTCTGGTGTCAAGGACATGGGCTCGTATCCGCTGGTCTGTCACTATTTAGTCCAGCAGATGTTCTTGCTTGGACCTGGCATGCATCCATGATGTTGTGTGGATGAACTGATGCCAGAACAGCGTGTTGGTAATTGCAAGCCCATGGGCTGCACAAAAATCTGGCAGCCTCCTGCTGTTATTGAGCTGATCTGGCCCATGCCTTCCAATCACTCCAGACCAGGTACCAGCATCATGACTAACTCGGGCATTGAAGTCACCCAACAAGATGACTCTATCCCGAGGGGCCACTTTAGCCAGCACATACATACACACACACATACACACACATACACACACATACGAATAATAGTGGTAGGGAAGCCACCACCACAGCGCTTGTGCCAGGCTCGGTGCACTTGGAAGGCCACGTGAAGTGTCGATGGCTCACTGAGCGGCAGTCACTGGGCAGACCCAGGTGCCGTGAGTTGGACTGCACGAGATGACCGGCAGATGCATCACCACGAACATCCATTACCACCAGCACAAACATCCATTACCACCACCACAAACATCCATTACCACCACCACAAACATCAATTACCACCATCACCACGAACATCCATTACCACCACCACCACGAACATCCATTACCACAATCACCACGAACATCCATTACCACTACCACCACCACCACCACAAACATCCATTACCACCACCACAAACATCCATTACCACCATCACCACGAACATCCATTACTACCATCACCACAAACATCCATTACCACCATCACCACGAACATCCATTACCACCACCACAAACATCCATTACCACCATCACCACGAACATCCATTACCACTCCCACCACCACCATTACGAACATCCATTACCACCACCACGAACATCCATTACCACCACCACGAACATCCATTACCACCACCATGAACATCCATTACCACCACCACCAAGAACATCCATTACCACCACCACCACCACCACCAAGAACATCCATTACCACCACCACGAACATCCATTACCACCACCACCACGAACATCCATTACTACCACCACCACGAACATCCATTACCAACACCACCACCACCACGAACATCCATTACCACTACCACCACCACCACCACGAAGATCCATTACCACCACCACGAACATCCATTACCACCACCACGAACATCCATTACCACCACCATCACGAACATCCATTACCACTACCACCACCACCACGAACCACGCTCCCCACCCCCCGGCTCACCGTAGCCCGCGACGTGGATCTGATTCCGGGTGACCACCTCCAGAAGGGAGTCCCCCTCGCGGCCACGCGCGGGCAGTATGCGGCCATCGCGATCCACGAAGCGCACAGAGATTTCCCTACACCACCACCAACACCACCACCATCATCATACCATCATCGTACAACTACCATCATACCACCACCATCATGCCAACACCATCAAAATACCACTAGTATCATCATATCAGCACAATCATACAGCCATCATCACCGTCATACCACCACCATCATCAGAGACCCGCAGACTCAAACAGAGACCCATAGACCCACAGGCTCACACAGAGACCCATAGACCCACAGGCTCACACAGAGACCCATAGACTCACAGATTCACACAGAGACTCATAGACCCACAGACTCACACAGAGGCCCATAGACCCGCAGACTCACACAGAGACCGATAGACTCACAGACTCACACAGAGACCCATAGACCCACAGGCTCACACAGAGACCCATAGATCCACAGGCTCACACAGAGACCCATAGACTCACAAATTCACACAGAGACTCATAGACCCACAGACTCACACAGAGACCCATAGACCCGCAGACTCACACAGAGACCGATAGACTCACACAGAGACCCATAGACCCACAGGCTCACACAGAGACCCATAGACCCACAGGCTCACACAGAGACCCATAAACTCACAGATTCACACAGAGACTCATAGACCCACAGACTCACACAGAGACCCATAGACCCGCAGACTCACACAGAGACCCATAGACCCACAGACTCACACAGAGACCCATAGACCCACTGACTTACAGAGACATTACCACCACAATACCATCACAATCGTCATGACATTACCAATAGTTTATTTTTGTTCACGTGCTATTTCCAATTTCTCACGTGACGCAGTTGTTTTTGCGCCGACTTCTATTTCCGTAACTGCTGGGTTGTTATTTTTTCACATAATCTTATTAGTTTATTAGTTTAGATGTCGCTATTCTGGTGACACGGGTCACTCTTTGCGAACGCGACCCACTCTCGTCTCTTCAGTTCCAAATGAACTTGACCCTCCTCCGGCCCGTCACATTGTCGGGCACGTGACCTCTCAAGCCAAGGCACCAGCGAATGTTGGTGGATCGCACGAATGTTGGTGGATCGCATGAATGTTGGTGGATCGCATGAATGTTGCGGTTCTAGCAACTAATGCGGCATCCGCGTGTTCCGCCTGTGCAAGGGAGCTTCACAGCTTATCGTGTCCCTGTAGTGTGACTACAGCCTGCTGATTGTGCTCTGTCTGCTATGACAGTGTTATCGTGTCCCTGTAGTGTGACTACAGCCTGCTGATTGTGCTCTGTCTGCTATGACAGTGTTACCGTGTCCCTGTAGTGTGACCACAGCCTGCTGATTGTGCTCTGTCTGCTATGACAGTGTAACCGTGTCCCTGCAGTGTGACTACAGCCTGCTGATTGTGCTCTGTCTGCTATGACAGTGTCACCGTGTCCCTGTAGTGTGACTACAGCCTGCTGATTGTGCTCTGTCTGCTATGACAGTGTCACCGTGTCCCTGCAGTGTGACTACAGCCTGCTGATTGTGCTCTGTCTGCTATGACAGTGTCACCGTGTCCCTGTAGTGTGACTACAGCCTGCTGATTGTGCTCTGTCTGCTATGGCAGTGTTACCGTGTCCCTGCAGTGTGACTACAGCCTGCTGATTGTGCTCTGTCTGCTATGACAGTGTTACCGTGTCTCTGTAGTGTGACTACAGCCTGCTGATTGTGCTCTGTCTGCTATGGCAGTGTTACCGTGTCCCTGTAGTGTGACTACAGCCTGCTGATTGTGCTTTGTCTGCTATGGCAGTGTTACCGTGTTCCTGTAGTGTGACTACAGCCTGCTGATTGTGCTCTGTCTGCTATGACAGTGTTACCGTGTCCCTGTAGTGTGACTACAGCCTGCTGATTGTGCTCTGTCTGCTATGACAGTGTTATCGTGTCCCTGTACTGTGACCACAGCCTGCTGATTGTGCTCTGTCTGCTATGACAGTGTTACCGTGTCCCTGTAGTGTGACTACAGCCTGCTGATTGTGCTCTGTCTGCTATGACAGTGTTATCGTGTCCCTGTACTGTGACCACAGCCTGCTGATTGTGCTCTGTCTGCTATGACAGTGTCACCGTGTCCCTGTACTGTGACCACAGCCTGCTGATTGTGCTCTGTCTGCTATGACAGTGTTATCCTCTCGCACGCGCTGGACTTGAGGATTTCCCTGGGTGCGGCACTTTCATCCCACGCGTGTGTGGCCACTCCCCGTTACTTGGCCGGTAACGCCTTCTTATTATTATACACTCGTTCACGAAGCCCGTGTTAGCCAGGCAATGGTTTGCAATGAATATAATAATTAACTTGACGTGATTTTATTTCGATTTAAAGCTTTCGTGACTGCAAGGATTCATCTTCTTTGGTTCTTTCGGTAAAGTCACGTAGAATGAGAATGAAATAATAAAGTAACACAATAAAATTCTCACGACGTTTCGGCCACAACGCATGCGGCCGTCTTCAGGTGAAAGGAACAGACCTGTCGGGACGACAGAGCTTCAATGAAGATGTTAAGATTCGTAGCGACTTTTAAGCTGGTTGGGAGAAGTGAGGCACCTTGACAAAGGGGTTTACATATCAAATAGCTGAGGGATTCGCTTGTGACTGGTCACAGGAATGGCTATGTTAAAGTCAAAACCCACACATCCACAGAGGCAACTAGTAATTTAGCATTGAAATAGCTAAGGGATTAGCTTGTGACTGGTCACAGAAATAGATGTTAAAGTAAAGGCCTACACATCCACAGAGCTTCAATGAACGCTGTTAAGATTTGTAGGGACACAAGCAAACATGATGCCTTGAATAAAGGTGTCAGTTTTTGTGCCAGTTAAAAGAGTAAAACCTATTACTATGATTTAACTTCTTACGTTTGAAGACGTACCCATCGGAAACAACTCGATTGAAAGATTCCGTTCTGTTTTTTTGTATTAGAAATACTCTATGAGGGGCATCGCTCCTATCTTGTACCGTTTTGGAATTATTCAGATTTGAACATCATGAAATGCGATTTAATTTCGTTCAAAACCGCTTTCATCCGATATATATAATAAATTAAAGATAAAACAATTGCTCTCGGTTTAATTGTAGTTGCCGTTTAACGCTCTCTTTAAACGAAAAAAAAACACAATCTTATATTTTGAACGGTTTCTGAATGACACGCACAAACATGTTTATGGGCACTTAAAATCGAGATTTGTGGGCCTTCAAATAAAACAAATCTCGGATTTTCTGATTTACTCTGAATGTTTGCCTACTAAAAGCTACAGATGTAGCAAATGTCAGCTTCTTGGCTTGTCGGAAAGTACCCGCGGCGTGTTTGACACACACAGATTAAGGTTTGTCTTTATATAGATCGAGAAGCGCAGAGCTTGGGCAGTTTGCTGGTAGCGCCACGTGCTCATCAACCCGTGCCTGCTGCTGCTGTTGCCACGTGCTCATCAACCCGTGCCTGCTGCTGCTGTTGCCACGTGCTCATCAACGCGTGCCTACTGCTGTTGCCACGTGCTCATCAACGCGTGCCTGCTGCTGCCACGTGCTCATCAACGCGTGCCTGCTGCTGCCACGTGCTCATCAACCCGTGCCTGCTGCTGCTGCTGCCACGTGCTCATCAACCCGTGCCTGCTGCTGTTGCCACGTGCTCATCAACCCGTGCCTGCTGCTGCTACGTGCTCATCAACCCGTGCCTGCTGTTGCCACGTGCTCATCAACCCGTGCCTGCTGGTGTTGCCACGTGCTCATCAACCCGTGCCTGCTGCTGCCACGTGCTCATCAACGCGTGCCTGCTGCTGCTTCTGTTGCCAAGTGCTCATCAACCCGTGCCTGCTGCTGCTGCTGTTGCCACGTGCTCATCAACCCGTGCCTGCTGCTGCTGTTGCCACGTGCTCATCAACCCGTGCCTGCTGTTGCCACGTGCTCCGCTCGCCTGTGGCTCCTCTGGAGACGCCTCTCCCCCTCGCCGCGCTCCCAGTCGACGCGGTTGTTGTTGAGTCGCCCCCCCCCCCACCTCTACCCCACTGTTCCCCGTAGCCCTGAAACCGGGAGGCCGCGTCCTTCACTCGTGGCCGTGAGAGGGGTGGTGGTGGTGGAGGTGGTGGTCGTGGTGGTCGTGGTGGTCGTGGTGGTGGGGGTGGTGGTGGTGGTGGTGGTGGTCGTGGTGGTGGTCGTGGTGGTGGTCGTGGTGGTGGTGGGGGTGGTCGTGGTGGTGGTGGTCGTGGTGGTGTCGTGGTGGTGGTCGTGGTGGTGGTTGTGGTGGTGGGGGTGGTCGTGGTGGTGGGGGTGGTGGTGGTGGTGGTGGTGGTCGTGGTGGTGGTCGTGGTGGTGGTCGTGGTGGTGGTGGGGGTGGTCGTGGTGGTGGTGGTCGTGGTGGTGTCGTGGTGGTGGTCGTGGTGGTGGTTGTGGTGGTGGGGGTGGTCGTGGTGGTGGGGGTGGTGGTGGTGGTGGTGGTGGTCGTGGTGGTCGTGGTGGTGGTGGTCGTGGTGGTGGTGGTGGTGGTGGTCGTGGTGGTGGTGGGGGTGGTCGTGGTGGTGGTGGTGGTCGTGGTGGTGGTGGTCGTGGTGGTGGTGGAGGGGGGGAGGTCACTGGGATGACCCCAGTGTCTGTCCCCGTGTCACAACGCGAAGTGTTCCCAACGTGGCGAGCCGGCGTCGATTCCCGCTCACGGCCAACACCCGGTGACGATGATCTGAACTGGTGCTGGGCCTCCCCTAGGTCGACTCAGCCTCAAATGAGTAACCTGGTGCGGTGTGTAGTAAACATCGCCACTGGGGAGTCAAAGGCGGCCGGGCGTGGTGTTGGCCACCCACCCCCTCGTGTGCCGTGCCGGCCTTCAGCACATGCCCCGACAGCACTTGCCCCGACAGTCTGTCACAGGCTGTACGGGTGATCTTTGCCTTTATTTCCGACAACATTATTGCCCTCGTGGGGACCTGCGGTGGTGGATGCGGATCGCGTCGGGGGCCATCCAGTGCCGGATAATTCTAGTAGCAACACGTGTAGTAGCTACACGTGTTGTAGTAGCAACACGTGTAGTAGCAACAGTAGCTACATGTGTAGTAGTAGCAACACAGGTGGTAGCAACAGTAGCTACACGTGTAGTAGTAGCAACACGTGTAGTAGTAGCAACACGTGTAGTAGTAGCAACACATGTCGTAGCAACAGTAGCAACACGTGTAGTAGCTACACGTGTAGTAGTAGCAACACGTGTAGTAGCAACAGTAGCTACATGTGTAGTAGTAGCAACACAGGTGGTAGCAACAGTAGCTACACGTGTAGTAGTAGCAACACGTGTAGTAGTAGGAACACGTGTAGTAGTAGCAACACGTGTAGTAGCAACAGTAGCTACACGTGTAGTAGTAGCAACACATGTGGTAGCAACAGTAGCTACATGTGTAGTAGCTACACGTGTAGTAGTAGCAACACATGTAGTAGCAACAGTAGCTACATGTGTAGTAGCTACACGTGTAGTAGTAGCAACACATGTGGTAGCAACAGTAGCTACATGTGTAGTAGCTACACGTGTAGTAGTAGCAACACATGCGATAGCAACAGTAGCTACATGTGTAGTAGCTACACGTGTAGTAATAGCAACACATGTGGTCTAGCAACAGTAGCTACACATGTAGCTACTGTTGCTACTACACATGTGGTAGCACATGTGTAGTAGCAACAGCTACATGTGTAGCTACTGTTGCTACTATATGTGTAGTAGCTACATGTGTAGTAGTAGCTACATTTGTAGTAGTAGCTACATTTGTAGTAGCTACATGTGTACTAGTAGCTACATGTGTAGTAGCTACATATGTAGTAGCTACATGTGTACTAGTAGCTACATTTGTAGTAGTAGCTACATTTGTAGTAGTAGCTACATATGTAGTAGCTATATGTGTAGTAGTAGCTACATTTGTAGTAGTAGCTACATTTGTAGTAGCTACATGTGTAGTAGTAGCTACATTTGTAGTCGTAGCTACATTTGTAGTAGTAGCTACATATGTAGTAGCTACATTTGTAGTAGTAGCTACATTTGTAGTAGCTACCTGTGTAGTAGTAGCTACATGATACTACATGTGTAGCTATTACATATGTAGTAGCTACTAACATAACATAACAACCGCCATTCGCCACTAAGTGGCGGTGACGTCACCACGACGCTTGTGCCAGGTCATGTGCACCTTGAGGCCACGTGAAGTGTCGAACGCCCGCGGGCAGGAGGTCACGGGGCAGACCCAGGTGCCACGGGTCGACTGACTGAGATGACTGGCTGGTGCACCACCTGTGCCCCCTACTGTGCCAACCTGTTGTGGTTTAACCACCCGGCGCTCCGCTCGTTGTTGTGAGCGTCGCTCCTCCGCCCTCCCTTGTTGTTGGAGGGCGACTGCCTCCAACTGCCCAGTAGCGTCCTTCACGAGCCTCCTCCACAGAGGCCGATCTTGACACCGCTGGTACCAGTCATCGGCAAGTCCACTCAGCTCCACGTCCTTCTGTACCACATCACTCCATCTCTTCTCTAGCCCGTGCCGCGCCCGTTTAGCCCCCTCGATCCGGCCGAACAAAAGCTGTTTCGGCATGCGGTGGCTGGGCATGCGGGCTACATGACCCAGTCAACGCAGCCTTGCCTGCCGGAGGAGCTCACTGATGGGACCTTGCCCAGATCTTTCAAGGATTTGTGAGCTCCTCACACAATCCAGCCTGGTTAAACCCAAGATGGATCGTAGGCAGGCTAGCCTAAATGTTTCTAACCGGCGAAGATGTTCCATTAGGGGAGTTCCACGTTTCGCAAGCGTAGAGAAGGGAGGGAATGACCGTGGCCTTAGAAGACCTGAAGCTTAGTGCGGAGCGACAGACCAGGTAGCTTCCACACAGCGTTACGCAACCGATGAAAACATATTGCTGCTCGACTGATTCGGAGTGAGACCTCTGCTATTAAACTTGAACCGGTCATAAGCACCCTGCCCCGGTTTGGGAAACTCTCCACTCTCACCACAACTGCCCCATCACCGATTGAGAGTTGTGGGTGTGGAGTGTCCGCTGGTACAAAATACCCAGGCAGGTGCTTAGTTTTGGTGGGGCTGATGGTAAGGCCCCATCTCTTAGTGGCACGCTCCAATCTCAGCAGCAGCGTCTCCAACTCCTCCTCTGAATGAGCAGCTATTACCAAATCATCGGCATACATAACCTGGTTGAGCAATAGGGAACCATCCCTTGACCGCGCCCGGGCATCGATCGGCCTCCCGTTATATCTGTACCATATGGAGATTTCCCCGGTACAGCTATTGAAGGCTTCACGAACTACGTGGTCAAAATAGATGTTAAATAATGTGGGAGCCAGAGGACATCCCTGTCGCACCCCAAGGTGTACAGGGAATGGCTCTGACTCCCGACCACGTAGTTTTACCCGGGCCCGCTCACCATCATGAAGGTCCTTAATGATCGTGAGCAGAGGGTCAGGTACTCCAAAAGCACGAAGAACGACCCAGAGCCCAGGCACACGTACACACACACACACATACACACAAACACACACACGTACACACACGCACGTACACACACACATGTACACACACACGTACACACACACACACACACGTACACACACACACGTACACACACACACGTACACACAAACACACACACACGTACACACACACACGTACACACACGCACGCACACACACACACGTACACACACGCACGTACACACACACACGTACACACACACGTACACACACACGTACGCACAAACACACACGTACACACACACATGTACACACATACGTACACTCACGCTCTGGCCGTGTGGGAGCTCAAAGTGCACGCTCAGTTCACCGCTCATCTCCACTCAAGAGTGTTCCTTTTGCATTGACAAAGGTCTCCATGTAGCCTACACGGGCTGCCGAGCCAAGTGCACAAACATGAAAACTGATTATCACCATCAGTCTCGAACACTGTGTGGCCTTAAAATGAAAAAAACAACCAAACATAACTGGCGACGTTTCATTGATGTGCCATGAAGCAGGGCCATTGACCGAAACGTCGTTACTCACCCGGGCGCTTCGCTCTCGCTCGGCGCGGTGGAGCTGAAGAGACGCGGGGAGAGAGCGGAGAGACTCCGGGAGAGCGTCACCCTCAGCAGCACGGCCATGGAGAGAGTGGAGTGGTGGGCCGGGGTAGCGGGAACTCGGAGAGACGGGTGGCGAGAGAGGGAGAGAGGAGAGAGATTGGGGAGTCTGGAGAGAGCCAGCCGAGAGCGAGGGACGGGAGAGTCGATCGCTGGGACTCTCTGTGTGAAAGTTACGTCTCTCTTATCAACTCCCACGTGACGGGAGGGGAGCGGGGAGGATGGGACATCAGACTTTGGAGCATCAAACGGGACGTTGACATGGCGAGGCCAAGGTAATCCAGTGAGCCCCCCCTCCCTCACTCCTCAAGGACGAACCCCCCTCCCCACCCCGCACTCACCACCGCTCACTCTTCACTTCTGTGGGACTCACCACACTGCAGGTTGCAACAACTCACCCACTCACTCACCCACCCACTCACCCACCCACTCACTCACCCACCCACCCACTCACCCACTCACTCACTCACCCACCCACTCACTCACCCACCCACCCACTCACTAACCCACCCACCCACTCACCCACTCACTCACCCACTCACGCACTCACTCACCCACCCACACACCCACCCACTCACCCACCCACTCACCCACTCACTCAGTCACTCACCCACCCACTCACCCACCCACTCACCCACCCACTCACTCACCCACCCACTCAATCACCCACCAACTCACCCACCCACTCACCCACTCACTCACCCACCCACTCACCCACCCACTCACCCACCCACTCACTCACTCACCCACCCACTCACCCACTCACTCACCCACCCACTCACCCACTCAATCACCCACCCACTCAATCACCCACCCACTCACTCACCCACCCACTCACTCACCCACCCACTCAATCACCCACTCACTCACCCACCCACTCACCCACTCAATCACTCACCCACCCACTCACTCACCCACCCACCCACCCACTCAATCACTCACCCACCCACTCAATCACCCACCCACTCACTCACCCACCCACTCAGTCACGCACCCACTCAATCACCCACTCACTCACCCACCAACCCACTCACTCACTCACCCACCAACCCACCGACTCAATCACTCACCCACCAACCCACCCATTCACTCAGCAGGTCATAACAACATACCCACTCACTCACTCACCCACTCACCCACTCACTCACCCACCCACTCAATCACTCACCCACCCACTCACCCACTCACTCACTCACCCACCCACTCACCCACTCACTCACCCACCCACTCGCTCACCCACCCACTCAATCACCCACCCACTCACTCACTCACTCACCCACCCACCCACTCACTCACTCACTCACCCACCCACTCACTCACCCACCCACTCACCCACTCAATCACTCACCCACCCACTCACCCACTCACTCACTCACCCACCCACTCACCCACTCACTCACCCACCCACTCACTCACCCACCCACTCACTCACCCACCCACTCACTCACTCACCCACCCACCCACTCACTCACTCACTCACCCACTCACTCACCCACCCACTCACCCACTCAATCACTCACCCACCCACTCACTCGCCCACCCACTCAATCACCCACCCACTCACTCACCCACCCACTCACTCACCCACCCACTCAATCACCCACCCACTCACTCACCCACCCACTCAATCACCCACCCACTCACTCACCCACTCACTCACTCACCCACTCAATCACCCACTCACTCACCCACCAACCCACCCACTCATCCACTCACTCACTCACCCACCAACCCACCGACTCAATCACTCATCCACCAACCCACCCATTCACTCAGCAGGTCATAACAACATACCCACTCACTCACCAACCCATTCACCCACTCATCCACTCAATCACTCACCCACCCACTCACTCACCCACCCACTCAATCACCCACCCACTCACTCACCCACCAACCCACCCACTCACCGACTCAATCACTCACCCACCAAATCACTCAGCAGGTCATAACAACACACCCACTCACTCACCCGCTCACTCACCCATACAACCACTCACCCACTCACTACACAGCAGGTCACAACAACACACCCATTCACTCAACGTCTCACTGACCCACTCACCCACTCACTTACCCTCTCAATCACCCACTCACCCACCCGCCCACTCATCCACTCACCTACCCACTTACTCACTCACCCATCCACCCTCTCACTCACCCTCTCATTCACCACCCACTCACTCACCCATCCACCCTCTCACTCACCCTCTCAGTCACCACCCACTCACTCACCCACTCACTCACCCACTCACTCACCCATCCACCCTCTCAGTCACCCATCCACCCTCTCACTTACCCTCTCAGTCACCCATCCACGCTCTCACTCACCCACTCACTCACCCACTCACTCACCCATCCACCCTCTCACTCACCCTCTCAGTCACCCACCCACTCACTCACCCACTCACTCACTCACCCATCCACCCTCTCACTCACCCTCTCAGTCACCACCCACTCACTCACCCACCCACTCACTCACTCATCCACCCTCTCACTCATCCTCTCAGTCACCACCCACTCACCCACCCACCCACTCACTCACTCACCCATCCACCCTCTCACTCACCCTCTCAGTCATCACTCACTCACTCACCCACTCACTCACTCATCCACCCTCTCACTCACCCCCTCAGTCACTCACCCACTCACTCACCCACTTACTCACCCATCCACCCTCTCACTCACCCTCTCAGTCACCCACCCACTCACTCACCCACTCACTCACCCACTCACTCACCCATCCACCCTCTCACTCACCCTCTCAGTCACCCTCTCACTCACCACAATGCTGGTCACCTCACTTATCTCCCTGATTCACTGATCCACTCTGGAATCCCCTCCTCCCATCACCATCGTCACCATCATCACCACCACCATCATCACCATCATCACCACCACCGTCATCACCATCATCGCCGCCTCTTCTCTCCCAAAGCTCTCACAACAACAACTTCGCTCAGTTCACGAAGCGTGTTACCCCGCTCTCAAACCTGCGGCATCACTGTGACTGCTGTTTGTTGCTGGCCGCATGGCGTTGCTGGGCTCTTTGGCGTCCGTGTCCAGCCACTGACAAGCAACTCCACGCGTTCGCCTTGAACCACCGCGTGGCCTTCGTTCGGAAACATGTGGAGTGGACGACGTTTCAGGCAAGGGCCCTATTTGTTACCCACGAAAAAAAACCACGAAGCGCTTTATGAAGAAAGTGTTTTGTGTTGCTATTAAGAAGGGTCGATGTGCCGAAACGTCGCCTTTTGTATCGTTTACTAGCTTGCGTGTTCAGTGGCTGTGTCTGTTCTCTGGTTGTGTAGTTGTGTTGGCTGTGTTAGCTGAGTGGTTGAGTGGCTGAGTTGCTGTGTGGTTGTGTGGTTGAGTGGCTGTGTGGTTGTGTGGTTGTGTGGTTGAGTGGTTGTGTGGTTGAGTGGTTGAGTGGCTGTGTTTGTGTGTTTGAGTGGTTGAGTGGTTGAGTGGTTATGTGGTTGAGTGGTTGAGTGGCTGGGTGGTTGAGTGGTTGAGTGGTTGAGTGGCTGTGTGGTTGCGTGGTTGAGTGGCTGAGTGGTTGTGTTTGTGTGTTTGAGTGGTTGAGTGGCTGTGTGGTTGAGTGGTTGAGTGGCTGTGTGGTTGAGTGGCTGTGTGGTTATGTGGTTGTGTGGTTGAGTGGCTGTGTGGTTGTGTGGTTGAGTGGTTGAGTGGTTATGTGGTTGAGTGGTTGAGTGTGTGAGTGGCTGTGTGGTTGAGTGGTTGAGTGGCTGAGTGGTTGTGTGGTTGAGTGGTTGTGTGGTTGTGTGGTTGAGTGGTTGAGTGGCTGTGTGGTTGAGTGGCTGTGTGGTTGAGTGGTTGAGTGGTTGAGTAGCTGTGTGGTTGAGTGGTTGAGTGGTTGAGTAGCTGTGTGGTTGAGTGGTTGAGTGGTTGAGTGGCTGGGTGGTTAAGTGGTTGTGTGGTTGAGTGGCTGAGTGGCTGAGTGACTGTGTGGCTGAGTGGTTGAGTATCTGAGTGGTTGAGTAGCTGAGTGGCTGTGTTAGCTGAGTGGTTGAGTAGCTGAGTGGTTGAGTAGCTGAGTGGTTGAGTATCTGAGTGGTTGAGTAGCTGAGTGTTTGAGTAGCTGAGTGGTTTGGTAGCTGAGTGGTTGAGTAGCTGAGTGGTTGAGTAGCTGAGTGGTTTGGTAGCTGAGTGGTTTGGTAGCTGAATGGTTGAGTAGCTGAGTGGCTGTATTAGCTGAGTGGTTGAGTAGCTGAGTGGCTGTATTAGCTGAGTGGTTGAGTAGCTGAGTGGCTGTATTAGCTGAGTGGTTGAGTAGCTGAGTAGCTGTGTTAGCTGAGTGGTTGAATAGATGCGTGGTTGAGTAGCTGAGTGGCTGTGTTGGCTGAGTGGCTGTGTTAACTGAGTGGTTGAGTAGCTGAGTGGTTCAGTAGCCGAGTGGCTGTGTTCGCTGAGCGGTTGAGTAGCTGCGTGGTTGAGTAGCTGAGTGTTTGAGTAGCTGAATGGTTTAGCAGCTGAGTGGCTGTGTTAGCTGAGTGGTTGAGTAGCTGAGTGGTTGAGTAGCTGAGTGGCTGTGTTAGCTGATTGGTTGTGTTAGCTGATTGGTTGAGTAGCTGAGTGTTTGAGTAGCTGAATGGTATAGCAGCTGAGTGGCTGTGTTAGCTGAGTGGTTGAGTAGCTGAGTGGTTGAGTAGCTGAGTGGTTGAGTAGCTGAGTGGCTGTGTTGGCTGAGTGGTTGAGTAGCTGAGTGGTTGAGTAGCTGAGTGGTTGAGTAGCTGAGTGGCTGTGTTGGCTGAGTGGTTGAGTAGCTGTTTGTTGAGTAGCTGTGTTAGCTGATCGGTTGAGTAGCTGAGTGGCTGTGTTAGCTGAGTGGTTGAGTAGCTGAGTGGTTGAGTAGCTGAGTGGCTGTTTTAGCTGAGTGGTTGAGTAGCTGAGTGGCTGTATTAGCTGAGTGGTTGAGTAGCTGTTTGTTGAGTAGCTGTTTGTTGTGTAGCTGTGTTAGCTGATTGGTTGAGTAGCTGAGTGGTTGAGTAGCTGAGTGGCTGTGTTAGCTGAGTGGTTGAGTAGCTGAGTGGCTGTATTAGCTGAGTGGTTGAGTAGCTGTTTGTTGAATAGCTGTTTGTTGAGTAACTGAGTGGTTGAGTAGCTGTTTGTTGAGTAGCTGAGTGGCTGTGTTAGCTGAGTGGTTGAGTAGCTGTTTGTTGAGTAGCTGTTTGTTGAGTAGCTGAGTGGTTGAGTAGCTGAGTGGTTGAGTAGCTGAGTGGCTGTATTAGCTGAGTGGTTGAGTAGCTGTTTGTTGAGTAGCTGTTTGTTGTGTAGCTGTGTTAGCTGATTGGTTGAGTAGATGAGTGGTTGAGTAGCTGAGTGGCTGTGTTAGCTGAGTGGTTGAGTAGCTGAGTGGCTGTATTAGCTGAGTGGTTGAGTAGCTGTTTGTTGAATAGCTGTTTGTTGAGTAACTGAGTGGTTGAGTAGCTGTTTGTTGAGTAGCTGAGTGGCTGTGTTAGCTGAGTGGTTGAGTAGCTGTTTGTTGAGTAGCTGTTTGTTGAGTAGCTGAGTGGTTGAGTAGCTGAGTGGTTGAGTAGCTGAGTGGCTGTATTAGCTGAGTGGTTGAGTAGCTGTTTGTTGAGTAGCTGTTTGTTGTGTAGCTGTGTTAGCTGATTGGTTGAGTAGCTGAGTGGTTGAGTAGCTGAGTGGCTGTGTTAGCTGAGTGGTTGAGTAGCTGAGTGGCTGTATTAGCTGAGTGGTTGAGTAGCTGTTTGTTGAGTAGCTGAGTGGCTGTGTTAGCTGAGTGGTTGAGTAGCTGTTTGTTGAGTAGCTGTTTGTTGAGTAGCTGAGTGGTTGAGTAGCTGAGTGGTTGAGTAGCTGAGTGGTTGAGTAGCTGAGTGGCTGTGTTAGCTGCCGCTCCAGGAGCAGCATCACCAACTAGAATTTGTTTAAATTTTTTTAATGAACTTTACATTTTTGGGGGGGTGGGGGCGGGGGGGGACTTACCCCCCACCCTCTCCCTTCTCCCTCCCCCCGTAAAAATTCCCAGAATGCGGGCGGGGGGTGGGGGGGCCGCTGCGGTGTGGGGGCGTGACGTCATCGCCATCCCGCATCACTCCGGGCCCGCCACGCGCCCTCGTTAACTCATTACGCAGCAACATTCCGCGACCAACCATACCACAACAACCACCACAACAACCACAACAACTATTATTATTATGATCTTAATGTCAACTCGTAGCACCGCGCCGCCGCCGCCGCTCTTGTAGAGAGAGCGAGAGGGTGGGGGGGGTGCACAAGAGGAGCCAGGAGGAGGAGGAACTACAGACGGGGACCTCGAAGGGAACAGCAGCAGAGGAGACGGCGGCGCTTACCAACGGTTGCCCAAGCTCTGCGATCCTCTACACATTAAGGCAGTGGTTCTGCTTGACCCGGGGTGCCTTCATAGGTTGCTCGCTAACAGCACTGGTCCCAACAGTCTATAAAGGTTATACGGGGGATCTTTGTCTTTGTGTGCATGTGAATAATATCTTAACTTGTGCCGGAGGCGTCGAGCGGGAGCAGGCGTCTGTGACGTCTCCTGGGCCAAGCACGTGCTGAAAAAGGCCCTGGCGAGGATTATCCAACATCACCGTGGCCCACAACGCACCGAGGAAAGGCTGGCGGAGTTTCAAAGACGGTGTCAGATCGGGGCGGTGTTTCACGGACACCAAACTCTCGACCCGTGTGCTACAGCAGAGGTTGTGGGGCATTTCAAGAGGACCTGCCGATTACGCCTCTGCTTTATTGACATGGCCAGAATCGATTGAGATGATTCACCGCCCCTCCGCTCGCAGTCGCGATGGTGGACAGGCCCCCGGGTGCAAGTTGCGTGGCCAAGAGTCCACGTTGGTTGCTGATGGTGATGTCGCCTGGTCCCAGCACTCCCTTCACGTCCACTTTGACCACGTAGCTCGAGATGCTGTCCATCTGGTATCGACAATGGGATGCCCGGGTGCGGTCAAGTGACGGCTCCCTATTGGTCAACCATGCTGAGTCTGCCGATGATTGCTGCTCACTCTGAGAATTAGTTGGAGACGCGACCGCTGAGCCCGGAGCGTGCTACTAAGAGATGGGGCCTTACCATCAGCCTCACACACAACACAACACACCTGCCTGGGTATTGTATGTCATCAAACACTCCACCACCTCAACTCCCCATGAGTGATGGGGCAGCTGTGCAGAGATTGGAGCAGTCACCTTACCTGGACAGTGTGCGTATGACCAGTTGTAGTTTGGCGGCAGAGGTGTCTCTCCGGGTCAGTCGAGCGGCATGATCTTTGCATGGGCTGCGAATCGCTGCTGCGTGGAAGCGACCAGGCGCCTATCGCTCCACGCCAGGCTGCGGGTCGTCTGGGCGACACTCACTACCGCCCTTCTCTCTGCCTGCGACACGTGGAGCCCTCTAAGGCAGCGGTTTCTTAGCTTGGGGTGCACCACGCACCCCACCTGGATGTGCGTGGTTTTTCATTTTTCATTTATTTGGCAACCGCAACAAACAAAAAACATGAACATTAAAACATCTTAAAGTGACTATGTGTCTGTGCAAACAGAAAATCCAGGAAAAAAAACAGCAAAATATTCCTGAAAAAGCAGCATATGCCAACGCTGTGTGCAAAAAACACAGTGGGATGCAAATCAAACAACAACCACAAGACAACTTAGATTAAGGGCATCAGTCTAACTCCGTACTACAATAAACAAACATGGCCAAACCAAAAAAACTTTTCGACATCACAAAAATAAAGCCATAAAAGCAATGTAACAGTGATCATAGGAACTGTGACCGAATTTTCACAATAAACGACATAAACAACATGTAACACCAAACCCTAGAGCCATAGCTGGCTGCATGAGTCACTCCACAACAACAGGAGCATCAGTCGGAGTATCTGCATGGGGGTAGCGAGACACGGCCAAATTTGTGTTTAGAAGGTAAATAGTCGATACGCAAATTAATCACGGGCACGTAAGTTGCAACTAACTTTGTTTCTAGATTTGAAGCTTTCGTGACTGCAAGGATCCATACTCTTTGGTTCTATTCGGTAAAGTCACGTAGGTAAAAAATTAAAATAACAAAAATCACAGTGATTTTTGTTATTTTTTTTTACCTACGTGACTTAACTAACTTTGTTTCGCCACTGTCCATCTCCGTTCATTAACATTATAAAACAATTTAACGACCGAAAACCAAAGAGGTGCAAGGCTGCGGTAAGGATCAAGAACCGCTGCTTTCAGGCGTCTCTCAGCGCGTTCATCAGACACGTGCGTGTGGGGAAACCGGAGCACGCGGATAAAGACCCACGCGCGCGAGGGGGCAACGCTCGATCCCACGCAGGCGGGACAGGCGGATTTCACGACTTAGCTCTAGCGGCGTCTCGTGGCGAGCCAGGGGACGACTGCTCCGCGAAGCCCACGGGAGGGGAGTTCCCTCGACGCCTTAGAACGGAAGCTGAACCATTAAACCTGACACCTCGCCCCTCTCCTTCCGAAGGCGCCTCTGGGCACAGCAGACACCGCGGGGCGGCGTTACTTACGCAGCTGATGCAAAGAGAATGGGCACCCGACGGAAGCGGGGTTGAGGCCTCTGGTGCACACACTTTAGACCAGGGGTCTCAAACTCAACTTACCTGGGGACCGCTGGAGGTAGAATCTGGGTGAGGCTGGGCCGCATCAAGTATTCCAAAAAAAAGTACAACTGATCCAATCTGCTCAATCTTTATTAATAACAGTTCAGAACATGAACGGTTCTTCAGAACATAGGCTTCCCTTACCTACTCCTTGCTGCCAGAGATCTGGCAGCGCTTCCTCTTCCTACACAGCTGAGCCACATTTGGCTTTAGGGAGGAAGCAATTGAGACCCTCAGTATGGCTTGAAGATGCTCATCAGTAAGTTTGGACCTGTATTTTGACTTATTACAGTTCATGGTGCAGAAGAGCTTTTCACACAGATATGTGCTCCCAAAAAGGCACATGGTCCGCTTGAACATCCTGGAAAGCTAAAAAATTGTCCAAGCTTGTCTGCTTTTGCACTCACCTCCCTGAACTTGGCTTTGAGTTCAGAATTGCACTGCAGGTCAATTAGCTCCATTTGAAGGTACAGGAGGGGCATCTTGCACATCGAAGGAGAAGGGGTCAGCAAAAATTTGAAAAGTGGCTCTGTGTGTCTTGAAGTCTGCAAACCTGTGATCAAATTCCTCCTGTAGCTTTACAATGGCATCAGCATACTTCTCACCACTGAATGGTGTGCCCGCGTCCATGAGTGCCTTGCATGCTGTGAAATGGCAGAGGTTTGTCTGAGAGAGCTGGGCTTTCCATAACACAAGTTTTGTGGAGAATGCTCTGACTTTGTCATAGGCAGCACTGGCAAGCTGCCCCTGGCCTTGTAACTTCTTGTTCAGTACGTTCAGCTCCTGTGTGATGTCAACAAGTAAAGCTAAGTCCACGAGCCATTTGGGATCACTTAGCACAGGAAAAGCCATCCCATCATCCTTCTCCATGAAGCCTTTCACGTCTGCTCTCAACTCACAAAACCTCTTCAAGACGTTTCCCCTGCTGAGTCAACGTACCTCGGTGAAGTAGAGCACATCCCCATATGCTGACTCTATTTCCTCTAAAAAGGCGCGGTACTGCCGGTGCTTTAAGCCCCTGGATCTGATATGGTTGATGCATTTCACAACGACAGACATCACATTGTCAAACTTCAGGCATTTGCTGCAAAGGGCCTGCTGATGGATAATGCAGTGCAGAGCAATGGCCTCCTCAACACCCTCCTCTTCCAGTTTTCTTTGAACAAGTGCTAATTTTGAGCACTTGGTTTTTCTTATCATTATTAAATTTATCAATCGTGTTCTCTCTCAGGTGTTCATACCTTTCACATTTATAAATAAAGTGATCTAGATTTTCTTATTTTTGTTTACATCCTAATATCCTTCTGCTCTACCAAATCTCTCTGGATGCCATTGAGCTAACTCTGGTGTCCGTGTTACTCCACCTGTCTTAATTCTTAACATCAAGTGCATTGTCTCATGTTTTATATCTTTTAATTTATCTTCTTTGGTTCTTTTGGTAAAGTCACGTAGAATGAGAATAAAATAATAAATTGGTCAAATAAAATAACACAATATTCTCACGACGTTTCGGCCACAACACAAGCGCCCTTCATCAGGTGAAGGGACGAGACTGTCTGGAGGACAGCGCTGGAGTGAAAAAGCCACGCTCAGATCGCGACCTTTAAGCTTAGAGTCGCGGCTTTTTCACTCCAGCGCTGTCCTCCAGACAGTCTCGTCCCTTCACCTGATGAAGGCCGCTTGTGTTGTGGCCGAAAACGTCGTGAGAATATTATTGTGTTATTTTATTTTATCAATTTATTATTTTATTCTCATTCTACGTAGTGACTTTACCGAAAGAACCAAAGAAGATGAATCCTTGCAGTCACGAAAGCTTTAAATCGATCTCTTAATTTCTTCCTCTTTTGAATTAAATTGTTCTTGGAAAATTCGATTTCTTTTGCGATTGCACATATCTGTCCTTTTCCCTTGTCTTTGTTTCTCTTGTAACAATAATCTATAACTTCTTCTTTATAATATTCAGGTTCTAACCACCATTTGGCGTGTGTTCTTGCCACCCATCTCATGCTATTTGCTATCCATGTAATTATTTTCCCTTTCCTATTGCAACACTCTGTTGTCTTTATTAGGTCACTGATTACTCTTGTTGAGTCCGCCCGCTTCCTAAGTCCTCTGTACCTTCCACTGGGTGACAGGATATATCTTTTTCCTTCCACTTGGTGTCACTCCGGAATCACGTTTCAATCAAGTGACTGACGTTGCTAATTCGCGTTGGCGAACTTGTCAACAAACACCGGAAGCTGTCACTAGCCTTAGCTATGGAAAAATAAAGTATAATAATTTAAAAAATAAATTTAAAATGTCAAGTAGGGGGCCACAAAATATTGTTCCGCGGGCCGCAATTGGCCCGCGGGCCGCGAGTTTGAGACCCCTGCTTTAGACGATGCACGTTCACCCATACACGGACGCACGGGTAAACGCACACGTGCCACCTACACGTTCATATACACAGAGAGAGACACACGCACACACTTGCACACGAAAGACAGAGGTCCTCCATATAGTCTTAATAAACCTTTGAGGCAAGTGCTGTGAGCTACACGAGGGGGTGGGTGGCCAGCACCACGCCCGGCCGCCTTTGTCTCCCCAGTGGCGATGTTAACAAACGACATAGCCACATCAACTACAACTGCAGTCGCCCTTCGCCGCAGGAAATGCGCTTGCGCCAGGCCTCGTTGCACCGTGAGGACAGTCGAAGCGTCGTGGGAGGCTCGCTGCTGGCAGGGGGTCACGGGACAGACCCAGCAGGTGCCATGGCTTGACCGACCGAGGTGACAGACAGATGCACCACCCGTGCCCGCTAGGGACAGACCCAAGGGACCATGGCTTGACCGACCGAGATGGCTGGCAGATGCACAACCCGTGCCCCCTAGGGGCAGACCCAAGGGACCATGGCTTGACCGACCGAAATGACAGGCAGATGCACAACCCGTGCCCCCTAGGGACAGACCCAGGGTACCATGGCTTGACCGACCGAGATGACTGGCAGATGCACAACCCGTGCCCCCTAGGGACAGACCCAGGGTACCATGGCTTGACCGACCGAGATGACTGGCAGATGCACAACCCGTGCCCCCTAGGGACAGACCCAGGGTACCATGGCTTGACCGACCGAGATGACAGGCAGATGCACAACCCGTGCCCCCTAGGGACAGACCCAGGGTACCATGGCTTGACCGACCGAGATGACAGGCAGATGCACAACCCGTGCCCGCTAGGGACAGACCCAGGGTACCATGGCTTGACCAACCGAGATGACTGGCAGATGCACAACCCGTGCCCGCTAGGGACAGACCCAGGGTACCATGGCTTGACCGACCGAGATGATTGGCAGATGCACAACCCGTGCCCCCTAGGGACAGACTCAGGCTACCATGGCTTGACCGACCGAGATGACTGGCAGATGCAGAACCCGTGCCCGCTAGGGACAGATCCAGGATGCCATGGCTTGACCAACCGAGATGACTGGCATAAGCACAACCCGTGCCCCCTAGGGGCAGACCCAGGGTACCTTGGCTTGACCGACCGAGATGACTGGCAGATGCACAACCCGTGCCCGCTAGGGACAGATCCAGGATGCCATGGCTTGACCAACCGAGATGACTGGCATAAGCACAACCCGTGCCCCCTAGGGACAGACCCAGGGTACCATGGCTTGGCCGACCGAGATGACTGGCCGATGCACAACCCGTGCCCCCTAGGGACAGACGCAGGGTACCATGGCTTGACCGACCGAGATGACTGGCAGATGCACAACCTGTGCCCCCTAGGGTTGAACGATTTGGGGAAAATATCTATTTTAATTTTTTCTGACAGATATTGTGATTTGATTTGCGATTCTTTGTTTTTAAGTCAGGCTTCAGTTCAATATTCACTGTGTAATAGATGTAAAACATGTGATGGAGCATTACCACGTGATACCATAAAAATGTGAACTGCTCTATATATTCTAATGCAAGGATGATAACTTAAAATATATGAATTGCTTCCAACATGTATTTATTAAAGTGTTTTAATTGAAATAGAACATATTCTTGGTTCTTTCGGTAAAGTCACGTAGAAGGGAAACAATAAAATAATAAAAATATAACACAATAAAATTATCACGACGTTTCGACTGCAACACACGCAATCATCATCAGGTGTGCTGCAGTCGAAACGTGAGAATTTTATTGTTTTACATTTGTATTATTTCATTGTTTCCCTTCTACGTGACTTTACCGAAAGGAACGAGAATATGAATCACTGCAGTCACGAAAGCTTTAAATTGAAATAGAACAATCAAACATAGAACAATTGTTAAGTTAAATAATGAAGTTATAATAATTAAAAAAAAAATCAACAATAAAGTAATAGGACTTTTAAAATCGCAAAAGATCGCAGCCTTTGCGATTTGCTAATCGCATATTGTTTCAAATTGCGATTTCGATTTGAAATCGATTAATCGTTCAGCCCTAGTGCCCCCCCCCCCGCCCCCCCCCCACTGCGCCAACGTGTGGTGTCTTAGCCGCTGGAGCGTCGCTCCTCCTTCTGCTATGGTGGTTGGAGGGCGACTGCCTCCCAGTGCCCGAGGAGCGGCGCCCTTCACGACGAGCCTCCTCCTCCCCTCATCCACGGAGGTCCACAACCCCCCCCCCCTCCCCTCTGCGTTCTAGCCAGAGGGGAGGTTGCGTTAGCCGAGTGGCTGAGTCGATAGCTGATTCAGGGTACCCCCTCGGTTGAGTGCACAAAGATAAAGATCCCCCGTATAGCCTTTGACATACCGTTGGGGCAAGTGCTGTTAGCGAGTAGCCCCCGTGAAGGCCGGTGGGGCAGACACGAGGGGGTGGTTGGCGAGCACCACGCCCGGCCGCCTTTGTCTCCAAAGGGGGGATGTTTACACACCGCACCAGGTACTTATTTGAGGCTGAGTCGACCTAGGGGAGGCCCAGGACCGGTTCAGATAATCGTCGCTGGTGCTGGCTGTGAGCGGGTTCGTACCGCAGCGCGCTAACCACAACACTACCGCTCCCCATATACACACAAAGGTCCGCCGTGTAGCCTCAACAGACCGTCGGGGCAAGCGCTGATTGTACACACACACACAGAGAGAGAGAGACACGCACGCGCGCACACAACTATCAACTCACGCCCTCACATTCTCACTCATCCTGCCGGGAGCTGCTCCGTGTGCCGCTGGGAATTTTATTTACTCAAATGTCGCGTGGCCGGGCACCTTGAGGGCAGCGGGGTTAAGGGGGGGTGGGCTTAGTCATCAGCCCCAAGACTCAATGACTACTGGAGCTCCGTCGATCTCGCTGCACAGTCGTGAGGCCAACAGAGAGCGGCGTTCACGGACTGCACGCGCTCGAGAAGACGCGCGTGCACCCGGTACACGGACGCACAGGTAAACGCACACGTGCCACCTACACATTCATGTACACAGAGATAGAGAGAGAGAGACACGCGCACACACTTGCACACGAAAGACAGAGGTCAACTATAGAGTCTTAAATGGACCTTTAAGGCAAGTGCTGAGGTCTACACGAGGGGGTGGGTGGCCAGCACCACGCCCGGCCGCTTTTGTCTGCCCAGTGGCGATGTTTTAACACACCGCACCAGACACTCATTTGAGGCTGAGTTGACCTAGGGGGGGTGTAAGGACTGGTTCAGAAAAACGTCACTGGCGTTGGCCGAGAGCGATAATCGAACTCGGGTGGCAGGGTGAGTCGCGCAGCGCGCTAACCACTACGCCACCGCTCCCCATTCGCATGTATACACCAAGACATACGTACACGTGAATACATACACACACCTACACCTACACACACCTACACACACACACCTACACACACACACACCTACACACACACCTACACACACACACCTACACACACACCTACACACACCTACACACACACACACCTACACACACTATATTACGGGAAGGGAAGGAACTGCGCTGGAGACGAGAGGAAGACGCTCTCACTCCGAGTTCGGAAGAGCCTGTAGACATCGCGGGAGGAGGAGGAAAAGGAGAAATTCGCCCGCAGATTCATGGCCTGCCACGCGACCTTCCTCCACGGCATCATCGTCGCCATCATCGCCGTCAACCTCATCACCATCGCTACGATAGCCGTCGACCCAGGTGAGAACGCGCACAATCCTGACGCACAAAGACGCCCCCCGTGTAGCCTGTAACAGACTGTAGGGGGCAAGTGCTGTCAGCGAGTAGCAGCACCTGTGAAGGCCGGCGCTGTGGCACACGAGGGGGTGGGTGGCCAGCACCACGCCCGGCCGCCTTTGTCTCCCCATACACCGCACCAGGTACAGCTGCACTCATTTTTAGGCTGGGTAGACCTAGGGGAGAGACAGGGCCACGCGCAGCGGTTGAGCGCTGGCGCTGCGCTACGAACCTGGCGACCCGAGTTCGATTCCTGCTCACGGCCATCACCAGTGACTATTATCTGAACCGGTCCTGGGCCTCGCTTAGGTCGACTTAGCCTCAAATGAGTACCTGGTGCGGTGTGTAAACATCGCCACTGGGGAGACAAAGGCGGCCGGGCGTGGTGTTGACCACCCACCCCCTCGTGTGCCGTGCCGACCTGCATTGGTGCTCGCTAACAGCACTTGCCCCTACAGTCTGTTACAGGCTACACGGGGGATCTTTATCTTTGTGTACATGTGTGTGAGTGTACACGTTTGAGTGTACAAGTGTGTGTGTGTGTACACGTGTGTGTGTACACACGTGTGTGTGAGTGTACACACGTGTGTGAGTGTGTACACGTGTGTGTGTGTACACGTGTGTGTGAGTGTACACGTGTGTGTACACGTGTGTGTGAATGTACACGTGTGTGTGTGTGTGTACACGTGTGTGTGAGTGTACACGTGTGTGTGAGTGTACACGTGTGAGTGTACACGTGTGTGTACACGTGTGTGTGTACACACGTGTGTGTGAGTGTACACACGTGTGTGAGTGTGTACACGTGTGTGTGTACACGTGTGTGTGAGTGTACACGTGTGTGTGAGTGTACACGTGTGTGTGAGTGTACACGTGTGTGAGTGTACACGTGTGTGTGAGTGTACACGTGTGTGTGAGTGTACACGTGTGTGTACACGTGAGTGTACACGTGTGTGTGTGTGTACACGTGTGTGTACACGTGTGTGTGTGTACACGTGTGTGTGTACACGTGTGTGTGTGTACACGTGTGTGTGTGTGTGTACACGTGTGTGTGTGTACACGTGTGTGTGAGTGTACACGTGTGTGTACACGTGTGTGTGAGTGTACACGTGTGTGTACACGTGTGTGTGAGTGTACACGTGTGTGTGTGTACACGTGTGTGTGAGTGTACACGTGTGTGTGAGTGTACACGTGTGTGTGAGTGTACACGTGTGTGTGTGTGTGTACACGTGTGTGTGAGTGTACACGTGTGTGTACACGTGTGTGTGTGAGTGTACACGTGTGTGTACACGTGTGTGTGTGTACACGTGTGTGTGTGTACACGTGTGTGTGTGAGTGTTTGTTTCGCCCCAGCGAGGTGCTGACGGGAATGCGTCATTCGCGCCGTGACGTCACCAGCACGTGCCCCGCCTCCTGCTGCTGCTGTTCCGAGAAACACAGCGAGCACCCCTCCCCCGCAGCCCCGCCCCTCGCCCACAGCCCCGCCCCTCCCTCACTGCCCCCCCCCGCAACTGCCCCTCTCCACTGCCCCCACCCCCTGCGCTCCCACCCCCCCGCTCGCCATCAAATCCCACACCCACCCCCCACAACAAACTTCTCGGCAAAGCGCGGCGCCCCACGTGGGGACGCTGATGTTACATCTGCGGTGGCGTTGCTGTGAAGCAGGGTCATTGCCCAAAACGTCGCGGGGTTCAGTGATGAACGCGTTGAGTCACTTTCCGCTGTGCCCGTGCACCGCTACTGCCAACCCAGCAGCAGCAGTAGTAGCAGCAGGCAGCAGCAGCAGGCAGCAGCAGGCAGCAGCAGCAGGCAGCAGCAGGCAGCAGCAGCAGCAGGCAGCAGCAGCAGCAGGCAGCAGCAGTAGCAGGCAGCAGGCAGCAGCAGCAGCAGGCAGCAGCAGCAGGCAGCAGCAGCAGCAGGCAGCAGCAGCAGCAGCAGGCAGCAGCAGCAGCAGGCAGCAGCAGCAGCAGCAGGCAGCAGCAGCAGCAGGCAGCAGCAGCAGCAGGCAGCAGCAGCAGCAGCAGGCAGCAGCAGCAGCAGACAGCAGGCAGCAGCAGGCAGCAGCAGGCAGCAGCAGGCAGCAGCAGCAGCAGGCAGCAGCAGCAGGCAGCAGCAGGCAGCAGCAGCAGGCAGCAGCAGCAGCAGGCAGCAGCAGCAGCAGGCAGCAGCAGCAGGCAGCAGCAGCAGACAGCAGGCAGCAGCAGCAGGCAGCAGCAGCAGGCAGTAGCAGGCAGCAGCAGTAGCAACAGGCAGCAGCAGGCAGCAGCAGCAGCAGCAGCAGGCAGCAGCAGCAGCAGTAGCAGGCAGCAACAGCAGCAGCAGGCAGCAGCAGGCAGCAGACAGTAGCAGCAGCACCAGGCAGCAGCAGGCAGCAGCAGCAGTAGCAGCAGACAGTAGCAGTAGCAGGCAGCAGCAGCAGGCAGCAGCAGTAGTAGTAGCAGCGGCATTGAAATCGTGACTGTTATTCTGATTCGACCAGGGTAAGGCACACACCGGGGCTACGCGTGACTCTCTTTCAGAAGCGGCCCGGCTCTCACTAATGATGGGCCAAAGAAGTGGCTTGTCATAATCATCATCGTCATCATCGTCGTCGTCATCATCATCGTCATCATCGTCGTCGTCGTCATCATCATCGTCGCCGCGTGGAAATTCCTTGTCGCAGCTAAATAAGCGAGGGTGCTTCAAAACAAATGTGAACACTTCCGAGAATTTGCAACAATACCGCAGGAAATGTACTGCTCCCTCGGGGCTCAAGAAACCACCTGTGGAAGATTCCAGGCACGAGTTGACAACGATGGCGAACACGTGGGGGACACTCTTTGCAGCTATTAACATCACATTCGTTATCACGTTATCAGTGTGTTATCCGTTCTTTTCCCATAAAAGTCCCATAATGTTAACATTTTTTGAAGCACCCTGTGCTCCAAACACGTGATGTTGATTCTAAATGTTGGAGGGGGAAAACCGGAGTACCCGGAGAAAAATCCACACGGTATGCGTCAGGATCGAGCCCACGACCTCCTGTACACCAGGCGAGGTAGTTAACATCTCCTAGCCACCGTGATGATGATGATGATGAGAGAGAGAGACACGCAAACTCCAAATATACAGCAGCAGGCGTCAGGGTCGGGATCGAACCCACGACCTCCTGTATACCAGGCGAGGTAGTTAACATATCCTAGCCACCGTGATGATGATGATGAGAGAGAGACACGCAAACTCCAAATATACAGCAGCAGGCGTCAGAGTCGGGTTGAACCCACAGCCTCCTGTGTACCTGGCGAGGTAGTTAACATCTCCTAGACACCGTGACGGCAATGGGAGTTGATGGCCGATCCGGCACTCACCGAGTCACCCCGCTCACTCGCTCGGTCAGACGCCTCCCTGTCGCTCTTCTCTCGCTACTACCACTGCTACTACCGCTACTGTTGCTACTACCACTGCTACTACCACTACCACTGCTACTACCACTGCTACTACCACTACTGCTGCTACTACCACTGCTACTACCACTGCTACTACCACTACTGTTGCTACTACCACTGCCACTACCACTGCTACTACGACTGCTACTACCACTACCACAGCTACTACCACTGCTACTACCGCTACTGCTGCTACTACCACTGCTACTACCACTACCACTGCTACTACCACTGCTACTACCACTACCACTGCTACTTCCACTACCACTGCTACTACTACTGCCACTACTACTGCCACTGCCACTATCACTGACACTACCACTGCTGCTACCTCTGCTACTACCACTGCTACTACCACTGCTACTACCACTGCCACTGCTACTACTACTGTTACTACTACTGCCACTGCTACTAGTTCATAGTTCATAGTTCATTTATTTGGTATAGCCCTGTGAGCCATTCGGCTCTTGAATCGGGTGCCACCGCAACGAACAAAAACATGAACAAGAAAACATCTTAAAGTGACTATGTGTGACTGTGCAAACAGAAAATCCAGGAAAAAAAACATCAAAATATTCCTGAAATAGCACCGTACACCAACGCTGTGTGCAAAAATCCCAGTGGGATGCAAGTCAAATAACAACAACAACCACAAGACAACTAAGATTAAGGCCATCAGTCTAACTCCGTACTACAATAAACAAAAACATGGCCAAAACAAAAAAAAACTTTTCGAAATCAAATTTCGATTTAAAGCTTTCGTGACTGCAATGATTCATCTTCTTTGGTTATTTCGGTAAAGTCACGTAGAATGAGAATAAAATAATAAATTGATAAAATAAAATAACACAATAATATTCTCACGACGTTTCGGCCACAACACAAGCGGCCTTCATCAGGTGAAGGGAGCGAGACTGTCTGGTAGGACAGCGCTGGAGTGAGAGAGCCACGTTCAGATCACGGCTTTTAAGCTGTGTGAGAGGAACAAAGAGCCTTGACGAAGGAATTAGCATAAAATTTAGCATTGAAAAGGCTGAATGATTAGCTTGTGACTGGTCACAGAAATAGCTATGTTAAAAGTTAAAGCATACGCATCCGCAGAGGCACCCATTGTTAAAAGGAATTAGCATAGAATTTAGCATTGAAATAGCTAAATTAAGGCATTCGCTTGTAACTGCTACAGAAATAGTTACGTTGAAGTCAGAGCATACACATTCACCGAGGCACTTAGTACAAATCAAAACAGGAGAATTTAGCATTGAAATAACTAGGCGAATTTAGCATTGAAATAACTGGGTGATTTGCTGGTGACTGGTCACAGAAATGACTACACATCTGAGCTATTCACAGTACTATATAGTGAACCAATAAAAACTAAAATATAAATTACCTTCATGTTATCAATAAACTCTATATTCTCCAATCAGCTAAGCTACCAACCATAAGTCGTTATATATCACAATGCTATATGGCGAAAAAATGGGTGGATTCTTACCCTCAAATTTCCGTACCACGGATAGCTACGGGCCCCGTTCAGACGGACGAGTTCGTCCATGGTCGGAACAGAGGAGGGGGAGAGAGACAGCTGCGAAGCCCTAGTATACTCCATGTTGTAAACCATACCATTAACCGTGGTGTGAGAGGTATTAAGAGGCAATGCTGGCGAAAGAGCTGCGGTCTGAAGGTCATCGTAAAATTACAATTAATTAAGAACAGAAATGATTTAACACATCTTTCCAGTGGTTACTAAGCCTGAATCCATCTTCTCGGTTGAAATTGTCTCTGTGCTTGTATATGTGAATGGCCTCATGAACGAATCTCTCATGGTAGCCAGTTGGTTTGCAAAGAACCTCCGTCTTGGAGAAGTCAATGTCATGTGAGCCCACTGAATTGTAACAGTGATCTGCCACGGCCGAGGAGTTCGTCTTACCGTGTTTCAAGTCTGCTTTATGTTCGCGGATGCGGTCCGAGATATGTCTTTTGGTTTCTCCAATGTAGCTACTACCACAGAGGCACTTTAGTTTGTAAACGCCCGGGTACTGTATGTCTGGAAGAGCATCTTTTACAGATGGAACTAAATCACGGATTTTGTGTACTGTGTTGAATCGGACCTGGATCTTGTGTTTATTCAGGATTTTGGAGATCTTTTTAGTGACCCCTGCAATGTAGGGTAAGGTGAAGGTTTTGAGTGGCTCCACAAGAGGATCCTTCTTCATGACTGGAGTGATGGCTTTGCGGAAATAAAAGCCATAAATCCAATGTAACAGTGATCATAGGCACTGTGACCGAATTTTTTACAATAAACTACTTAAATAAATTATAACACCAAAATCTAGAGCCATATTTTAGGCCACTGAATAGCAGTGGCAGCTAGGGTTGTACAACTCCTCTAGAGCAGTTTTGAGTGAAGATCTCATAGGTAGTGATTCAAGTTGCAGTTTATTGGCAATAGCATTCCAGACCCTGGGGGCATCAATAGCAAAGGCCCTTCCTCCAGTTTTTGTACGGCAATAGGGAATGTGAAGCTGGTAAATGAGCGAAGACCTGAGGTCAAATTTGTTCTTTGACACAGAGAGAGGAGATCCAGTAGGTAATCTGCGGAATTTTTTGTAAGTACATCGTGAATAAATAAGATCTGGTGCACAAGCCGTCGAACATTAAGAGATGTTAAGTTTGACCCAATGTAGAGATCACAGTGGTGAGTCCTACCACTGCTACTACCACTACCACTGCTACTACCACTGCTACTACCACTGCTACTACCACTGCCAATACCACTGCTACTACCACTGCCACTACCACTGCCATTGCTACTACCACTGCTACTACCACTGCTACTACCACTGCTACTACCACTACCACTGCTATTACCACTGCTACTACCACTACCACTGCTACTACCACTGCCATTGCCACTGCCACTACCACTGCTACTACCACTGCCACTACCACTGCTACTACCACTACCACTGCTACTACCACTGCTACTACCACTGCTACTACCACTACCACTGCTACTACCACTACTACTGCTACTACCACTACCACTTCTACTACCACTACTACTACCACTACTACTGCTACTACCACTACCACTGCCACTACCACTGCTACTACCACTGCTACTACCACTGCTACTACCACTACTACTGCTACTGCCACTACTACCACTACCACTGCCACTACCACTGCTACTACCACTACTACTACCACTACTACTGCTACTACCACTACTACTGCTACTACCACTACCACTTCTACTACCACTACTACTACCACTACTACTGCTACTACCACTACTACTACCACTACCACTGCTACTACCACTGCTACTACCACTACTACTACCACTACTACTGCTACTGCCACTACTACCACTACCACTGCCACTACCACTGCTACTACCACTGCTACTACCACTGCTACTACCACTACCACTGCTACCACCACTGCTACTGCTACTACCACTACTACTGCTACTACCACTACCACTTCTACTACCACTACTACTACCACTACTACTGCTACTACCACTACTAGTACCACTACCACTGCTACTACCACTGCTACTACCACTACTACTACCACTACTACTGCTACTGCCACTACTACCACTACCACTGCCACTACCACTGCTACTACCACTGCTACTACCACTGCTACTACCACTACCACTGCTACCACCACTGCTACTGCTACTACCACTACTACTGCTACTACCACTACTACTACCACTACCACTGCTACTACCACTGCTACTACCACTACTACTACCACTACTACTGCTACTACCACTACTACTACTACCACTGCTACTACCACTGCTACTACCACTACTACTACCACTACTACTGCTACTACCACTACTACCACTACTACTGCTACTACCACTTCTACTACCACTGCTACTACCACTGCTACTACCACTACTACTGCTACTACCACTACCACTGCTACTACCACTACTACTGCTACTACCACTACTACTACTACCACTGCTACTACCACTACCACTTCTACTACCACTGCTACTACCACTGCTACTACCACTGCTACTACCACTACTACTGCTACTACCACTACCAATGCTACTACCACTACTACTACCACTACCACTGCTACTACCACTGCCACTACTACTACCACTGCTACTACCACTACTACTACCACAGCTACTACCACTACTACTACCACTGCTACTACCACTACTACTGCTACTACCACTACCACTGCTACTACCACTACTACTACCACTACCACTGCTACTACCACTGCTACTACCACTACCACTGCTACTACCACTACCACTGCTACTACCACTACTACCACAGCTACTACCACTACTACTACCACTGCTACTACCACTACTACTGCTACTACCACTACCACTGCTACTACCACTACTACTACCACTACCACTGCTACTACCACTGCTACTACCACTACCACTGCTACTACCACTACCACAGCTACTACCACTACTACTACCACTGCTACTACTACTACCACTGCTACTACCACTACCACTGCTACTACCACTTCCGCTCCTCCCTCGTTTCCATCGAAACCCCCCCAATGACGTCAGCGACCTCCGTCGCATTCCCGCAGCGCGCGCGTGATTCCTGTGCCTCACTAACACATCACACACTGATACACAACACGTGCCTCACTAACACACCACACACTGATACACAACACGTGCCTCACTAACACACCACACACTAATACACAACACGTGCCTCACTAACACACTACACACTGATACACAACACGTGCCTTACTAACACACTACACACCGATACACAACACGTGCCTCACTAACACACTACACACTGATACACAACACGTGCCTCACTAACACACCACACACTGATACACAACACGTGCCTCACAAACACACTAAACACTGATACACAACACGTGCCTCACTAACACACTACACACTGATACACAACACGTGCCTCACTAACACACTACACACTGATACACAACACGTGCCTCACTAACACACTACACACTGATACACAACACGTGCCTCACTAACACACTACACACTGATACACAACACGTGCCTTACTAACACACAACAGACTGATACACAACACGTGCCTCACTAACACTACACACCGATACACAACACGTGCCTTTATAAACACACTACACTGATACACAACACGTGCCTCACTAACACACTACACACCGATACACAACACGTGCCTCACTAACACACTACACACTGATACACAACACGTGCCTCACTAACACACTACACACCGATACACAACACGTGCCTCACTAACACACCACACACTAATACACAACACGTGCCTCACTAACACACTACACACTGATACACAACACGTGCCTTACTAACACACTACACACCGATACACAACACGTGCCTCACTAACACACTACACACTGATACACAACACGTGCCTCACTAACACACCACACACTGATACACAACACGTGCCTCACAAACACACTAAACACTGATACACAACACGTGCCTCACTAACACACTACACACTGATACACAACACGTGCCTCACTAACACACTACACACTGATACACAACACGTGCCTCACTAACACACTACACACTGATACACAACACGTGCCTCACTAACACACTACACACTGATACACAACACGTGCCTTACTAACACACAACAGACTGATACACAACACGTGCCTCACTAACACTACACACCGATACACAACACGTGCCTTTATAAACACACTACACTGATACACAACACGTGCCTCACTAACACACTACACACCGATACACAACACGTGCCTCACTAACACACTACACACTGATACACAACACGTGCCTCACTAACACACTACACACCGATACACAACACGTGCCTTACTAACACGCTACACACTGATACACAACACGTGTCTCACTAACACACTACACACCGACACACAACACGACGACACGTGCATCACTAACACACTACACACCGGCACACAACACGTGCCTCACTAACACACTACACACCGATACACAACACAAAGACACGTGCATCACTCACACACTACACACCGATACACAACACAACGACACGTGCCTCACTAACACACTACACACCGATACACAACACGTGCCTCACTAACACACTACACACCGATACACAACACGTGCCTCACTAACACACTACACACCGATACACAACACAACGACACGTGCATCACTCACACACTACACACCGATACACAACACGTGCCTCACTCACACACTACACACCGATACACAACACGTGCCTCACTAACACACTACACACAACACGACGACACGTGCCTCACCGACGCGCAACAGAGAGCGACGGCTCGCTTCGCTGTGTAGACCGCGGACACGACCGGCAGGCTGCCGCTACTTCTCCTCGCCCATCCATCAGGAAAGACGAGACACATCAGCCGTAAGGCCCATCCTCGTGGAAGCGTGCCCAACGCATCAGCAGCGTCGCAATCAAGTGTGCTGATGAGACACACGAACGCCGAAACCCGTCAAGAGGTTGCATTCAAACGAAGGAAAACGCCACCTCCTCTTAAGTGTGCTCAAAGCACAGACGGTTCGGGCTGTGGCCTCCTCGTGCTATGCAGGTCAATTGTCCCCTCTAACCCACCTGCCCCCCTCTCTCCCATGCGTAACCTCCTCCCCCCCCCCCTATCCCGCCCACACAAGTGTCCCCCACTCCGGGACCCCTGACCCCCAGCCAGGGGGGATCCGTGACCAAGTGTGCTCGCCCGCGACACGTGACCATCACCTCGCGGGACTTCAACCACGTGCTCAGCTGGGAGCCCCCCGAAGGCGCTGGGTCCGGCACCACGTACAGGGTGCAGCTACTCAGGTGAGGTGCCCCAACCCCCACCCACAAAGACAAAGATCCCCCGTATAGCATGAACAGACTGTGGGGGCAAGTGCTGTTAGCGAGCAGCGCCTATGAAGGCCGGCGCTGTGGCACATGAGGGGGTGGGTGACCAGCACGACGCCCGGCCGCCTTTGTCTCCCCAGTGGCGGGGTTTACACACCGCACCAGGTACCCATTTGAGGCTGAGTCGACCTAGGGGAGGCCCAGCATCGGTTCAAATTATGGTCACCGGTGTTGGCCGTGAGCGGGAATCGAACTCGGATTGCCGGGTCACACAACAACAACAACCGCCATTCGTCACTAAGTGGCGGTGACGTCACCACGACGCTTGTGCCAGGCAATGTGCACTTTTAGGCCACGTGAAGTGTCGAACGCCCGCGGGAAGGAGGTCACGGGGCAGACCCAGGTGCCACGGGTCGACTGACTGAGACGACTGGCTGATGCACCACCTGTGCGCCCTACTGTGCCAACCTGCTGTGCTTTAGCCACCCGGCGCTCCGCTCGTTGTTGTGAGCGTCGCTCCTCCACCCTCTGATCCGATCTTGACACCGCTGGTACCAGTCATCGGCAAGTCCACTCAGCTCCACGTCCTCCTGTACCACATCACTCCATCTCTTCTCTAGCCCGTGCCACGCCCGTTTAGCCCCCTCGATCCGGCCGAACAAAAGCTGTTTCGGCATGCGGTGGCTGGGCATGCGGGCTACATGACCCAGCCAACGCAGCCTTGCCTGCCGGAGCTCACCGATGGGACTTTGTCCAGTCACACACACGCGCACACGCACACACAAGCTCACACACGCACACACACGCGCACACACACACACGCGCACACACACACGCGCACACACACACGTGCACACACACACGCACACACAAGCTCACACGCACAAGCTCACACGCACGCGCGCACACGCGCACGCACACACACGCACATGCGCACACACACGCGCACAACAACAACAACAACCGCCATTCGCCACTAAGTGGCGGTGACGTCACCACGACGCTTGTGCCAGGCTATGTGCACCCTGAGGCCACGTGAAGTGTCGAACGCTCGCTGGCAGGAGGTCACGGGGCAGACCCAGCAGGTGCCACGGGTCGACTGACTGAGATGACTGGCTGATGCACCACCTGTGCCCCCTACTGTGCCAACCTGCTGTGCTTTAGCCACCCGGCGCTCCGCTCGCTGTTGTGAGCGTCGCTCCTCCGCCCTCCGTTGTTGTTGGAGGGCGACTGCCTCCAACTGCCCAGTAGCATCCTTCACGAGCCTCCTCCACAGAGGCCGATCTTGACACCGCTGGTACCAGTCATCGGCAAGTCCACTCAGCTCCACGTCCTCCTGTACCACATCACTCCATCTCTTCTCTAGCCCGTGCCGCGCCCGCTTAGCCCCCTCAATCCGGCCAAACAAAAGCTGTTTCGGCATGCGGTGGCTGGGCATGCGGGCTACATGACCCAGCCATCGCAGCCTTGCCTGCCGGAGGAGCTCACCGATGGGACCCTGCCCAGATCTTTCAAGGATTTGTGAGCTCCTCACACAATCTAGTCTGGTTAAACCCAGGATGGATCGTAGGCAGGCCAGCCTAAATGTTTCTAACCGGCGAAGATGTTCCATTAGGGGGGTCCACGTTTCGCAAGCATAGAGAAGGGAGGGAATGACCGTGGCCGAGAAGACCTGAAGCTTAGTGCGGAGCGACAGACCAGGTAGCTTCCACACAGCGTTACGCAACCGATGAAAAGATATTGCCGCTCGACTGATTCGGAGTGAGACCTCTGCTGTTAAACTGGAGCCAGTCATAAGCACACTGCCCAGGTATGGGAAACTCTCCACTCTCTCCACAACTGCCCCATCACCGATTGGGAGTTGTGGTGGTGGAGTGTCCGATGGTACAAAATACCCAGGCAGGTGCTTAGTTTTGGTGGGGCTGATGGTAAGGCCCCACCTCTTAGTGGCATGCTCCAGTCTCAGCAGCAGCGTCTCCAACTCCTCCTCTGACTGAGCAGCTATTACCAAGTCATCAGCATACATAACGTGGTTGAGCAATAGGGAGCCATCCCTTGACCGCACCCGGGCATCGATTAGCCTCCCATTATATCTGTACCATATGGAGATTCCCCCGGTACAGCTATTGAAGGCTTCACGAACTACGTGGTCAAAATAGATGTTAAATAATGTGGGAGCCAAAGGACATCCCTGTCGCACCCCAAGGTGTACAGGGAATGGCTCTGACTCCCGGCCACGTAGTTTTACCCGGGCCCGCTCACCATCATGAAGGTCCTTAATGATCGTGAGCAGAGGGTCAGGTACTCCAAAAGCACGAAGAACGACCCAGAGCCCAGGCCTACTGATGGTATCATAGGCCTTGACCAGGTCAATAAAGCAGAGATGTAGGTCTTGTTGGAATTCCCTACACCTCTGCTGTAGCAGACGGACAGAAAATATGGCATCTGTGCAGGACCGCCCTTTCCTGAAACCGCATTGGGGCTCCGCAAGCCTCTCCTCAGCGTGCCTGGCAAGGCGATGCTGAATAATCCTTGCCAGGACCTTTCCCGGCACACTGAGGAGTGAGATGCCCCTGTAGTTGTTACAGTCTGTGCGGTCCCCCTTCTTAAAAAGGGGGACCACCAGGGCATCCTTCCAATCCTGCGGAACCCGTCCAGTGGTCCAGACTGTTGTTATGATGTCATATAGGGCAGTCTGTGCACAAACGCCACCCTCCCTCAGCATTTCGCTTGGGAGATCATCTCTGCCCGCTGCCTTTCCTGGTCTCAGACTCCGGATCGCCTTCAATACTTCCTCAGCAGATGGCACCTCAGCCAGCCACTCACAGGGGGTGACTTCATCCAATATTTGAGGCACCGCAGCCTCAGCAGGGTCATCCTCACTTTGTGCCGCGATGTTTTCCTGGCTGAGGGATTTTCCCTCCCCCAGGACCTCACAGAAATGCTCAGCAAATCTGCGAACCTGTTCCTGGGGGTCGGAAATTGGATCACCGTTTTTTCCCCTAATGATGGTAATAGGTGTGGCGCTGCAGGTTACTTTTTTGATGGAGTTAAATAGAGATTTGTGATCACGGGCCACTGAGGCAGACTCCATCTCCTCAGCAACCCGCGACCACCACCCATCCTTGCAGCGCCTCACGGCTCTCCAAACCTCCGAGCGAAGGCTGCGGTAAGCCTCCTCATTCTCTGACGTGGGATTCTGTAGCCGATGACAGTGGGCCTGTCGCTTTTTCTCAACCATCCTGAACAACTCCTCTGTCATCCAGGGTGTCTGGGGAGGTCTGGACCGCGTACCCAAAGCAGCCATTGCAGCTGCATGAGTCACAGTCCTAAACCTCGCCCATTTACCCTCGACATCAGGAGGAGTCGGGGACGATGCCAATCCCAGCCGCAAGCGATGATGAAATTCTCGCTTGCAACTTTCATCAGATAACTGAGACCAGGCCACTTTAGGTTGGAATGGGGTCCTGGGTGTACACCCACCACCGGAGTGGAAGAATGGCAGGCGCATCTTACAGATGACTAGTCGATGGTCAGAGGGCAGATCAGCTCCACGGTAGGTCCTGGTGTCAAGGACATGGGCTCGCATTCGCTGGTCCGTCACTATGTAGTCCAGCAGATGTTCTTGCTTGGACCCGGCATGCATCCATGATGTTGTGTGGATGCGCCGATGCCGGAACAGCGTGTTGGTAATTACAAGCCCATGGGCTGCACAAAAATCTAGCAGCCTCCTACCGTTGTTATTGAGCTGATCTGGCCCATGCCCTCCAATCACTCTAGACCTGGTGCCAGTATCATGACCAACTCGGGCATTGAAGTCACCCAACATGATGACTCTATCCCGAGGGGCCACTGTAGCCAGCACCTGTGACAGGAGGTCATAGAAGGCATCTGACTCATCGGCTTTGCCTGCATCCCTCCACGGATGTTCATCTTCGGTGGGGGCATAAGTAACCACGACCACCATTCCTCGCCTCCGGTTGATGGGAAGGCGAGCCCAAAGTAGCCTGGGGCTTACAGCTTCCCACACCTCACCGCCACGCTCCCACGCCCCCTTCATTCTTTTGTTCAAAAGAAGACCCACACCCTGTTGTTTGGCAGTCTGCTGCCCCGAGTAGAGGACTGTCCACCCCTCATGGTGGCAGGAGCCAGAGCCGGTCCACCGGACCTCCTGAATGCCGCATAGATCCAGGCGGTACCGGTCCAGCTCCCGACAGAGGAGTGGCAGCCTCTCCTCTGCAGTGAGCGTTCGAACATTCCACGTGGCCAACCGTAGTGGCTTTTCGTTGTTTCTGGAGTAGCCCCGAGGGTAGGTATTCAATCTCCTGGCTCCGCCAATTGGGGTTTGGCCAGGAGACGTCATAGACGCCTGGCCCCCCGGGGCCTCCGGCACAAGCTTAGTTGTTACATATTTCATTCGTAGTTTCGTGGTAATTAATTGAAGGTGGAGGGGTTACCAGCCCCTCGCACCCGTCCAGAGCCCCCGTTTAGCCCCTGTGGTGGACACATATGCCATGAGGGGAGGAGCCAATCAAAATTGGATCTCCCCCCACAGCGCTGTCCACGAACACACACGCACACACACACACGCACGCACACACACATGCACACACACACGCGCGCACACACACACGCGCACACACACACGCACACACACACGCGTGCACACGCGCACACACACACACGCACGCACACACACACGCACACACACGCACACACACACGCACGCACACACACGCGCACACACACACGCACGCACGCACACACACACGAACACACACACACGCGCACTCTCGTGAAGCTCCCTCCCTCTCCATCCATGACGGGTCACTGTGGCCACCACGTGAGTGATGGAAATGCAGCAAGGTCGCTTTCCATCGTGTACGGGGATTGAGCGTAGGCCCACCCCCCATCCCTTGCCTCGAACTCCTCGCACGTGGGGGTTCTATCCCTGTGCTCTGGGTTCCTCCCGCACGTGTATACACAATTGTATACACAATTATATACACAATTGTATACACAATTGTGTATACAATTGGGATTGAGCGTAGACCCACCCCCCATTTGTATACACAATTGTATACACAATTGTGTATAGAATTGTCCCCCTCGACTGTCTTCATAAAGCGTCAAGAAGCGTCGCTCGTGCAGATTCCAGATCCAGAGACACCGGATGGGCGCGTCTCTGGGCAGTCTGTCCAAGCTCTGTGGTGCTATGTTGGAGCGGTGGGCCAACTCCACGAACGTGCGGGTTGTTCACACGGGGCGAGGCGATCGGAGCGCGTTGGGAGAACCCGCAGCGCAGTGCGAACCTCAGGCAACACTCAACCCCCCGTAGAGAAGATGCAGGGCAACTCGCTTGACTACTCACATCAAGATCAAATCAAGACTGAACCCGCTTGCTTACTCACATCAAGATCAAATCAAGATGGAACTCGCTAGCTTACTCACATCAAGATCAAATCAAGATGGAACTCGCTAGCTTACTCACATCAAGATCAAATCAAGTTGGAACTCGCTAGCTTACTCACATCAAGATCAAATCAAGATGGAACTCGCTAGCTTACCCACATCAAGATCAAATCAAGATGGAACTCGCTTGCTTACTCAAATTAAGATCTAATCAAGACTGAACTCGCTTGCTTACTCAAATGAAGATTAAATCAAGACGGAACCCGCTTGCTTACTCACATCAAGATCAAATCAATATGGAACCCGCTTGCTTACTCAAATGAAGATCAAATCAAGACTGAACTCGCTTGCTTACTCACATCAAGATCAAATCAAGACTGAACTCGCTTGCTGTTGCTGGCATCGTGGCACCGGCCATCGGTCAGGAGATGGCGGTGGGGACACCATCACCGGTGACGATCATTTGAGCCGGTCCTGGGCCTCCCCTAGGTGGACGCAACCTAAAATGAGTACCTGGTGCGGTGTGTAAACATCGCCACTGGGGAGACAAAGGCGGCCGGGCGTGGTGCTGGCCACCCACCCCCTCAATTGGTGCGCCGTGCCGGCCTTTGTAGGTTACACTCGCTATCAGCACCACCACAAACACGAGTGACGGCTATTTGTCTGTGTGTGTGGTGTGTGTGTGTGTTGTGTGTGATGTGTGGTGTGTGTGTGTGGTGTGTGTGTGGTGTGTGTGTGTTGTGTGTGTGTTGTGTGTGTGTGTTGTGTGCGTGTTGTGTGTGTTGTGTATGTGTTGTGTATGTGTTGTGTGTGTGTTGTGTGTGTGTTGTGTGCGTGTTGTGTGTTGTGTTGTGTATGTGTTGTGTGTGTGTGTTGTGTGTGTGTTGTGTGCGTGTTGTGTGTGTTGTGTTGTGTATGTGTTGTGTATGTGTTGTGTGTGTTGTGTGTGTTGTGTGTGTTGTGTGTGTTGTGTGTGTGTTGTGTGTGTGTGTGTTGTGTGTGTGTTGTGTGTGTGTGTTGTGTGTGATGTGTGTGTGTGTGTGGTGTGTGTTGTGTGTGATGTGTGTGTGTGTTGTGTGTGTTGTGTGTGATGTGTGTGTGATATGTGTGTTGTGTGTGTTGTCTGTGTGCGTGTTGTGTGCGTGCGTGTTGTGTGTTGTGTGTGTGATGTGGGTGTGTTGTGTGTGTGTTGTGTGCGTGTTGTGTGTGTGTTGTGTGTGTGATGTGTGTGATATGGGTGTTGTGTGTGATGTGGGTGTGTGTTGTGTGTGTGTTGTGTGTGTGTGTTGTGTAATGTGTGTGTGTGTGATGTGTGTTGTGTGTGTGTTGTCAGGAACGGGCGGTCCTGGATGGAGGTGGCGCGCTGCGGGCGCCAGGGGGCGGCGCTGCGCCAGGGGGCGGCGCTGCGCTGCCCCCTGGCGCTGCGCCACCCCACCGAGCGCTACCGCGCGCGCGTGCAGGGGGCGGGGCCCACTGGGGGCGGGGCGCCTTGCTGGGAGCTCTCCAGATTCTTCAGACCACTCGTTGACAGTACGAGACACACACACACCTCGTCACACTCCTCGTCACACACACACCTCGTCACACACCTCGTCACACACACACCTCGTCACACTCCTCATCACACACACACACACACCTCGTCACACACACACACACCTCGTCACACACCTCGTCACACACCTCGTCACACACACACACACCTCGTCACACTCCTCGTCACACACACACACACCTCGTCACACTCCTCGTCACATACACACACCTCGTCACACACATCGTCACACACACAAACCGCCATTCGCCACTAAGTGGCGGTGACGTCACCACGACGCTTGTGCCAGGCCATGTGCACCTTGAGGCCACGTGACGTGTAGAACGCCCGCTGGCAGAAGGTCACAGGGCAGACCCAAGTGCCACGGGTCGACTGACTGAGATGACTGAGATGACTGGCTGATGCACCACCTGTGCCCCCTACTGTGCCAACCTGCTGTGCTATAGCCACCCGGCGCTCCGCTCGTTGTTGTGAGCGTCGCTCCTCCGCCCTCCGTTGTTGTTGGAGGGCGACTGCCTCCAATTGCCCAGTAGCGTCCTTCACGAGCCTTCTCCACAGAGGCCGATCTTGACACCGCTGGTACCAGTCATCAGCAAGTCCACATCTTTCAAGGATTTCTGAGCTACTCACACAATCCAACCTGGTTAAACCCAGGATGGATTGTAGGCAGGCCAGCCTAAATGTTTCTAACCGGCGAAGATATTCCATTAGGGGGGTCCATGTTTCGCAAGCGTAGAGGAGGGAATGACCGTGGCCGAGAAGATCTGAAGCTTCGTGCGGAGTGATAGACCAGGTAGCTTCCACACAGCGTTACGCAACCGATGAAAAGATAATGCAGCTCGACTGATTCGGAGTGAGGCCTCTGCTGTTAAACTGGAGCCGGTCATAAGCACACTGCCCAGGTATGGGAAACTCTCCACTCTCTCCACAACTGTCCCATCACCAATTTGGTGATATGGGGGTGGAGTGTCAGGTGGTACAACATACCCAGGCAGGTTCATAGTTTTGGTGGGGCTGATGGTAATGCCCCACCTCTTGGTGGCAAGCTCCAGGTTCAGCAGCAGCGTCTCCAACTCCTCCTCTGAGTGAGCAGCAATTACGAGATCATCGGCATACATAATGTGGTTGAGCAATAGGGAGCCATCCCTTGACCGCACCCGGGTATCAATCAGCCTCCCATTGTATCTGTACCAGATGGAAATTCCTCCGGTACAGCTCCTGAAGGCTTCACGAACTACGTGGTCAAAATAGATGTTAAATAATGTGGGAGCCAGAGGACATCCCTGTCACACCCCAAGGTGTACAGGGAATGGCTCTGACTCCCGGCCACGTAGTTTACCCGGGCCCGCTCACCATCATGAAGGTCCTTAATAAGCGTGAGCAGAGGTTCAGGGACCCCGAAAGCACGAAGAACAACCCAGAGCCCAGGCCTACTGATGGTATCATAGGTCATGACCAGGTCAATAAAGCAGAGATGTAGGTTTTGTTGGAATTCCTTACACCTCTGCTGTAGCAGACGGACAGAAATATATGGCATCTGTGCAGGACCGCCCTTTCCTTAAACCGCATTGGGGCTCCGCAAGCCTCTCCTCAGCGTGCCTGGCAAGGCGATGTTGAATAATCCTTGCCAGGACCTTTCCTGGCACACTGAGGAGTGAGATGCCCCTGTAGTTGTTACAGTCTATGCGGTCCCCCTTGTTAAAGAGGGGGACCAACCAGGGCATCCTTCCAATCCTGCAGAACCCATCCAGTGGTCCAGACTGTTGTTATGATGTCATGTAGGGCAGTCTGTGCACAAACGCCACCCTCCCTCAGCATTTCGCTTGGGAGACCATCTCTGCCCGGTGCCTTTCCTGGTCTCAGACTCTCAACAGATGGCACCTCAGCCAGCCACTCACAGGGGGTGACTTCTTCCTCCAATATTTGAGGCACCGCAGCCTCAGTAGGGTCATCCCCACTTTGTCCCATTATGTTTTCCAGGCTAAGGGATTTTCTCTCCCCCAGGACCTCACAGAAATGCCCAGCAAATCTGCAAACCTGTTCCTGGGGGTCGGAGACTGTATCACCGTTCTTTCCCCTAATGATGGTAATAGGCTGCAGGTTACTTTTTTGATGGAATTAAATAGGGATTTGTGATAACGGGCCATTGAGGCAGATTCCATCTCCTCTGCAACCCGCGACCACCACCCATCCTTGCAGCGCCACACGGCGAAGGCTGCGGTAAGCCTCTTCATTCTCTGACGTGGGATGCTGTAGACGATTAGAGTGGGCCTGTCACTTTTTCTCAGCCATCCTGAACACCTCCTCTGTCAGCCAGGGTCTCTGGGGAGAACTGGACCGCGTACCCAAAGCAGCCATTGCAGCTGCATGAGTCACAGTCCTAAACCTCGCCCATTTACCCTCGACATCAGACCAGGCCACTAAGGGTTTGAATGGGGTCCTGGGTGTACACCCACCACCGGAGTGGAAGAATGGCAGGCGCATCTTATAGATGACTAGTCGATGGTCAGTGGGCAGATCATCTCCACGGTAGGTCCTGGTGTCAAGGACATGGGCTCGCATTCGCTGTTCCGTCACTATGTAGTCCAGCAGATGTTCTTGCTTGGACCCGGCATGCATTCATGATGTAGTGTGGATGCACCGATGCCGGAACGTGTTGGTAATCAAGCCCATGGGCTGCACAAAAATCTCGCAGCCTCCGACCGTTGTTATTGAGCTGATGCCTTCCAATCACTCCAGACCAGGTACCAGCATCATGACCAACTCGGGCATTGAAGTCACCCAACAAGATGACTCAATCCCGAGGGGCCACTTTAGCCAGCACATACATACACACATACACACACACATACACACACACATACACACACATACAAATAATAGTGGTAGGGAAGCCACCACCACAGCGCTTGTGCCAGGCTAGGTGCACTTGGAAGGCCACGTGAAGTGTCGATGGCTCACTGAGCGTCGGTCACTGGGCAGACCCAGGTGCCGTGAGTTGGACTGCACGAGATGACCGGCAGATGCATCACCACGAACATCCATTACCACCAGCACTAAGATCCATTACCACCATCACCACGAACATCCATTACCACTACCACCACCACCACCACCACGAACATCCATTACCACCACCACGAACATCCATTACCACCACCATGAACATCCATTACCACCAGCAAGAACATCCATTACCACCACCACCACCAAGAACATCCATTACCACCACCACGAACATCCATTACCACCACCACCACCACCACGAACATCCATTACCACCACCATCACGAACATCCATTACCACCACGAACATCCATTACCACCACCACCACCGCCACGAACATCCATTACTACCACCAACTCGGGCATTGAAGTCACCCAACAAGATCACTCTATCCCGAGGGGCCACTTTAGCCAGCACCTGTGACAGGTCATAGAAGGCATCTGACTCATCGGCCTTGCCTGCATCCCTCCACGGACGTTCGTCTTCAGTGGGGGCATAAATAACCACGACCACCACTCCCGCACACCTCGTCACACACACCTCGTCACACACCTCGTCACACACAAATACACCTCATCACACACACACCTCGTCACACACACCTCGTCACACAAACACCTCGTCACACACACACACCTCGTCACACACACACACCTCGTCACACACACCTCGTCACACACACACACCTCGTCACACACCTCAACACACACACCTCGTCACACACCTCGTCACACGCCTCGTCACACACCTCGTCACACGCCTCGTCACACACCTCGTCACACGCACACCTCGTCACACACCTCGTCACACACCTCGTCACACGCCTCGTCACACGCACGCATCTCACCAGACACGCCTCTTCGCTGCCCCAGCCCAGTGGAGTGCCCCCGAGGTGAGGGTTCGCGTGGAGGAGGACGACGATGACGACGAGGACGAGGTGGAGGTGGAGGCGAGCCAGGGGCGGGCGCCGCGGGTGCTGGTGGCCCTGCGGGCCCCGGGAGCCCGGCCCGAGCTGTACGGCGACGCCCGCTGGGACCTGCAAGTGTGTCAGCTGCTGCCCGGGCGTGGCACATGGGTAACCTTCACCAGCCTCGCCCGCTCGCTCGCTCCCTCAAAGCCTCACCCCGACACCCACTCACACCGCTGGGGCAAGTCCCCTTAGCGAGTAGCACCCCACACCCTCGTGACCCCTGCCTGGGTCGTCACTCGTGACCCCTGCCTGTGTCGTCACTCGTGACCCCTGCCTGGGTCGTCACTCGTGACCCCTGCCTGTGTCGTCACTCGTGACCCCTGCCTGTGTCGTCACTCGTGACCCCTGCCTGTGTCGTCACTCGTGACCCCTGCCTGTGTCGTCACTCGTGACCCCTGCCTGTGTCGTCACTCGTGACCCCTGCCTGTGTCTTCACTCGTGACCCCTGCCTGGTCATCACTCGTGACCCCTGCCTGTGTCGTCACTCGTGACCCCTGCCTGTGTCGTCACTCGTGACCCCTGCCTGTGTCGTCACTCGTGACCCCTGCCTGGTCATCACTCGTGACCCCTGCCTGGTCTTCACTCGTGACCTCTGCCTGGTCATCACTCGTGACCCCTGCCTGGTCTTCACTCGTGACCTCTGCCTGGGTCATCACTCGTGACCCCTGCCTGTGTCGTCACTCGTGACCCCTGCCTGTGTCGTCACTCGTGACCCCTGCCTGTGTCGTCACTCGTGACCCCTGCCTGTGCCGTCACTCGTGACCCCTGCCTGTGTCGTCACTCGTGACCCCTGCCTGTGTCATCACTCGTGACCCCTGCCTGTGTCGTCACTCGTGACCCCTGCCTGTGTCATCACTCGTGACCCCTGCCTGTGTCATCACTCGTGACCCCTGCCTGTGTCATCACTCGTGACCCCTGCCTGTGTCGTCACTCGTGACCCCTGCCTGTGTCGTCACTCGTGACCCCTGCCTGGGTCTTCACTCGTGACCCCTGCCTGGTCATCACTCGTGACCCCTGCCTGGTCATCACTCGTGACCCCTGCCTGTGTCGTCACTCGTGACCCCTGCCTGTGTCGTCACTCGTGACCTCCCGTGACCCCGCCCCTCCCCCGACAGAAGTGCCACCAGCAGCCGGACCAGCCGCTGGTGGAGGAGCTGGTGCTGCGGGAGGTGCTGGCCGGAGCGGAGCTGTGCGTGCAGGCCCGGCTCAAGTCGCAGCTGCACAGCAAGTGCAGCGACCACTCACGCCGCGTGTGCCTGCAGCTCCCGCGGGCCACGGGGCGCTGGACGGGCCGGCACGCCGCCAGTAGGGACCCAGCCCCGCCGCGCCCTCCCAGGCCACACCACGCGACACGCTCTGCGCCACGTCACACGCCACACCACTCCACGTGCCACACCACTCCACGTCACACCACTCCACGTCACACGCCACACCACTCCACGTGCCACACCACACCACTCCACGTGCCACGCCACACCACTCCACGTGCCACGCCACACCACTCCACGTGCCACGCCACTCCACGTCACACCACTCCACGCCACACCACTCCACGTGCCACGCCACACCACTCCACGTGCCACGCCACTCCACGTCACACCACTCCACGTCACACCACTCCACGTGCCATGCCACACCACTCCACGTGCCATGCCACACCACTCCATGTGCCACACCACTCCACGTGCCATACCACACCACTCCACGTGCCATGCCACACCACTCCATGTGCCACACCACTCCACTCCACGTGCCACACCACTCCACGTCACACGCCACACCACTCCACGTGCCATGCCACACCACTCCACGTGCCATGGCACACCACTCCACTCCACGTGCCACGCCACTCCACGTCACACCACTCCACGTCACACCACTCCACGTGCCATGCCACACCACTCCACGTGCCACACCACTCCACGTCACGTGCCACACCACTCCACGTGCCATGCCACACCACTCCACGTGCCATGCCACACCACTCCATGTGCCACACCACTCCACTCCACGTGCCACACCACTCCACGTCACACGCCACACCACTCCACGTGCCATGCCACACCACTCCACGTGCCATGGCACACCACTCCACTCCACGTGTCACACCACTCCACGTCACACGCCACACCACTCCACGTGCCGCGCCACACCACTCCACGTGCCGCGCCACACCACTCCACGTGCCGCGCCACACCACTCCACATGCCACGCCACACCACTCCACATCACACCACACACCACTCCACGTCACACGCCACACCACTCCACGTGGCACGCCACGCCACGCGCCACTAGCACCTCCGATTAGCGTGGTTGGCGACGTGCGGCTGCGAAAGTTCAACATACACACATGGCACGGCACACCACCGCAACACGGCACTCACCACACCGCACGCCACTCCGCGTGTGTGTTGCGTGTAGACGCGTGGCTGGTGGTGGGGATGGTGGTGCTCTCGGTGCTGCTGCTGGCGCTGCTGCTGGGCGCGTGGGCCCTGCACTACGTGAAAGAGGCTCCCGGCACCCTGCCACGCGTGCTGGTGAGCACACACAAAGACAAAGATCTCCCGTGTAGCCTTAACAGACTGTAGGGGCAAGTGCTGTTAGCGAGCACCTGTGAAGGCCGGAACGGTACACGAGGGGGTGGGTGGCCAGCACCACGCCCGGCCGCCTTTGTCTCCCTAATGGCGATGTTTACACACCGCACCAGGTACTCATTTGAGGCTGAGTCAACCTAGGGGAGGCCCGGGACCGGTTCAGATAATCGTCACTGGTGTTGGCCGTGAGCGGGAATCGAACCCGGGTCGGCAGGTTCATAGCGCAGTGTGCTAACCGCTACATCACCGCTCCCCACACACAACGCACGTACACAACACAACAACAACCGCCATTCGCCACTAAGTGGCGGTGACGTCACCACGACGCTTGTGCCAGGCTATGTGCACCGTGAGGCCACGTGAAGTGTCGAACGCCCGCTGGCAGGAGGTCACTGGGCAGACCCAGGTGCCACGGGTCGACTGACTGAGATGACTGGCTGATGCACCACCTGTGCCCCCTACTGTGCCAACCTGCTGTGCTTTAGCCACCCGGCGTTCCGCTCGTTGTTGTGAGCGTCGCTCCTCCGCCCTCCGTTGTTGTTGGAGGGCGACTGCCTCCAACTGCCCAGTAGCATCCTTCACGAGCCTCCTCCACAGAGGCCGTTCTTGACACCGCTGGTACCAGTCATCGGCAAGTCCACTCAGCTCCACGTCCTCCTGTACCACATCACTCCATCTCTTCTCTAGCCCGTGCCGCGCCCGCTTAGCCCCCTCAATCCGGCCAAACAAAAGCTGTTTCGGCATGCGGTGGCTGGGCATGCGGGCTACATGACCCAGCCATCGCAGCCTTGCCTGCCGGAGGAGCTCACCGATGGGACCCTGCCCAGATCTTTCAAGGATTTGTGAGCTCCTCACACAATCCAGTCTGGTTAAACCCAGGATGGATCGTAGGCAGGCCAGCCTAAATGTTTCTAACCGGCGAAGATGTTCCACCAGGGGGGTCCACGTTTCGCAAGCGTAGAGAAGGGAGGGAATGACCGTGGCCGAGAAGACCTGTAGCTTAGTGCTGAGCGACAGACCAGTTAGCTTCCACACAGCGTTACGCAACCGATGAAAAGTTATTGCCGCTCGACTGATTCGGAGTGAGATCTCTGCTGTTAAACTGGAGCCAGTCATAAGCACACTGCCCAGGTATGGGAAACTCTCCACTCTCTCCACAACTGCCCCATCACCGATTGGGAGTTGTGGGGGTGGAGTGTCCGATGGTACAAAATACCCAGGCACATACACACACACACCACACGTACACACACGCGCAAATAAACCACACACGTACACCACACACACATACACCACACACACATACACCACACGTACACACACCACACACGGACACACACGTACACCACACGTACACCACACGTACACCACACACCTACACCACACACACGTACACTACACGTACACTACACGTACACACACACACTAACACGTACATCACACGTACACCACACACACCACACACGTACACTACACGTACACACACACACGTACACTACACGTACACTACACGTACACCACACACACGTACACACATACATCACACGTACACACACACACACTAACACGTACACAACAACAACAACCGCCATTCGCCACTAAGTGGCGGTGACGTCACCACGACGCTTGTGCCAGGCTATGTGCACCCTGAGGCCACGTGAAGTGTCGAACGCCCGCTGGCAGGTCACGGGGTAGACCCAGGTGCCACGGTCAGTCAACACGTACACACACACACGTACACACACACACACACACGTACACACACACACTAACAAGTACACACACACACGTACACACACGTACACACACGTACACACACACGTACACACACACACACGTACACACACACACTAACACGTACACACACACACTAACACGCCGTCCCCCACGTGTGACCCATGCCGGTTCCCGCCGCTGGCGACGCAGGCGACCCTGCTGGAGGCCGAGGTGAGAGCCGGCAAGAGGCGGCTGTCGCTACACAGCGACAGCCGCCCTCTTCACCCGCAGCACGGCGACGATGACGAGAGGGAGGACGAGCAGGGGGGCGATGGCGACGAGGGGGAGGAGGGCGACGACGAGGGGGAGGAGGGCGGCTACGAGGGGGGCGATGACGAGGGGGGCGACGACGAGGGGGGCGATGACGAGGGGTACGCAAGCGTCGTGCGCGAGTTCCCCGCCCCGCCGGTCTCGTGGCAGCCGCGCGGCGCGCGGTGCCCCTCGTCCGACAGCGGCTACACCTCTCAGCTCCCAAACTCCTCCTCCTCGTCCTCCTCCTCTTCGTCCTCCTCCTCCTCGTCCTCCTCCTCGCGCTACGTCAACACGGCCGCCATCCTGGGCCTCGGCGGCGGCCACGAGGGCGACGGCGCGGGCTACGTCGCCGCGGGGCTGGCGAGCGGCGTGCGCGGCCGGCCGCCGTGCGGAGACGCGGGGCCGGGCACCGAGGCGTCGTGGCAAGACTGCGGCCGCCCCCCAAGAGTCGGAACGGAGGAATTCTGGGAGAATTATGGGGCTGTCACAGATTACCCACCCGGTCTCCCCTCCAACACAGCACCTGGCGAGGACGAGGCAGCCAATCACAGCCAGGACGAGGATGGAGGAGGAGTGGCCCGGGAAATGGGCTGAGACACGGCAGGCGACGTCTGTTCTGGGCAAACAACCTCCTGCAGAGACTCGCATCGCAGAACCAATAAGCAGACAACACACGCCTGCGTCCCATATCTCTTGCCCTGCCAACTAAAAATATATAAAAGTACGTTTCACACATTCCGTCAGCCACACGGCCTGCCTTCTGAGCTTCATTTCAGCGGCATTGGCTCAGCAGAAGCAAAACTCTGGATGAGCGACGACATCCGGTGTCTCATCAGTCGTGCCAGGCTCGCTTGAACCAATGCAGGTGAACTGCCAGATAGGCAAAGCCCTGTGTCTCAGACACGGGGGGTCCTAGTTCAACGCATAAACAACACACAAGAGACAAAACTCGCCTCCTCTATTTATCCCTCCCCCAAGCGAGCCCGATGCTAAGTCTTGAAAACTGGCCCAGAATGTTCTCCTGTGTTGAACAAATGTTGCCGAAATGCCAGGAAGCAAGCGCGGCTGATGGGACTTGGCAACAACAAAAAACTTCAGTTTCTTGCCGTTGGTTTTCACACCTGATGATGACTGCTTGTGTTACGGTCGAAACGTCGTGAGAATTGTATTGTTTCATATATATACTTTATTTTATTGTTTCCCTTCAACGCGACTTTACCGAAAGAACCAAGAATATATATACAAAAAAAAAACTTCATTTGTTATTTTACAGATGTGCTAATGAAGCGAGAGTGTCTGCTTCTGCTCGAGGAAGAGACCCGGCCAGTCTCCTGCACGGGGGTTAAAATATCAACCCGTGGTACGCGCACCCCGCCGCAAACCCAGCGTTCCCGAGTTTGATTCCCGCTCACAGCCAACGTCAGCGGCGAGCGATATTCGAAGCCGTGAAATACCAGGGTCACCCCCTCTTCAACGTCCCACCGCAGCGGTCAGTGTGAGGTATGGCTGAACGACACCGGGCGACCGACATCCAGCAGTGGATTAATTTAGGCCGTTGGTGCTCAGCGTGCGGATCACAATCGCAAGGTGGCGAGCTCAAATCCTGGCATGGTTGGGTGTCGACTCAGCCCATCCATCCCTCTGGGGTCGATAAAATTACTACTTCATGGGGACGGTTATTATTATTATTAAAGTGGTCGTCCCATGCAGAACCTCTACCTCGCCATAGGAATGTGGAATTTCCACCACTGGCTCTGCGGGGGCTGCAAACGGGAGATGAGCACCGATGCTCATTCAAGCAATAAATCACTTGAGGTACGAATCGATTTTTTTTTCTGAAATCGATTCTCACTCACGATGTCACTCGTTCACCCGGGAGAGCCTCGCCGAGTCTCAAGACTCGTTTGCGGGAGGGTCCTGCCAAGTGTTTTCACGCGAGATGCCACTTGCTGCGAGCGATCCCAAGTGACCTTTCACTACAGGGATGTTAATGACCCAACATTGGTGACACTGCGCGTGGGTGTAGCGGACCCAGGTCTCTTACCATCCAGGAACGTCCAGATAACGTCGGCCCTGCCCTGCTGTTGTTACACGTTGCGGTTTGTGTGTGGTCCAGGTAGGACGACGTGTGTGCGCATGTAGCGGGGGAGCGGTGGCGCTGCGGTAAGCACACCTGCACTGCAAATCTAACGTACCTGGGTTCAATTGCCGGTCATGGTTAACATGAGTGGTGAGCGACGCATCTAAAGTGGTGTATAGGGCCTCCTGCGAGGTCGATTCGGTTGTTTAAACGAGTGCCCGGCGTGGTGTGCAAACGTGAACACGCTTGGGAAGACAAAGGTGGCCAGCAGTGGTTCTGACATCACCCCCTCTCGTGTGCCATGCCGGCCTACATCAGTGCTCGCTGATAGCACTTTAACAAACAGCCTAGGGGACACGATGGAGTTTTGTCTTTGTCATTCGGTATAATTGTGTGGTACGTGGCATGTTTGCATGTTGGCACAGTACGTGGCATGTTTGCATGTTGGCACAGGTAGTGCATGGGCCAGTTATATCAGTCAACCCATCGCACCTGGGTCTTGTCCCGTGACCTCCTGCTGGCGGGCGTTCGGCACTTCACGTGGCCTTAACATGCACATAGACTGGCACAAGCGCCATGGTGACGTCACCCCCACTTAGTAGCGAATGGCGGTTGTTCTGTTTGCGTGTGACTCGACAGTTCGTGAGAGTGGAGCTCCCTGGGCAGTATGTTTATGACCAGCTCCAGTTTGGCAGCTGAGGTCTCACTCTGAATCAGTTGGGCGGCATTATCTTGTCATCATCTGCGTAAAGCTGTGTGGAAGCTCCCTGGTCTGTCATTTCATACCAAGCTCCTGGTCTTCTCGGCCACAGTTATGTCCTCTCTTTTCTATGCTTGTGAAATGTGGAGTCCTTTCAAGGGCACATGTTCCAGTTTGACACATTCAGGCTGGCCTGAACTACGATCCATCCTGGGTTTAACCAGGCTTGATTGGGTGAGCTCACAGATCCTTAAAAGATCTGGACACCGTGCCATTCGTAAGCTCCTCTGGCAGGTGAGGCTGCATTGGCTAGGCTATGCAGCCCACATTCCCCGGCACCACATGCCCAAGCAGTTTCTATTTGGGGATAAATAGGCACGGCACGGGCTGGAGAAAAGATGGGCTGATGCGGTTCAGCAAGATGTGGTGCCAATTGGACTTGCCGATGACTGGAGCCAGTGTTGTCAAGATCGGCCTCGATGGAGGAGGCTCGTGAAGGACGCTACTGGACGGCTGGAGGGAGTCACTCTCCAACAACAACAGAGGGCGGAGGAGCGACGCTCGCAACAACGAGCGGAGCACTGGGCGAATAAAACGCAACAAATTGGCACAGTGGTGAGCACGTGACACATCTGCCAGCCATCACAGTCAGTCGACCCATGGCATCTGGGTGTGTCTCTCGTGACCTCCTGTGAGCGAGCCTTCGACACTTCACGTGGTCTCAAGGTGCACCTGACCTGGCACGAGCGCCGTGGTGACGTCACCGGTACTTAGTGGCAAATGCCGCGAAGTGGCATTATTGGTGGTGTGTGGTTGGCCTTAAGCGTTTGGCATACGTGCGTGTGGTACGTGCGTGTGGTACGTGCGTGTGGTATGTGCGCGCAGCCCGTATCGCTTGTGTTTGGCAAGGATGGGTGGGGGTAGTTAAAATGTTTACCCTGACATTTCATAGCAACTCTTAAGTCAACATGTAATCGAATAACCATGATAATACTTATTAAAACTATCCTGTATCCAACACGCCTGCCTCGGAGCGCGTTTTCTTCTTGCAGGGGCAGAATAAAACCCGTCCTGAAAAAAAAACGAATTATTGCACAACATGCTGCATGGTGGTGGTGCTGCTGGTGGCGGCGGCGGCAGTGGTTGTGGTGGTGGAATTCAAGCAACGGAAACACCTGCGCACGCACCTCACTCACTCGATGACGCGCCTCCGTGTTTTGAACTCAACATTTATTTGAAATCTGAAAGCCTCCCCAGAGTTTCCATGGCGGTTATCCCCGCGCGCGCGCGCGTTCTGCTCCTTAGCGGAAAGAAATGTGACCACGATCGCCAAGGGAGGGAGGGAGGGATGACGGAGGGAGCGAGGTGATGGGAAACAGGTTCGTGGTGGGAAACGAGAGCTGGGTGGAGGAGGAGGGAGGAGGAGGAGGAGGAGGGAGGAGGATGAGGAGACGGGAAGAACGACCGTCGCAAATGTGACTCGAGGACTAACTCGTCGCACGACAGTCCCGCGCAGTCAAGACTAGCCAGAGCTGGTCGGGGGCTGCCCGTGAGCGGGTGCCGTGCAGCTCGGGGTGGTTTACACGGCCAGAGTACAACGAGCAACGGGGAGCTGGAAGCAAAGGGACCCAAGAGCAGGGGATCCCGCGATCGGGGAGACCCCCGGGGGGTATCTGGGAACTCAGCCGGTAACCATAGCGATGGCGGTGCCCCCCCCCCGCCCCCCACGTCTCCACCGCCCCCCCCCCCCCCCCCGACACCGAACGTCCCCCTTAGTCGTCTTCCTGGATCTTGCGCAGACCCTTCACCTTCTCCTTGTGTCTCTCGATCTCCTTCTTCAGACGCTGGATCTCGGCCTCCGAGTGCTTGATCTCCTCCTCGTGGTGCTTGGACAGAGACTTCAGCTGATCCGTGTTCATCTTCCTACACAAGACAAACATCTCCTTTATAGCCCGAACATATTTTTGGGGCCAGTGCTGTTAGCGAGTAGCACTTGACGAAGGCCGGTACGGCACACGAGGGGGTGGGCGGCCAACACGACGCCCAGCCGCCTTTGTCTCCCGAGTGGCGATGCTTACAAACCGCAACAGGTACTCATTTAAGGCCGAGTCGACCTGGTGTTGGCCGCGAGCTGGAATCGAACTCGGATGGCCGAGTTAGAAGTGCAGTGCGCTAAACGCTACACTACCACTCCACACACTACACAAGACTAAAACCCCTTATTTTGCCTACACACTCAGGGAGTCACACGCACGGACCTACAATGTAGCTTCCTCCTCTCATGCCGAGGCCTCGGTTGATACCATCCACACTCTGTTCAACCACATTGCAGGTCACAACACAAAGATCCCCCATATAGCCGTTAGCAGACTGTTGGGGCAAGTGGAACTATGAAGGCCGGCATGGTACACGAGGGGGTGGGTCGCCAACAGCATGCATGTCTCCCTAGTGGTGATGTTTACGCATCGCACAAGGTATTTAAGACTGAGTCGACCTAGGGGAAAGCACCACGACCGGTTCCTGTTATTGGTCATGCGCAGCAATCGGGTCGCCGGGTTCGAAGCACAGTGAGCTAACCGCTGCACCACTGCTCCCCACAACAACAACAACACACGCGTGGATGCTCTCCCACCAACTCAACTTATCCACCCCCATTTCCTTACACAAAGTCAAAGACCCTCTTTGTATAGCCTACACATGCTGTTGGAGCAAGTGCAACTATGAAGGCCGGCATGCTACATGACGGGGCGAGTCGCCAAACACCACGCGTTTGTCTCCCTAGTGGCGATACTGACGCACTGCATCAGGTATTTAAGTTAGCGAGCAGGACTTACGAAGGCCAAACATTGCATACGTGGGGGGGGGGGGGGGGGATAGCAGCATGTCAGGCTGCCTTTGTCTCTCCACAGCTGATGTTTACAGACTGCACCAGCTGCTCACACACCGACAGGTTTTGCTGTAGCAATCACCCAGTTTCCGTAACGCTGCTGGTGACAGCTGCTCCCTGGTAAGTTTGGCTGCGATCATTTTTCTCCAAGTCACCCGGGGAGCTGAAGCCGAAACAATCGGGTTGCCCGTCGCTAAACGCTCATACACCGCGTGGAAATTTAATTCGTTCGGCCGTGTCCGGTGGTGGGAGGGCCTCAACGACACAAATTGGGGTGGGATCATCACCGAGGCCAAAGCCAAACACATCTGCTGCGTTGGCAGTGGTGCACGACCAACAAAAACTAAACACACGCGTCAATAACACCACCGTGTGGCCTTAAAAGGAATAAACTTTATAAAGTTTGTGACGTTTGTGGCAAAGGCCCTTCTTCATACCACATAAAACAATCATCTTTACTAACCTGCTTCCATTCGTCCCTTAAAATAACCCCCGTCTCTTCTCCCCAAGCCCAATCCTGCTACTCGTACTGTCTGCCCACCGCCCTTCAGCTACGACCAGGCCTACCCCAAACCCTATCACTACCCCTTTCACTACTCCTACCCAAATCACTATCCTAAACCCTATCACTACCCCTACCGCTATCACTACCCTAAACCCGATCAATACCCTAACCCCCCCTTAACCGCTCCCGCCTGTTCTCCCGTCACCATAACCACACCACCACGTGTATTAAACAACCCCCACTCTTCATCTCCACCACTGTTATCAGGTGTACAATTGTATAATTGTTGTAATGGATACTTATAAGATAAGTATCCATTAAAGAAGTGAGGAAGGGTAATTTGCCAAAACGTCACCAATTACATACTTGTCCTTTTAATAATGAATAATAATTTACACTTAAAGAGTGTTTCACCCAGAGGTGGCGAGGCACTGCACAGAGCTAAAAGCAAGTCAGTACCTAACACAATTCTAAAACCTAATATAAGCACGCAGGCTCACGATTTAACCACGTATACAAATACCCCCGCCCCACACCTCCAAAACACACGCAGCAAAATTAACAGGGAGGAAAAGCCTGAAAGGAAAAAAACGCGTTAAGGCGGGGATTTAAATAAACCGAGGAACTCCGCGGATCTAATATCCGACAGGGAGTGGAATTCCACAGCTTGGGGGCCACACGGGAAAAAGCCCCGGGTCACCTTTTGAGCGGAGGTGCGACCTCGGCACGCACAATAGCCCACACTCAAGACGAGGACTAGAGCCCTGCAGCAGGGGGGTGATGGGAGTCTGCGCGGTGGTGAATGCTGCCCCCAACGGGTGGCTCAGCGACAAGAGGGATTCGTTCCAGCCAGGTGTGTCTCTGGGGGGTGAGCGAGGACCCGGCCATTGTGGCCTGGGGTGGGGCTTTGGTGGGAGAGCGTTTGAGGTGGAGCGAGTGAGTGAGGAGGTTCAGGTTCACGCCAAGATGCCGTTGTGTAACCAGGCGGGTACTCGGGAGAGACCAGGGTAGAGTCTCGTTTGCAGGAGATACCTTGGGTCACGAAAATGACCATGGAACAACTTTCAAATAAAGTACAGCAAAGAAGCAAATTATCAATCACACCAAAAACAAGCGTGGGATGAGCGGGGTGGCGGGACTGGTGGTGAGTGGGGTGGTGAGTGGGGTGGTGAGTGGGGTGGTGAGTGGGGTGGTGAGTGGGGTGGTGAGAGGGGTGGTGAGTGGGGTGGTGAGTGGGGTGGTGAGAGGGGTGGTGAGTGGGGTGGTGAGTGGGGTGGTGAGTGGGGTGGTGAGTGGGGTGGTGAGTGGGGTGGTGAGAGGGGTGGTGAGTGGGGTGGTGAGTGGGGTGGTGAGAGGGGTGGTGAGTGGGGTGGCGAGTGGGGTGGCGAGAGGGGTGGTGAGTGGGGTGGCGAGAGGGGTGGTGAGTGGGGTGTTGAGTGGGGTGGTGAGTGGGGTGGTGAGAGGGGTGGTGAGTGGGGTGGCGAGAGGGGTGGTGAGTGGGGTGGTGAGTGGGGTGGTGAGTGGGGTGGTGAGAGGGGTGGCGAGTGGGGTGGCGAGTGGGGTGGCGAGTGGGGTGGCGAGTGGGGTGGCGAGTGGGGTGGTGAGTGGGGTGGTGAGTGGGGTGGTGAGTGGGGTGGTGAGTGGGGTGGTGAGTGGGGTGGTGAGTGGGGTGGCGAGTGGGGTGGCGAGTGGGGTGGCGAGTGGGGTGGCGACTGGGGTGGTGACTGGGGTGGCGAGAGGGGTGGCGAGTGGGGTGGTGAGTGGGGTGGTGAGTGGGGTGGTGAGTGGGGTGGCGAGAGGGGTGGTGAGAGGGGTGGTGAGTGGGGTGGTGAGTGGGGTGGTGAGTGGGGTGGTGAGTGGGGTGGTGAGTGGGGTGGTGAGTGGGGTGGTGAGTGGGGTGGTGAGTGGGGTGGTGAGTGGGGTGGTGAGAGGGGTGGTGAGTGGGGTGGTGAGTGGGGTGGTGAGAGGGGTGGTGAGTGGGGTGGTGAGTGGGGTGGTGAGTGGGGTGGTGAGTGGGGTGGTGAGTGGGGTGGTGAGTGGGGTGGTGAGAGGGGTGGTGAGTGGGGTGGTGAGTGGGGTGGTGAGAGGGGTGGTGAGTGGGGTGGTGAGTGGGGTGGTGAGTGGGGTGGTGAGTGGGGTGGTGAGTGGGGTGGTGAGTGGGGTGGTGAGAGCGGTGGTGAGAGGGGTGGTGAGTGGGGTGGTGAGAGGGGTGGTGAGTGGGGTGGTGAGTGGGGTGGTGAGTGGGGTGGTGAGTGGGGTGGTGAGTGGGGTGGTGAGAGGGGTGGTGAGTGGGGTGGTGAGTGGGGTGGTGAGTGGGGTGGTGAGTGGGGTGGTGAGTGGGGTGGTGAGTGGGGTGGTGAGTGGGGTGGTGAGTGGGGTGGTGAGTGGGGTGGTGAGAGGGGTGGTGAGAGGGGTGGTGAGTGGGGTGGTGAGAGGGGTGGTGAGTGGGGTGGTGAGTGGGGTGGTGAGTGGGGTGGTGAGTGGGGTGGTGAGTGGGGTGGTGAGTGGGGTGGTGAGTGGGGTGGTGAGTGGGGTGGCGAGTGGGGTGGTGAGTGGGGTGGTGAGTGGGGTGGTGAGTGGGGTGGTGAGTGGGGTGGTGAGCTCACTTAAAGTAGCGCTCCTCCTCAGCCTTCTCGCGTTTGGCAAAGGCCCCACCGGCCTCACGCACCGAGCCGGCACGCTCACCGGACTTGCCTCCTGACTGCGGGACAACCAAAACCACCACCACCATTACAACAATCAATATCACCACAACCACCATCGCCGCAACAACAGTTACCAATGCCACAACCAACATCACCGCCACAACTACAACCACTTTTACCACAACTAACACTACAACTACCACCGCTATCATCTCCCTCACGATAACACGACCACAAAATCCCACCTTCATCACCAATTCAAACAACAAAACCACAAAGACTATCACCATAACCACCACCAACAACCACATCACCACCATCATTACCAATACAACTACCATCAGCAACACCAAGAACACAACCAACACCACCATCACCACTATGACCACCACCATCATCACTAATACCACAACCACCAACAAGCATAAACAGAAGCAGCTTGTGATTACGATAACACAATTATATTCTTGGTTCTTTCAGTAAAGTCACGTAGAAGGGAACCAATACAATAATACAAATATAAAACAATTAAATTCCCACGACGTTTCGACTGCAACACAAGCAATCATCATCAGGTGTGGAAACACAACAAAAATATTTGTAAAAAGTGGCGGTTTTTTAACGTTAGCACCACGGACAACGATAACACAATTGTTGAGGAATCTGAAGCCATCACATTAATCACAATAAGCGAACATCATTGAATCTAAAATGTTTTTTCCTGCCCGTTAGTATCTGTGTAATTTTAATATGCATAAACACGTGGAGACGCAAGAATTCTGACCAGGACACATCACGCGACACGCTGCGACACAACTGGTCAGAGGTTGCTGAGCCTCGGGGCTGGGATGGGCTGGGTTGCGGTGACATCACCAACAGCAACGCCCCAAGAGCCTCGTGCCCACTTTGGCCTTGACATTTCGAATCTGGTAAGCCACCCCAGTTATTACTGCAGTGAATATTAAGTGTGAAAGTACTCCAATGTGCCACTCGCTTCAATCACAGGGAACGTTCAAGATCCTGCGGCGTCACTGTGTGCTGGCATCACGGTCCAAATTTGTAACATTACTACCGGAAATACCACGATTGGGATCACACACAGCAACATCGCCCCCTGCTGTAACATTACTGCAGGCTGTGTCTGCGAGACAGCAGTGCGGTCCGTCGCGATGATCACTATGTGCACCACAGCGCGAACATCAAACCTACTCAATTATGAATAACCATCTGCAGGCCAGTGCTGCGTCACCTTGCTCCGCACATTGACAGCTGCCACCAGGTGGGGAAATCCCCCAGGGCTAACAAAACTACAGCTGGGCAGTGGAATGGCTCAAATGAGACGCATAGCGCTTTGAGACGCTGGGGCATGTAAACAGGCGCCAAACTCCACACACAAACCCTTCACGTATCATCATTACCATCACAATTACCGACTAGCAAGTGATCGTGGTGATGGTAGCAGTGGTGATGGAGGGATGGTGGTGGTCAGGATTTAGATTTGTTTGGCGCTTGCGTCAATTCCACAGCGTCTCAAAGTGCCCTACGTCTAGACCAGGGGTCACCAAACTACGGCCCGCGGGCCGGATCGTCAGTCCATCAGGCCCGCCGTCAGAGCCTACGCTTTGACGTTACCATGGTTTCCATGGCAACACACACAAATACGCATCTTTCCCGCTCCCAAGTATTTAACAGAATGATTATGCGGCCCGCGCTCGTCATTCTATCGGTTATCCGGCCCGCTATGAAAAAAGTTTGGTGACCCCTGGTCGAGACACACACATCACTCACACACCACACACATCACTCTCACACACACCACACACATCACTCACACACCACACACATCACTCACACACCACACACATCACTCACACACATCACTCACACACACACATCACTCACACACACCACTCACACACACCACACACACCACACACACATCACTCACACACCACACACATCACTCACACACACATACCACACACATCACTCACACACATACCACACACATCACTCACATCCACCACACACATCACTCACACACACCACACACATCACTCACACACCACACACATCACTCACACACATCACTCACACCTACCGCTGGCCGTCAGCAGGGGGCGAATCTGCGGATAGGTTCTCGTGAAATCACCGCGACCCAGCCTGACCCAGCCCATGCCATTGTGCCCAAAGGCTGAACAACTCCACCCAATTGTGTAGTGGACGTGTGGTGCGTGAGCGATGATGGCGGTCACTAATAATTATACTATTTATAGTATAACCATCACCGCCCTCCCATCACAGTGACCATGCTCAACTGTGACGAGCGTGCGGAGCGCGTTCGTCACGTGTTGCAGCGGGCCGCCCTGGTTAATGACTGCGAGCGGACGTTAATAGATCACGCGACATCGTCCCATCAGGGCCGCTTGGCCCATTGTGGCGGTCCAACGTTTTAAAAAAAGAACAAAAATTAACACCGCAAAATGTTTTACTCGATTTGAATCAACACGGCAGTCAACCCCCGCCTCTTACTGCTAAAGTTTGGCACAGGGCCCTGATGACAATGGGTTTCGATAGTCGGCGTAAACAATGGTAATAACAAACTAACGATAACCAACCCTTACCGTCATCATCGTATAAATACAACACCGCCAAAACCTCCACCACCGGCACCCATAATGTTGCTACGGTGACTGTTATTGATGGCGTTGATGATGATGATGGCAATACTAATAATAATACTAAACGAGTTGATTAAAGTGATGATGTTCATGTTAAACCCGAGGTTATTGGACGCCCACGATAAAGTTAATGTTGTTTTGCCGATGTTGTTAATAATCGTGATGTTACCGCCGAGGTGAAGGTATAAAGGTCACGGATAATAAGCGTTAGCAATGGCGATGTGGCCGATATGAACGTTGCTCATTCAGTCCCGATGATCGTCAATGACGTTAGAAGTTTCGATCTAAAGCTTTCGTGACTGCAAGGATTCAACTTCTTTGGTTCTTTCGGTAAGGTCACGTAGAATGAGAATAAAATAATAAAATAACACAGCAAAATTCTCACGACGTTTCGGCCACAGCGCAAGCGGCCGTCTTCAGGTGACAGGAACAGACGGCCGCTTGCGTTGTGGTCGAAACGTCGCGAGAATTTTATTGTGTTATTTTATTATTTTATTCTCATTCTACGTGACCTTACCGAAACGACCAAAGAAGACGTTACAAGTTTTAATCCGGTCAACCACGGCGAAGGCTAATGGCGATGGGGCTTACGCCTTCAAGATGAGGACGTTAACGACGTGGCCGCTATTGCCGACGGCACCGCCGTCCGCGGTTGTAACGAGGAGCCCACGACGACGAGCAAAGTGAATGTCGAGATCCACAACCTCGCGTGGCGAGTCACTGTCGAGGTGAATGACCACGATGCCGTCAAGGGCGTTGACAATGACGCAGCCGCTGCTGCCGCCGCTGCTGCCACTGCTGCAGCCGAACGCTGCCCGCGACGAGACACCGCCGCCTGTCGCCTACCTCGCCGCTCATGGCTCTGCTGCTGCAGAGCACCGCACGGGCTCCCCGCGTCGCGCTCCGCCACACGGCACCGCTCATCACCACCACAGCCGCCATGCTCGATCGCTCCTCTCTCTCGCTCTCCCTCGCTCCACTCTTCCGCGGACGGGCGGCGCAGCGCGCAGCCCCATTGGCTAAAGCCGCGCGCGTGGGGTCTGGCGGCGCCTCGCGATTGGTCACACACCGCTCCCCCCCCTACCAACCCCCCCCACCCCAACAACAACCTCGTCTCAACCAATCGTGGACGCGCGCCGAACCGCGCGCGGCAAGGTCGCGCGCTGCCTCGCCGGACGTGACGTCACGACCACCCGCCATCTTAGTGAAGGTTGCAGAGGTAGCAAAGCGGCGCCGCCATCTTGGTAAGGGATCGATCTGAGAGGGGTTTTTTGTGTTGGGGTGAGATCTCGTCAATATAAATGCGTCGTTAAAACCGCCACCACCTGACACAGCCAATTAGTGAGCTTTGTTTAACATTGTTCGCGAAAGACTACTTGGCATGTCCAGATGATGTCCCAAAAACAGCCAATTGTCGCCGATCGCCACTCACCGGCGTTACGTCACCACAGGCGCTTGTGCCAGGCCACGTGCTAAGTGTCGAAGGCTCGCGGCTGGCAGGAGCCCACGGCACAGACCCAGAGTGCACCACATCTGCTGCATTAGACTCTCTGAATCACATTTACAGTAGCCTTGATAAAAAGCAGTACTGTGCCTGTCTTTTTCTAGACCTGTCCAAAGCTTTTGATACAGTAGACCACAACACCCTGCTTAGTAAGTTGCCTCGGTTTTTCTTGAAAACGCAGTACAATGGTTACAAAATTACCTCTTTTCTCGCACCCAAACTGTATTCACAGATGGTTGGAGGTCAAACAGTGTTAAGATAACAAAAGGGGTTCCACAGGGTTCCATCCTCGGCCCCCTCTTGTTCTCTCTTTATGTCAATGACTTGGGCACTGACCTGGATCATTCCAGGGTAAATCTTTTTGCAGATGACACGATACTGATTACTGCTGGCCACTCTCCGGATGACGTGATTGCTAAGCTACAGGGTGATTTCAACAAACTACAACATTAGCTAGTTGCTCTTAAACTAGTCCTGAATACCTCCAAAACCAAGGTGCTATGTTTCTCACCAGGACTAAAGCAGGAAGTTATTTTTCCCCAATTACCTTCCTTAAATAATTATCAAATAGAGCAAGTCAAGATCTATAAGTATCTTGGGGTCATCCTGGATTCAAAACTGAATTTTTAAGATCACATTGGTTATATTGGTAAAAAGACAAAAATAAAAAAAAATTCTGTATCGACACAAGCACTGCTTCCCCCCAATGTTCCGTTTAGAATTGATAAAAGCTTTCATACTGCCTCTACTTGACTACTATGACATCGTGTATAAATCAGCCCCAAGTACTGTACTGAAGAAGCTTGATTCCATCTATCACTCGGCCTTAAGATTTACATTGAACTGCCCATATAGGACTCACCACTGTCATCTCTACATTTGGGCACACTTAACATCTCTTAATGTTCGACGGTTTGTGCACCAGATCTTATTTATTCACGATGTACTTACAAAAAATACGCAGACTACCTGCTGGATCTCCTCTCTCTTTCAAAGAACAAATTTGACCTCAGGTCTTCGCTCATTTATCAGCTTCACATTCCCTATTGCCATACAAAAACTGGAGGAAGGGCCTTTGCTATTGATGCCCCCAGGGGTCTGGAATGCTATTGCCAATAAACTGCAACTTGAATCGCTACCTATGAGATCTTCTCTCAAAACTGCTCTAGAGGAGTTGTACACCCCTAGCTGCCACTGCTATTAATTGGCATAAAATAAAATAAAATGTTTCGCTCCGGATGACGCTGCAAAGTATTATCTGTATTTTGATTTAACGTGCTGATCTTAAAGATGCATTGGAAAATTTGATACTCCGACTGATGCTTCTGTTGTTGTGGAGTAACTCATGCAGCCAGCTATGGCTCTAGGATTTGTTATTACATGTTATTTATGTAGTTTATTGTAAAAATTCGGTCACAGTCCCTGTGATCACTGTTACGTTGCAATTATGGCTTTAGTTTTTGGTGATTTGGAAAACGTTTTTTGGTTTGGACATGTTTGTTTTGTTGTAGTACAGAGTTAGACTGATGGCCTTAATCTAAGTTTTCTTGTGGTTGTTGTTGTTTGACTTGCATCCCACTGGTATTTTTTGCACACAGCGTTGGTGTACGGTACTTTTTTCAGGAATATTTTGCTGTTTTTTCATGTATTTTCTGTTTGCACAGTCACATAGTCACTTTATGATGTTTTTCTTGTTCGTGTTTTGTTTTTTTGTGGTTGCACCCGATTCAAGAGCCGAATGGCTCACAGGGCTATACCAAAATAAATAAACTGAAACTGAAAAAACCTGAAACTGAAACTGACTGGCAGATGCACCAACTGTGCTACCCACTTGCTGCGTTTTAGCCGCCCGGCGTTCCGCTCGTTGTTGTGAGCGTCGCTCTGCCCTCCGTCGTTGTTGGAGGGTGACTGCCTCCAAAAGAACAGTAGCGTCCTTCATGAGCCTCCTTCATAAAGGCCAATCTTGGAAGCAGTCTTCGGCAAGTCCACTCCGCTCCACATCCTCCAGTACCGCATCAGCCTATCTCTTCTCCAGCCCATGCCACTCACTAACTCACTCACCTAGCAGTCCATCTCTTCTCCAGCCCATGCTGCGCCCGTTTAGCCCCCCTCTATCTGGCGAAACAGAAGCTGATTGGGTATACGGTGGTTAGGCATGCGGGCTATATGACCCAGTTGACACGTAAATACAAACACATTCCTGCGGAGGGAGCTGGTAGGAACGTTGGGTTGCTCGGTCAATGGCCAGAGTCAACGGCGGCACCACGTGGTGTATTCCGCAAATATGCCCGACTGTGAGGGCGGGCACAAGCCGGCGTGAGTAGGTTAAATGTTGAGTTTTATAAGGGCACCACGGGGTGACCAGCCCCTCCCCATCCAGCCCCACCCCACCCCCCACTCCCTCCCCACCCAGCCCCTCCCTCCCTCCCCACCCAGCCCCTCCCTCCCTCCCCACCCAGCCCCTCCCTCCCTCCCCACCCAGCCCCTCTCTCCCTCCCCACCCAGCCCCTCCCTCCCTCCCCACCCAGCCCCTCCCTCCCTCCCCACCCAGCCCCTCCCTCCCTCCCCACCCAGCCCCTCCCTCCCCACACATCCCCTCCCTCCCTCCCCACCCAGCCCCTCCCTCCCTCTCCACCCAGCCCCTCCCCACCCTCCCCTCTCCACCCAGCCCTACCCCTCCCATCTTTGGATGCACGACGGACGGACAGACACAATAATCCCCTGTGGGCTGGTGTAACCAGGAGGTTCCTACCAGTAAGATTCCCTCGTATAGCCTTAACAGACTGTTGGGGCAAGTGTTGTTAGCGAGCACCTATTGAGGACAGTACAATACGCATGGGGGTGGCTGGCCAGCACCACGTCTGACCACCTTTGTCTCTCCAATGTTTACACACCGCACCAGATACTCTTTTCAGGCTGAGTCGACCTCGGGGAGACCCAGGACCGGTTCAAATAATCGTCACTGGTGTTGGCCGTGAGAGAGAATCGAACTCGTGTCGCCGGGCTCATTGCGCGGTGTGCTACCTGCTACACTACCGCTCCCCACCACACACGAGGAGCGGGAAGGTAGGAGCAGCCACACGCTGGCGAGAAGCCAGAGCCAAATCCCCGCTCCCCCCCACCCCAAGCTCTGCAGTCCTCTATAGATTAAGTTGTTATCGGCCAACCAATGAGAGTTTATACGTGGTAGGAAACCGGGGCACTCAGAGAAAACCCACGCGTGCGAAGGGGCAACGCTCTATCCCGCACAGATAGAACAGGTGGCGTCCACATTTGTGCTGTCCCGACTTCTGGCGAGCCCAGGGTACAAGTTCCTTCTCGACGCCCACCCACGGGACGAAAGTAGGAACAAATTAAGTTTAGTTTAGCACGTAAGCTTTCGCGACCAATATTATTCATAATAAACATTTGTTTTGGCTTGGGTAAATGTGTCGTAACCCTCCACATCAGCCGACACAGCCAGTGAGGTTTGTCACGTAAATAAAACGTGCCGATTAGTTACGACTTCAGCCCACCGCTGTTTTGGAGAGCACATCCACAACATTTGCAATTTGAGTACGACGTTTCGCTGGTAGTTACGCTCAGATGGCGTTTAGTCCACACGCCACTGCAGCGCCTTCTCCGCCCGATCCAGGGTACGGCTCCCCCCCCAGCCCCTCGACACCCACGCACGGGAGTGGAGTTGCACGCCATCCGCGCGTGGTCCACCAACCCTTCGTGGCAGCGTCCACAGCGCCGGGCGCCAGGCCAGCCTTAGCGCATCGCAGCCACCGCCGCCTCCCGACTCCAGCAGAGGGCAGCCCGTCCCCTCCGTTCACAGGACTCTCGCATTGTTGTTCAACAAGAACCCGTAAACCGGTAACCGGTTGACGTAAGAGGTTTTTTTTTGGGGGGTGGGGGGGGGTTAGATCGCGTAAATATAAATGTGTCGTTCAACCCACCACCACCACTCGACACAGCCAATTAGCAAGGTTTGTCACGTCAACAAAACGTGGCAATTAGTTAGGCGAGAGTAAAGACATTGACAATCCGACGTTTCACCGGTAATTACGACCGGCCTCATCAGGTGACAGCTAGAATTTGTGGAGAAATCCTCCTCCTGTTTCGGTCTTAAACAGGGGGCGGTAAATGCGATGCCACCACCTGTGAGCCAATCAGGCGGTCGCGAAAGATTTGCGAACCGATTACCAGTTTCGACGAGTCCAGAACCGGTAACCGTTTGCAGTGGAATGTTTTTTTAAATCAGGGGCTGCCCGTTCATAGAGGCGAAGGAGGCGGTCGCCTGGGGCGCCACGTTAAGTGGGGGAAATACAAATGAAAATAACGAAGTCGTCATTATTTCAATTCAATCTTGATTTGAAGCTCTCGTGACTGCAGGAATCCATACTCTCTGGTTATTTCGTTAAAGTCATCACGTGGTAGGTAGAGAAAATAAAATAGATAACGACGTTTCGATCGCAATCGTCTTCTCCCACCTAAAGATGATCGCCTGTGTGGCGATCGAAACGGCCAGATCTATTGTTGTTTCTACCTACGTGACTTTACCGAAAGAACCAAAGAGTATTATTTCAATTCCCGTGCGTGGACAGAGGGAATGTAAATTATATTTTTTATAATATTATTTTATGTTATGATAATATTATTTTATTAATTCCCTTCTACGTGGTGGTGACTTTACCGAAAGAACCAAGAATATGAATCCCTGCAGTCACGAAAGCTTTAAGTCGAAATGTAAATGATAGTTAAGTTCTCGACATTGCTGAGGATGTATTGGTTGGGCAGACGGACAAACCGAATAATTCAGCCTCTGTTTAAAAAAAAAATCCGCTTACAAAAACATTAAAACGGAAAAATGGTGAAAAAATATTTCCCAGTTTACCAAAAGTCTCAGTCCAGATCTCCCATTGGGGTGGGTGGGGATCTCCCCTTAGGGGTAGGTGAGGATCTCCCCTTGGGGTGGGGATCTCCCCTTGGGGTGAGGATCTCCCCTTGGGGGTGGGGATCTCCCCTTGGGGTGGGTGGGGATCTCCCCTTGGGGGTGGGGATCTCCCCTTGGGGTGGGTGGGGATCTCCCCTTGGGGTGGGTGGGGATCTTCTCTTGGGGGTGGGTGGGGATCTCCCCTTGGGGTGGGTGGGGATCTCCCCTTAGGGGTGGGGATCTTCTCTTGGGGGGGGGGGGGTGGGGATCTCCCCTTGGGGGTGGGTGGGGATCTCCCCTTGGGGAGGGGGGGGGATCTCCCCTTGGGGGGGGGGGTTGGGATCTCCACTTGGGGGGGGGGGTGGGGTGGGGATCTCCCCTTGGTCGGGGGGGGGGTGGGGATCTCCCCTTGGGGGGGGGGGATCTACATCATCATCACTACCATCATCACTATCGTCATCATCATTACCATCATCATCACTATCATCATCACTACCACCATCATCACTACCATCATCATCACTATCATCATCACTATCATCATCACTACCATCATCATCATCACTACCATCATCATCACTACCATCATCACTATCATCATCATCATCACTATCATCATCATCACTATCATCATCATGACTACCATCAACATCGTTACCATCATCATCACTATCATCATCATCACTATCATCATCATCACTACCATCATCGACATCACTATCATCATCATCATCACTACCATCATCACTACCATCATCATCACTATCATCATCATCTTCACTACCATCATCATCACTACCATCATCGACAACACTATCATCATCATCACTATCATCATCACTACCAGCATCATCATCACTACCATCATCATCATCACTACCATCATCATCATCACTACCATCATCGACATCACTACCATCATCATCATCACTACCATCATCGACAACACTATCATCATATTCGCCATCGCTATAATCATCACCATCGCCATCCCTATCATCATTATTATCCCCATCATCACTGCTGTCATCATCATCATCATCGCTATCATCGTCATCACCGTCATCTTCATCAGTCAATGGAAACGAGGCGAGTTGTGTGGTGAGTGTAATGATGGTGAGTTGTGTGGTGAGTGCAATGATGGTGACTTGTGTCTACATATACAACAGTTGTGTGGTGAGTGTAATGCTGGTGAGTTGTGTGGTGAGTGTGATGTTGGTGAGTTGTGTGGTGAGTGTAAGTAATGATGGTGAGTTGTGTGGTGAGTGTAATGATGGTGAGTTGTGTGGTGAGTGTAATGGTGGTGAGTTGTGTGATGAGTGTAATGCTGGTGAGTTGTGTGGTGAGTGTAATGATGGTGAGCAGTGTGGTGAGTGTAATGGTGGTGAGTTGTGTGGTGAGTGTAATGATGGTGAGTTGTGTGGTGAGTGTAATGATGGTGAGTTGTGTGGTGAGTGTAATGCTGGTGAGTTGTGTGGTGAGTGTAATAATGGTGAGTTGTGTGGTGAGTGTAATGATGGTGAGTTGTGTGGTGAGTGTAATGATGGTGAGTTGTGTGGTGAGTGTAATGCTGGTGAGTTGTGTGGTGAGTGTAATGCTGGTGAGTGGTGTGGTGAGTGTAATGATGGTGAGTTGTGTGGTGTGTGTAATGATGGTGCGTTGTGTGGTGAGTGTAATAACATCGTAATAGGGGAGATGCAGAGAGAGGCAGAGACAGGAAGATTGGGAGAGACAAGGTGAGGGAGCGACAGGAAGAGACTTTTAAACAACTTTTATTGCCGCCAGCAGCAACAGCAGTGGAGGCGATTCCGATATGAAACACACAAAGTCACCAGCAACACAACACTAAAGAAAAGTCACGTGGTGCTGGTGGTGTTCATCGCGCATGCCACGGTGACGAGCGAGCGCTTCAGAAGGTGAACACGTGCGGTGGTGCCGTCCACGCTGGTACAGAGAGGGGCTTGTCCGGCTCCCCAGCGTTCGAACAAGACGCGCTGCACATCACCGACACGTGTGTGGTACGTGGCGTGCTCCAGCCGGAGCCGCGCCTTGAGCAGGCCCCTGAACACTGGAAGCAGCACAGAGCAGCCGTCAGTGTCACCTTGCAGCGTCTTTTTACCTCGTTCTGTACACCGCCAACTTCGCCTGAGCACAGGGGAAGTTGGCGAGGTCATGACGCTTGTTAGCCAGGTAAGGCACCACCTCATATACGAAGCTGCTGTTGTAGAAGGGCACCCCCAGTTTCCTGAAGATGTCCCCCAAAAGGCGGAACATTGGTTTGAGTCGCTGGCAGTGTGAGTACCGGTGGGGCAGATCCTCCCTGGCACCGCAGGAGATGCACCAAGTCTGTTACCCCTGGCGAGATTCGGCTGAGCCACACGGCCGATGGCAACGTGCAGTGTGCCAACCTCCACCGGAGGTCACCGCAGCGTTTGGCTAACGGGAGACCTTGTACATTTGTTTACACTGAGGGGCGGTTGCAATGAGGGGAGGGAAATGGTCTCTCCATTTTGTGTCCGGTAGGTCAGCCAGGTCCCGGGAATGCAGCGCCTCGACACAGCCACGTGCAGAGCGCTGTGTTTGGGGCGCTCTTCAGGGGCACGTTCCTGCAGCCTCGGAGCTTCAGTAGCTTGGCGATCTCAGCTGCGGTCTTCCACTTGGGCTGGTGGGGGCCTGCACGAGGTGGAAGACTGTCCCGCAGCCCTGCCGATGTGAGGCGTTGAGCCAGGGTCCCTCTCTCCTCTGATCCCCTGGAAGAGGCCGTTGCAGAACGAGGGGCTCGTTCAGGAACCGCGCGAGGTCGTAGGGCGCGCGCGTTCCGCTCCGCTCGAAGCTCCGCCACGCGTCCAAGAGGCTCTGGTGATAACCTGGCAGCCTCGTGTAGTCGACCAGGCTCAGGTTCGTCAGGAAGAGCCCCTCTCCGTACCCCAGGCACCCACCCTGCATTCCTCAGCAGGGCGAGGGCCGGCGACTTCCAGGGTAGCTCCTCCCGGTCGTACAGCAGCCGCCTGACGGCCACGAACCTGAAGCTCGTGACCCTGGCGGCGACGTCCACCGGGACCCTGGCCGCCCTCGCCCACCGGCAGGCAGAGAACGCCCGGCCTGAACCGGTGCTTCCCGTGCCAGGCGAAGCGCGCGAGTGAGCGGTCGACTCCGGTGAGTAGCCAAGCAGGAGGCTGGAGGGCCTTGGTCTTGTGCCACAACACGGATGCAGCCAGGAAGAGAGGGAGAGACAAGGGAGGGAGAGACAGCAAGAGAGGGAGAGACCAGGGAGGGGAGAGACGTGGAGAGAGCGAAGGGCACACCGAGAAAGGGACAGGGAGAGACCAAGAGTTAAAGGTGAGTAGACAGAGCTCTTGGCACACTCCTCATGTTTTCACAGCCTGCCATCATCCATGGCTAGCTCTGTGAGTACAGAAGCGATGTTCTGGGGAGAGTGGAACTCGGTGCTCGGGCTCGCTAGGTTTCTTGTGTGACTTGTAACCTTATTTGTCGTGATTTCTGTACAGTTCATCCGCGCCGTTCGTTGAAGCATTCATCGCAGGCAGGCAAGCGCGCAGCAGTGCCCACACTCTCGTCCTTGTCTTTTAACTCGCATGTCTGTTTATACCTTGGCCGCATATTGTGCTTTTTTGTTGTTGTATTCTGTAGGGTTCCGGTTATGGGTTGTGCTGCCCTCTTAGAGCTTCAAGCATCGTGAGCTCAAGAGCGGCACGCGCAAATAAATCCTCCTCTCGTTCAGTGGACGAGTGGCTCGCTGGACTTGGCCGACCTGCTGGAGCAGGGCCTGAGGATGCTTCCCTCCCCACAGGTGAGCATCATCTCTGTTGTGTCTATGGGAACCTTTTTTTTTGCCAATGTGAAGAAGAAGATGATGATGATGATGATGACAAACCTTGACACGATGAGATTGTTCTGTTTCACGAGGACAGCAGTTGTCGCACAGAGCCCCCAGATGACAAGAGCTTTCGGCAGCATGTATTTTACAACTGGTTATCATTATGAGTATTGCTATTGCACCGGTTTACCCAGGAAAGCGTCACCGAGACTCTTATTCAGGAGGGTTCTACCTAGTTTCCGCAGAAGCCGGGGAGGGTGGCGATATTGCTGCTGCGTGTAACCTCCCGCACCTCCGATGACCACGGTTGGCTACGGACGGTGCGAAACAAGTTCATCAAACAAGCTCATCCAACAAGCTCATCAAACATACACACAGAGAGTAACAGGCGTCACCCTCTCCGGCAAGATGACGAAGATACACCGGTGTATGGCAAGGCGTCGCGTCTGCTTAATCACACGTGTTTGTGGTGTGCAAACAAACATGCTTCGGTCATGTTGCATGCATCGGTCCTTGAAACGGATTTGCCTCCACCAGAGAGGGCCTCCTTTATGGCCTTGTCTCGCCACCGGTGTTAGACCGGAGAACAACGCCGACAGGCACAGGTGGGTAAAGTCTGTGTTTGTTGTCATCACCTGCGCTGTGCTGGTGTAAGCACATGGATCGGATCAATGCGGGTTATTGCTTTGAAGGGTTGATCCATCGATGCAATTATCAGTAAGCAGCACCTCTCTCCGCTGCAGGGTCTCTGTGCAGTGGTGAGTGGTGGCTCACGCATCCCACCAATCTTCTCTCAGGGGTGACGCTGCTTCTTCGATCCCTGTCGTTTACTTATTTCATATTTAATTATTTGTCAAGTCACTAAAGTTTTGTAATTCGCCAAATATTTGCTTGACTCACCGCCCCATGTGATAGTCCCACAAGTTGGGTAGTAGTTATGTGAGGGAGAAGGAACATGGAACCATTCTTGCCAGTATCAAAGTGGGTTTTAGCCTTTCTGGCAAAAAGAAAAACAGTTGTGTTAAGATATTCAAACACCAAACAGAAACATTTTGCAAGGAATCGTGTCTGCATTAACCACACATACTTGTGGTGAACATGGAAACAAAACAAAAAACATGCTATGGTAGTATATGATAATGCATTGTCTTTGAAACTGATTGGTCTACACCGGAGACAGCTTTATTTAGGGCCTAGTCTCAACCAGTGTTAGACCAGAGGACGCCAAAAGGCGAACAGCACAAAGACAATGCCACTATCAGGACATTGAGAGCTCGGGATGAGCAGCTACAACATGGGACCTTCCTATAGTGAGGAAGAAGTAGTACATTGAGGGAAAAAAAGTATTTGATCCCCTGCTGATTTTGTACGTTTGCCCACTGACAAAAAAATAATCAGTCTACAATTTTAATGGTAGGTTTATTTGAACAGTGAGAGACAGAATAACAACAACAAAATCCGGAAAAACGCATGTCAAAAATGTTATAAATTGATTTGCATTTTAATGAGGGAAATAAGTATTTGACCCCCTCTCAATCAGAAAGACACCTATCCACAGAAGCAATCAATCAATCAGATTCCAAACTCTCCACCATGGCCAAGACCAAAGAGCTCTCCAAGGATGTCAGGGACAAGATTGTAGACCTACACAAGGCTGGAATGGGCTACAAGACCATTGCCAAGCAGCTTGGTGAGAAGGTGACAACAGTTGGTGCGATTATTCGCAAATGGAAGAAACACAAAATAACTGTCAATCTCCCTCGGCCTGGGGCTCCATGCAAGATCTCACCTCGTGGAGTTGCAATGATCATGAGAACGGTGAGGAATCAGCCCAGAACTACACGGTGAGATCTTGTTAATGATCTCAAGGCAGCTGGGACCATAGTCACCAAGAAAACAATTGGTAACACATTTCCCTCATTAAAATGCAAATCAATTTATAACATTTTTACATGCGTTTTTCTTGATTTTTTTGTTGTTATTCTGTCTCTCACTGTTCAAATAAACCTACCATTAAAATTATAGACTGATCATTTCTTTGTCAGTGGGCAAACGTACAAAATCAGCAGGGGATCAAATACTTTTTCCCCTCACTGTATGGGTTCATAAGCCAACTTAGCCCCGGGCTGAAGAGGTGGAGGAAGTAGCTGGTACAGAGGCAAGGTGGAGAGAGAGAGGGAGAGACGGAGTAAGAGAGGCAAGGAGTGACAGGGAGAGAACGCAGAGAAAGTGAGCATGGGAGCGTGAGAGATAACGAGAGATAGAGGGACAGATCGACAGTGGCAAAGAACGGAGGAGAGAGACGCAAAGAACGATGGAGCGAGGGACGGGGAGAGAGGGCGAGCTGGTAGCCTGGATAGAGGGAGTAAGGAGAGGCAGGAACGGAGTGGAGGGAGATGGAGGAAGAGGAAGTGAGATGGAGAGATGTCGGCGCAAGGCAGAGTGGAGAGCGGTGGAGGGGTATGGAGAGGGGCAGCGGAGGAGGGAGAAACTCAAGGTGGAGGGGGAGTGATGGAGAGATGGGGAGAGGTGGAGGGAGATTGAAACAGATGAACCTGTATAGGCACGGAGAAACGGACGGAGAGGCACGGAGAGGGTGAGATGGAGGATGGGGGCAGGATAGGCAGAGAAGAGTGGATGGAGATGGAGAGAGAGGCGTGTTGGGGGAGGTGGAGGGAGAAACGGGGAGATAGAAGCAGAGAGGGAGAGTTGAGAGAGAGGAGGAGGAGGGCCTGGAGGAGGGAGAAGTGGACAGAGATGGATGGGGAGACAGGGTGGGGGGGGTAGAGGAGCGAGGGTGGGGGCGCTCTGTGGAGTGGCTACAGGTGTTTGTGGGCGACTCGAGTACAACCAGCGGCTCATTACTCCCCATGGCAACTCCCCGGCGCCTATTGAGGCGATGACAGCGACCAGAGGCTGCAGGTGCAATCACCACCCCTGTGCCTCCTCATTGTGCAGCCTCCTGAGGGGCACGGGAGGCGTGGGGGGGGGGTGTGCGGAGTGGGGGGGGGGGCGCTCTCTGCTGAGGAGTGGAGAGCTCTCCTGCTGCGTGCGGAGAGTTGCACACGCAGAGACAAAGGCACAGACCGCCCGTGTAGCCTCAACCAGACCGTTGGGGCAAGTGCTGTTGGCAAGTGCTGTTGGCAAGTGCTGTTGGCGCACGAGGAAGATGTGAAGTGAGGGAACACCACAGCCGGCCGCCTTTGTCTCCCCGGTCTGAAAAAAAGCAGCGCAGAGGCGCAGCGGAGAGGCGGATGCAGAGCGCCGGAGAGGACCCTCTGGAGGAGACACCCCGCACCGACTGCTGACAAGGAGACAGAGCAGACAATAGCGTTCCCTTAATGCATCCGTCTCTTCACGTGAGCAAGTAAAGTGTCCTTTACCACACCCCGTCAGCCACACGATCTTCCTTTTGCTGGAAGTGCATTGTTTCAGGAGCATTGGTTTGGTTCGGTCCAAGTGCAATGATGACCGGCAGACGTTCTTCAATTAGTAAGAGCCTTTTGTACAGTGCAGGATTAAGCTCGTGTGGGGCCTGTAGCGTGTGTGTTATAAAGGGGTCCTAAATAAAAATTAAAACACAAATGTTTTTACTTGCGTTGTAAAGTAATTGTAACGTTCATTTGCTATACAGCCGGATAATACGATGCGACAAATCGCTGACCTTAAACACCCAGTCGTTCATAAAAGTTGAAGGCGGTATAGTACTACAGTAATTGAGCAAGTGCAGAATTACTGAAACGGAATTGATAGCTTGAAAGCATTTAGCGCGGGGCCCTTTAAAATGCGGGGCCCGTAGCTACATTTGATACCTTTGCTACTAGGATAATCCGGCACAGCCTTTATTGTCGACACGAACACCGCCTTCAAGCACTAACTCAGTCTTCTCTCCAAACGTCCCCTCCCCTCAAGCTTCCCCTTTTTATATCCCTCAGACCCCCTTTCTCGAAGGTTCCCTGACCTGCTTTCCTCAGCCACTCCTCGTCCTCCTTCTCTAAGGGTTCTCAACGGCTCTCCTGTCAGGCAATTTTTGTTTCCTGCCCTTTGCGTTTGTATCTTTCCTCCGATCCCTTCAATTTCTGTCCCTCACCGCCAATGGCCTTCCAGGCCTCTCTGTACCTCCCCTTTCTATGTCATCCACCCCACGTGGTCTCTCCCAGATTTGGGGGAACCAATCGGAGGCCTTGTTTCACTTCCTGACTGCCCGTTTTTGCACACACACCATACGCAGTCTCAGGTAAGTTGTCTGTTTTGTTTCGGTCTTTTACATAACCCCCTTTCCCCTTAAATAAACAAAAAAAATCCGTCCCCGCCTAGCACCAGGGAAGGGAATAACGAAGCACAACAGACCACAGGAAGCCCGAGGAGAAACCCACCAACATGAAAGTGATCACATCACAATGGCATCACGTGTTTGAGACTCATGTGAGCCCCTTGTGGTATGGCCCCGCAACAATGTCATTATGTGTCCGACTTGGGCAATAAGCAATTACATTAACAACCTTGACCTATTGTCTGTGTATCTGAGAATAAGCGATCATGCAGTCTGAGTGTCTTTCCGGCACGCAAACTACACACATTCCCACAGTTAACCAACCCAACAACTCAGCAAGACTGCGGGAACGACGAGGTGCAACTATCGCTTGCTCTGCCCAGGAACAGCGCGAGCGAAACCGTGTGCATCTTGCACGGCTCCTCTTTGCCGGACCGGCGTACGCTGCAGGGCCCAGCGGTAAGCCGTCCTATATCAGGCTCCATCCTGGGGGCGGCATAGGAGCACGCACAGGTGACATAGGCGCTGCAGGCGGCTGCTGCGGTGTGTCAGACACCCCAGACTCCGGCAGAACAAGGTATGAAGATGGGTTCCATGGGTGATGATGGAGGTAAGGTTTGAGGCGCGATGGGTGAACATACCAACCGTATGCGTACACATTGCGGCCGGTTCACCTCGATGATTTCGACCGGGCCCTGCCATGGCCGGTGCACTTTAGGGAGAGGTTCGTAATGGGAACTGCGGGCAATGCAACCAAGTTTAGTCACCCACTGCCCAGGGAAGTAGTGTATGAACCCGTCGCAATGTATTTCGCTGGATAGCGGCCTGTGCTTTAGCGGTGTTCGCCGTTGACGCTGTCCGCGTTTCGAGCAATCGGTCGAGCGTCAACTGCAGGGACGCAGGCCGATCGGACACATCTGTAGGGGGCTTACTCAGCTGAGTCTCCATTGGAGGTTCAGGTTCACGGCCGTACTTGATATGGACGGGAGAAAATCCCGTGGAGGCATGTGAGGCCAGGCTATATGCTGCCAAGACCCCCCGGAACATGGAGATCCCAATCAGTTTGCATCGTATCCACGGCTTGGCAGAGCATAGCTGTTATGGTTCTATTCAGCGGTTCCACCATACCATCTGTTTGAGGGTAGTACGGGGAAGTGCAAACCTTCTTTGTGCTCAGCTCCTCGCACACCTCCCGTAGGAGTTTTGATGAAAAAACGTGGTCCCTGGTCGGTGAGGAGCTGCTCGGGAGGGCCTTAGTCCATCACGTATCCGTGAAGTAACGCGTCAGCAATTGATGCGGCCATTTGGTCAGGCAGTGGCCAGGCCATCTGCCACCTCATAAAATACTCGACTCCCACCAGGCGAAAAGGATTTCCCCTTGGTGAGCATGGGAAGGGCCTGAGAATATTGAAGGTGACCAATTCGTTTATCCTGGACACTATGATGGACTGCAAGGGAGGCTGTGACGTGTACACTTTGTGTAACCTGCAACCAAATCATACACATCAGCAGATATACGCGGCCAGTAATAATCACACTGCAAAGTCAACAGCGTCTTGCGGCACCCTAGATGCAATAGTTTGTTTGCAACCTCCCGCTTCAAGCTGCCTCGCAGGGATGTGAGCACCACCGCACATTGCCGGCGAGCGATCCCATCTCACCACATCAGCAACCCCTCGTACTGCACAAGCTGAGACCCTACTGGGGAGGTTAACGCAGATTGGTCTGCATTTACCCAGCGGCGCAAGCGTAGCAGGCTGGCATCATCAACTTGCAGCTGTCCGCACTCGATGTAAGTCAGACTAAACGCATAGTCCCTGCATGGTTCGTCTGCTGAAGGCACCGCAGGCTGTACCTATGTTACCATCGCCGGCGCCTCAATAACGGTAGGCTTGTATCGGCCAGCGCCCGAGTCACACATACACGGGTCCTCGCGAGGTAACCGTGGCAACGTGTCAGCATTCCCATGCTTTAGGCTCTTCCGATGTATGACTTGGTAGTGCGACAACTTGTCCGACGGCTGGTCTACGTGCAAGGAGTACTGCAGGGCGGCGTGATCGGCGTGAACTGTGAATTTTCTGCCATACAGGTAAGGTGTATATGCCGCACAAAGTGCAGGATTGCAAACAATCCTCGGCGAGTTGCGCAATAACGCTGCTCCGCTGGCGAAAGAACGCGACTACCATAGGCAATGACAACTTCAACCCCTATCCACAGATCACTGGCGTCTGTGTCTGGGATGAAGGGCAGGGAGAAGTCCGGGTAAACCAGGAGCGGAGCTTGCGTGAGACGATTGCACAGCCTGACAAAAGCAATTTCCTCCTTCGCCCCCCCCATTGAAACTTTTGGTTCGTCGCCATTAACGTGTGCTACGTACATCACCCACCGATTTCAGGGTCGGTCAATTTCACGCACACGCCCTCTTGTTGGGAACCGTGGCAACACCCGACGCGCTCGCATCGTGGCCCAAATATCGCACGGACGATTGCATTAGGTGACATTTAAAACGGTTTCAGTTTCAGGTGTACCATGCACACCCTGGGCCAATACCGCGTGGAGCCGCTGCAAATGCTCATCGAATGTATGGCTGAAGACGATAACATCATCCAGATAAATAAGGCCAGAGTCCCACTGCAATCCCACTAGGACCAACTCCATCAACTGCTGAAACACAGCAGGCACCGTCTCAAGTCCCATCGGGAGACAGTTAAAATGCTAAAATCCTTGAGGTGTACGGAATGCCGTCTTAGCCTTTGAGGACTCATCCAAGGGCAGTTACCAAAATCCCGATAACAAGTCCAGCATGGAATGTTTTTCTCCGGATAAGGCGTCTAAGGAGTCATCAATGCGCAGATATGCATCGGCTAGCGTAACCTTGTTAAGGCGACGAAAATCTACGCAAAAATGCAGACTGCCATCCGGATTTTTAGCCAACATGAGAATCGCCCCCCGAGGGCTAGTGGACGGGGAAATGATCTCCGAAGTGAGCGTGTCGTCCACTGCCTGCTGCACGTGTTGCTTTTCTACCGGGCTCATGCGACCCGAATTTAATCGAATAGGGGGCGCATCTCCTGTATCAATGTGATCCGACATGAGCAGAGTACGGCCTATGTCATAGAGCTACTGAACACATCCGAGTATTGAAGGAGCGTCGATCTCAACTGGCCCTGCTGTGCATCTGACAGCTCCGGATTTTCCCCAGGGAGTTTTTTTTTCTATTCCGGCCAAGCATCATCGGCCGACGGCGGTTCCTTTTTCCGACCCTTGCAACTACCGTTTCCGGCGAGTCATCCGATTCAAGGGCCACAGGCACCACGTGAAGCAATACCGCCCCCCGTCTGAACAGTGGTCGGTCCTTCCCCGACATTTAGCACTTGCAGGAACGGTCTTTGGTTCACGCTCAAAACTGTCTGTGCACCTGCCCAATGTTAACCTGCAGCAAAATGGGTTCCAGCATTTAAGTATCGCGCTCCCCCCCCGGTATACAGCCGTGGTAGGTTCTCTCGTTTCCCGAGAGACTCGTCGATTTCACATGGAGACCAATGCACTTAAATAAAAACCCGTGTGTTTAACATAGCGATCAACAGAAAGTGACCCATATAAGACTCACACGACCTGCTCACCCCCCCCACCCACCCCTCCACCATGGTCTAACCGTGGTGGATCCCCCGTTTACCTGGCAGCGTTTCAGAATCCTCCCCACATTGTTTCAGCCGCAGCGCGCCGGGAGATGGAATCGAACCGCGGCTCTCCCTGTGGCTCGCGAGTCCAAGTGCGATACCAACCACGAAACCGGGGACAGCAGCGGCATCCTCCAAACTTGCGAATCATCCACGATCATTCGGCACCGACCTTTCTCGCCAGGTGCTCCACCAAATTACTGCGTCATTGTCAGAGGACACCTGTGTCGGGGGGGGGGTGGGGTGGTGGGGGATGATTGGGCAGTCATTACCCAGGAGCCTGTCGCCACTTCAAAGTGGATGCTAAAGATCGCGTGACGTCATTCGCAAGAGGCGGCTATTATCGTGCCCGTGCGATTGTGGAGGGGAGGAGGCTGTTAGCACTCACGCTCTCACCCTTGACGTCACCTCTCCCTGCAGCCTCACCCCCTTGTCTCCCTCTCTCCTTTCCCGTACATCTCCTTTATCTGTCTCTCTTATCTCACTCTGCCTCTCCCCTCTCCTTCCTCGTGGTCTCTTCACTCTCGTCTCAGATGACCTCTGGATTCGTCGCATAATCCATATACACACACGCGCTCATGTACACACACACACGTACACAAAGATCTTCCCTGTAGCCTGCAACAGACTGTAGGGGCAAGTGCTGTTGCCGAGCAGCACCTATGAAGGCCGGGACGCCACACGTTCGTAGGTAGCCAGCACCACGCCCGGCCGCCTTTTGTCTCCCCAGTGGCGATGTTTAAACACCGCACCAGGTAATTATTAGAGACTGAGTCGATCTAGGAGAGACCCGGGACCGATTCCGATAATCGTCACTGGTGTTGGCCGTGAACGGGACTCGAAACTCGCGGTCACCGGGTTTGTAGTGCAGCGCCCAAATCGCTACACGACCGCTCCACTACATGCCCACGCACGCACGTGGAATGAGCGGCTTTCGCGACAGGTCGTGTCGGGGCAGCGGTCCCCAACCTTTTTGGGAAACCAGGGACCGGTTTCGTGGAAGACAATTTTTTTTGTTCACGGACCCGGGGCGGGCAGGCGGAGGGCGGTTCATCATTGGGTCTTTCCCTGTTTTCAAAGAAGCTCCCCAGCGACGTTTGTTTTTGACTCGTCGTGGCTACCAGGGGGTTAGAGCTCGTGGGCTTCATACCAACGCCACGTGACTGAGACAAGTGCGCAGTGCGGGAAAGAGGGAGCGGACGGAAGAGGTAAATAATAAAATAATGGGGGCGGGCCACGCGCGGGCTCACCGCTCTCGCCTCCTGCTGTACGGCCCGGTTCCTAACAGTACCAGCCCGCGGCCCGGGGGTTGGGGACCCCTGCTGTAGAGGGTACTCTCTTCTTTATTCACATTCGGGTACACCACAGGCCAACCTTATCCTCTTCCGTCTCCGAGTACACACGGAGATGCTAGCAGCCCCACGGCTACACGTGGTCGATCCCACAGCGTGGTTCCGTCCGCCCCACTCCCGGCCTCGCCGCTGGTTGACGGCGCGCCGGCGAGGGTTGTGGGACTTCGCGAGAGACCCCCCACGTGGCCGAACGACGGAGAGAGTTGACGGCGAGCAGCGCCGCAGTCCGTACCCAAGGCTCCCCACACCGACCACGAGTCCTCCTCCGCCTCCGCTTATATAGCCGCAGGCGCGGCTAGGCTCCGCCTCCGCTTGTATTGCCGCAGGCGCGGCTAGGCTCCGCCTCCGCTTGTATTGCCGCAGGCGCGGCTAGTCTCTGCCTCCGGCCACGCCCTCTCGTGGAACCTTCCGGTCGGTTCCCGGAGTGTCTCGGCCAGCCCCGCCCCCTACCTTCGTCCCAGATACCTCTCCCTTTGTGATTGGACGATGTCTAGAGCGGTGCCTGTACCCGTGCTTCCCTTTTACAACCAGTAGACGTCACTATGTCATTACACATGTACAGACATACATGTGGTTTATCCACTGCTGGATGCTACGGCCCTCCAATCCATCTCGCTCATCGCTCCGTCTCCCTCGGTGGAGGTCCCGCGTTGGCGCCTCCTGCCCTGCCCCCCACCTAGCCCCGGGGGGGGGGGGGGCAGGGGGTGCGGGGAGGGTGCGAGATGTCTCCGGTTAGGTTGGGTGGGGGGCAGTGCCGTACGATCAGCCCTGGTGGAAAGGGGGTGCGCGTGGGGGTACTTGAGTGGGAGGGGGTGGAAGTAGAGAGGAGGAGGGGGGGGGATCGGAGAGAGCGCTTTGCGAGGTACAGGAGGGGCGAACTCCGTTCACTGAGCTCTCACCCCCCCCCCCCCCCCCCCCCACGAGGCATTCATTCAACACGCGGATTGAGGAGCGGGGGGAGAGGCGAGGAGCCGCCGCTAATGAGTTCTGTGTTTGTTCGATAGCGCCGAGTCGAGGGTCATGGCCGCGCTCGGGACCGGCACGTGGTCCGCTCCGACGGAATAAACAGTGCCTTTTCAAGCGGAGCACAAAACCCCCCGGCTCCTCGCTGATTTGTTTTTCCAACACCCCCGCCCCTCTATTACCCCCCCCCACCCCCACCCCCACCCCCCTCCATTCTGTGTTTCCACCGGTAGGGATTGGCCGACAAAGGGAGCGGAGAATGCATCCGTGCCGCAATTAGTGCCACAAAGATCCCCCGGATAGCCTCGATGCGCTGCAGGAGCAAGTGCTGAAGACGGGGAACGGCGCGCGTCGGTAGCCAGCACAACTACGCCCGGCCGCCTTTGTCTCCCCCGGTGGCGATGTTTACACACCAGGGACTCATTTGAGGCTGAGTCGACCTAGGGGGAGGCCCGGGATCGCTTGTGCCAGGCTAGGTACACTTGAAGGCCACGTGAAGTGTCGAAGGCTCGCTGCTGGCAGGAGGTCACGGGACAGACCCAGGTGCCATGGGTTGACTGAGACGACTGGCAGATGGCACCACCTGTGCTCCTCACTGCGCCACCTCGCTACGTTTTAGCTGCCTGGCGTTTCGCTCGTTGTTGTGAGCGTCGCTCCTCTGCCCTCCGTTGTTGTTGGAGGACGACTGCCTCCAGCTGCTCAGCATCGTTCTTCACGAGCCTCCACCACAGAGGCCGATCTTCATACCGCTGGTACCAGTCATCGGCAAGTCCACTCAGCTTAACATCCTCCTGTACCACATCAGTTCATCTCCTCTCCAGCCCGTGCCGCACCCGTTTAGCCCCTTCTATCCGGCCAAACAAAATCTGCATGCGATGACTGGGGATGCGAAGGCTGGGCATGCGAGCTATGTGACCCAGCCAATACGGCCTTGTCAGCCGGAGGAGCTCACTGATGGGAATGTGTCCAGATCTTTCAAGAATCTGTGAGCTGCTCACACAATCCAGCCTGGTGAAACCGAGGATGGATCGTAGGCAGGCCAGCCTAAATATTTAAAACCGGCACAGATGTGCTATCAGAAGGGTCAACGTTTCGCAAGCACAGAGAAGGGAGGGCATGACTTTGGCCGAAAGGACCCGGAGTTTCGTGTGGACCGACAGACCAGGTAGCTTCCACAGCGTTACGCAGCTGACAAAAATAATTATTTGCTGCCAAACCGGAGTTGGCCATAAGCACACTACCCAGGTATTGACACTGCATATTCAGGTATGGAATATTGGATGATGAAAAATACCCAGGCAGGTACTTCGTTTTGGTGGGGCTGATGGTAAGGCTGCACCTCTTGGTGGCAAGCTCCAGGTTCAGCAGCAGCATAACCTACAACTCCTCAGAGTGAGCAGCAACCGCCAGATCATCAGCGTTTATCACATGGTTGAGCAATAGAGAGCCAACCATTCCTTGACCGCAGCGATAAGCCTCCCATTGTATATTGTACCAGGTATAAATTACACTGGTACAGCGATGGAAAAATGTTTGAATTACGCGATCGAAAATGATAATAAAGAGTGTTGGTGCCAGAGCACATCCCTGTCGCACCCCAAGATGAACAGGGAATGGCTTTGACTCCTGGCCGCGCAATGAAACCTCCTGCCCGCCATCATGGCATTCTTAATGGTTGTGAGCAGAGAGTCAGGGACACTGAAAGCACGAAGAACCCAGAGCCCTGGCCTACTGATGGTATCACGAGACTTGAGCAGGTCACTCAAGCAGAGATCTTCATTCCCTTTGGTATTCCCCACACTTATGGCATGCGTGCAGGACCGCCCCAGCCTGAAACCACGTTGGGGGTCTCCGCGAGTCGCTCAGCGTGCTGCCTGGTAAGGCGATGTCGAATAATCCTTGCCAGGCCCTTTCCCGGCACACTGAGGAGGGAGACGCCCATGGTAGTTGTTACAATCAGTACGGTCCCCCTTATTAAAGAGGGCGACCACCCCTCACATACAAAGACAAAGCTCCCCCGTATAACCTTAACAGAATGTTGGAGAGAGTGCTGTTTGCGTCTTCCTATGAAGGCCGGCACGGCGCACGATCGGTGGATGGCCGGGACCACGCCCGGCCGCCTTTGTCTCCCGAGTGGCCATGTTTACACATCGCACCAGTTACTCATTTGAGCCTGAGTTGACCTAAGGGAAGCCCAGCACCGATTCAAATAATCGTCGCTGGTGTTGGCTGTGAACGCGAAACGAACTCAGTTCGAACAAAGACAAAGATCCCCCGTATAGCCTGGCTATACTATTGGGGAAAGTGCTGCTAGCGAGCACCTATGAAGGCCGACATGACCCTACACACACGTGCAGACACGCACACCCCTACACACGTGTACACACACACACCCCTACACACATGTACACACACACACCCCTACACACGTACACACACGCGCACCTCCTATACACACGTGCACACACCCCTACACACACGTGCACACACACACACCCCGACACACACGTGCACACACGCACACCCCTACACACGTGTACACACACACCCCTACACACACGTACACACACGCGCACCCCTACACACACGTGCGCACACACCCCTACACACACGTGCACACACACAAACCCCGACACACACGTGCACACGCACACCCCTACACACAAGTGCACACACGCACACCCCTACACACACGTGTACACACGTACACCCCTACACACACGTGCACACACACACACACCCCTACGTACTCGTGCACACATACACACCCCTACACACACGTGCACACACGTGCACACACGCACACTCCTACACACACGTGCACACACGTACACACACGTACACACGCACACCCCTACACACACGTGCACACACACGTGCACACACACACCCCTACACACACGTGCACACACGTGCACACACGTGCACACACGTGCACACACGTGCACACACGCACACCCCTACACACACGTGCACACACATACACACACGTACACACAAGCACACCCCTACACACACGTACACACACGTACACACGCACACCCCTACACACACGTGCACACCATAAACAAACGCATAGCCCATCTCACACGTGTACATACACACACACCCCTAAACAAACACAAAGATCCCCCGTATAGCCTTAACAGACTGTAGGGGCAAGTGCTGTTAGCGAGCACCTGTGAAGACCGGCACGGCACACGAGGGGGTGGGTAGCCAGCACCACGCACGGCCGCCTTTGTCTCACCAGTGGCGATGTTTACACACCGCACCAGGTACTCATTTTAGGCTGAGTCAACCTAGGGGAGGCCCGGGGCCAGCACAAATAATCATTCGCGTCGCCAGGTTCGTAGCGCGGCGTGCTAACTGCGTGTACACACACATAGCCCTACACACACATAGCCATACACACATACACACATGTGTACACACATGTGTACACACACATAGCCCTACACATATACACACACGTGTACACACACATAGCCCACACGTGTACACACACACACATGCAGACACGTGTACACACACACATGCACACACGTGTACACACACACATACACACACGTGTACACACACACATGCACACACGTGTACACACACACAGCCCTACACACACATAGCCCTACACACATACACACACATGTACACACACATAGCCCTACACACACACGAGTACACACACACATGTGTACACACACATAGCCCTACACACATGCACACACGTGTACACACACACACATGCACACACGTGTACACACACACACACATACACACACGTGTACACACACACACATACACACACGTGTACACACACACACATGCACACACGTGTACACACACATGCACACACGTGTACACACACATACACACACGTGTACACACACACACATGCACACATGTGTACACACACATAGCCCTACACACATACACACACGTGTACACACACACACATACACACACGTGTACACACACACACATGCACACACGTGTACACACACACACACATACACACACGTGTACACACACACACATACACACACGTGTACACACACACACACATACACACACGTGTACACACACACATGCACACACGTGTACACACACACACATACACACACGTATACACACACACACATACACACACACACACATACACACACGTGTACACACACACACATACACACACGTGTACACACACACACACATGCACACACGTGTACACACACACATACACACACGTGTACACACACATACACACACGTGTACACACACACACATACACACACGTGTACACACACACACATACACACACGTGTACACACACACACACACGTGTACACACACACATACACACACGTGTACACACACACACACGTGTACACACACACACATACACACACGTGTACACACACACACACGTGTACACACACACATACACACACGTGTACACACACACACGTGTACACACACACACATACACACACGTGTACACACACACACATGCACACACGTGTACACACACACACACATGCACACACGTGTACACACACACACACATACACACGTGTACACACACACACATACACACACGTGTACACACACACATACACACACGTGTACACACACACACATACACACACGTGTACACACACACACATACACACACGTGTACACACACACATACACACACGTGTACACACACACACACACGTGTACACACACACGTGTACACACACACACGTGTACACACACACACACGTGTACACACACACGTGTACACACACACACATACACACACGTGTACACACACACACACACATGCACACACGTGTACACACACACACACGTGTACACACACACACGTGTACACACATACACACACGTGTACACATACACACACGTGTACACACACATACACACACGTGTACACACACACAGCCCTACACACACATAGCCTTATACACATACACACACATGTACACACACATAGCCCTACACACACACGAGTACACACACACATGTGTACACACACATAGCCCTACACACATACACACACGTGTACACACACACACATGCACACACGTGTACACACACATGCACACACGTGTACACACACACACATACACACACGTGTACACACACACACACATGCACACACGTGTACACACACACATGCACACACGTGTACACACACACACATACACACACGTGTACACACACACACATACACACACGTGTACACACACACACACGTGTACACACACACACGTGTACACACACACGTGTACACACACACACGTGTACACACATACACACACACGTGTACACATACACACACGTGTACACACACATACACACGTGTACACACACACACACTGGTTGGGATGGCACGAGAGACGGGGTTTGCAGGGGGGGGGGGGTGAGGCGAGTTTGCAGGAGGAGGAGGAGGGAGGGGTGGGGGGGGTCCCTGCTGGCCTGACATTTCGTGGGTGCCCGTCTGGCCGACCGGGGTCCCGTGCTGTGGGCCCCCCGGGACCCGAGCCCTGCATCTGTCGCGCCAACTGGCGGGGCACAGCGCGCGCTCTGCCCGCAGATGCCACGCGGCGGCGGTGGCGGTGGAGGAGGAGAGGGGGGGGGCGGTGGTGGTGGTGGGGGGGGAATGGGGGCTGGGGGGGCAGCGTGTGTGGGAATTCACTCGCAGACTCACAACACCCCCCCCCCACCTCTCTCTTCATCTCTCCCTTCCCCCCGTCTCTCCGTGTCCCCCTAACCCTCCGTGCACGGACGCCGCCCACGCTGCACGTTGCAGCGCCTCCCGTGCGCACGAGGCGACTTTCACCCCCCTCCTCCTCCCCCCCACGTGGCCGTGACTCCCCGTGACGTCACGGCGTTAAAGACCCCGTGACGTCACGGCGAGAGCGAGCCGCGTGGGACGCCACGGGGGGGAGTGGAGCGGAGTGGAGGTCCCAACTCGTCAGCGCCTCGGGAGAGCGGCGACTCCATCCAGGGCGTACGCATGGAGGAGGGGGGTAGTTGGGAAGTGAAGCCTCGATAATAATTCGTCTACATTGGCCTTCAAATGAGCCACAGTTCAGTGTCTTCGGCTGTCAGACAACGAGTAACTAGCCTGAGAGAAGTTGGGGCTGTGGGAGAGGTGTCACTCGCGTGCCACCGTGCCCCTGACTGCGAGCTATCACGCAGCCAGGTAGTGAGTCTGACATGGTCTGTCGGCCTGCCCCATGGATGATGATCACACATCCTGCAACGCGGCCTCACTGCTGACTGCCGCTGGCTCACGGTTTTAGCTGTTCGTGCTGCTGCTGCTGGCCGGACTTCAGCAGTGACACGGCTCTGTACATCGGGCTACTGCTGTTTACAGCAGATGTCCAGTCGACGCTCCCGATATAGAGACGAGTTCACCGAGTTCTAATTGTGGCGTTTAAGATCGACGTGTTTTTGATTAGCCAGCCAGGATGGATCAGACGGTCAAGTGTAACTGTTTGTACAAAGCTGTGTGTTTAAAGCGATGCCCGCAAGCTAGTTAACAAGAACACGTGAATATTATTAATCCTCGGTCGTTTCTGGGTGGATTAAATATCGGACGTTCTATAGGATTCGGGGTGGGGGTGTAAAAAGTCCGCGTGCGTACAGGGAGGGGGAGTGGGGTCAAGTTTTGACAGAGTTTTGCGTGCCTACTTCAATGGATGGCCCACAACAACAAACAGCAGCAGCAGCAGCATGAGCAGCAAGGCCCCGCGTGGGGGTGCCTTGCACGGGGAGCACAGCAGTAGGCGACGTTTCGGGCGATGGCCCTTTCTTCATTGCAACCATTTCACGGGCTGTGAAGGTGGGCCAGGATTGTATGCAGTCTCCTTTTAAGGCCCCCACAACGCCTCCCCCCCCACTCCCCCGCGTCAACTCACAACCCTCACTACAAAAACGGCAGAACCCTCACGTCACGTGATCTCCGTCACGCTGTTGTTGAGACATCGAAGTAAAAAGGACGTCATGATGAACGAGGGATTATAACCTTTAAATGAAATACGTCTGTGTCACCGCGGCCTTAGCAATTGCACACGAATGGATGCACTGAATATCTCACGTCGCGGTCTGCTGAACGCTTGCAGGTTTCAGACTTACTGCCAATACGCCCGTCCGTGGACGGGCAACAGGCTGGCTAGTGGGTAATATTGGTCGCGAAAGCCTGCATATATTTTATTAAATATAGCCGGTCTATCAAAGACAAATATCCCCCCAGTGTAGCCTGTAACAGGCGTTTTGGGGGCTGTTAGCGAGCAGCACCTATGAAGGCCGGCACGGCACACGAGGGGGTGGGTACCGATCCGGCCTTCATAGGTGCTCGCTAACAGCACTTGCCCCTACAGTCTGTTAAGGCTATATGGGGGATCTTTGTTTTTTGTGTGTGTCTGTGTGTCTGTGAGTGTGTGTGTCTGTGTGTGAGTGTGTGTGAGTGTGTGTGTGTGTTAGTGTGTGTACGTGTGTGAGTGTGTGTAAGTGTGTGTAAGTGTTAGTGTGTGTACGTGTGTGAGTGTGTGTGTTAGTGTGTGTGTGTGAGTGCCACTAAGAGGTGGGGCCTTACCATCAGCCCCACCAAAACTAAGCACCTTCCTGGGTATTTTGTACCATCGGACACTCCACCCCCACAACTCCCAATCGGTGATGGGGCAGTTGTGGAGAGAGTGGAGAGTTTCCCATACCTGGGCAGTGTGCTTATGACTGGCTCCAGTTTAACAGCAGAGGTCTCACTCCGAATCAGTCGAGCGGCAATATCTTTTCATCGGTTGCGTAACGCTGTGTGGAAGCTACCTGGTCTGTCGCTCCGCACTAAGCTTCAGGTCTTCTCGGTCACGGTCATTCCCTCCCTGCTCTACGCTTGCGAAACGTGGACCCCCCGAATGGAACATCTTCGCCGGTTAGAAACATTTAGGCTGGCCTGCCTACGATCCATCCTGGGTTTAACCAGACTGGATTGTGTGAGGAGCTCACAAATCCTTGACAGATCTGGGCAAGGTCCCATCGGTGAGCTCCTCCGGCGGGCAAGGCTGCGATGGCTGGGTCATGTAGCCCGCATGCCCAGCCACCGCATGCCGAAACAGCTTTTGTTCGGCCGGATTGAGGGGGCTAACCGGCCGCGCACGGGCTAGAGAAGAGATGGAGTGATGTGGTACAGGAGGACGTGGAGCTGAGTGGACTTGCCGATGACTGGTACGAGCGGTGTCAAGATCGGCCTCTGTGGAGGAGGCTCGTGAAGGATGCTACTGGGCAGTTGGAGGTAGTCGCCCTCCAACAACAACGGAGGGCGGAGGAGCGATGCTCAGAACAACGAGCGGAGCGCCGGGTGGCTAAAGCACCGCAGATTGGCACAGTAGGGGGCACAGGTGGTGCATCAGCTAGTCATCTCAGTCAGTCGACCCGTGGCACCTGGGTCTGCCCCGTGACCTCCTGCCAGCGGGCGTTCGACACTTCACGTGGCCTCAGGGTGCACATAGCCTGGCACAAGCGTCGTGGTGACGTCACCGCCACTTAGTGGCGAATGGCGGTTGTTGTTGTTGTTGTTGTGTGAGTGTGTGTGTTAGTGTGTGTAAGTGTGTGTGAGTGTGTGTACGTGTGTGTGTACGTGTGTGTGTACGTGTGTGTGTGTTAGTGTGTGTATTAGTGTGTGTGTGTTAGTGTGTGTGTGTGAGTGTGTGTGTACGTGTGTGTGTACGTGCGTGTGTGTGTACGTGTGTGTGTGTTAGTGTGAGTGTGTGTGTGTGAGTGTGTGTGTACGTGTGTGTGTACGTGTGTGTGTTAGTGTGTGTACGTGTGTAAGTGTGTGTACGTGTGTGTGTGTGTGTTAGTGTGTGTTAGTGTGTGTGAGTGTGTGTGTTAGTGTGTGTGTGTGTTAGTGTGTGTTCGTGTGTGTATGTGTGTGTAAGTGTGTGTGTGTAAGTGTTAGTGTGTGTAAGTGTGTGTGTTAGTGTGTGTGTGTGTGTTAGTGTGTGTGTGTTAGTGTGTGTGTGGTAGTGTGTGTGTGTGTTAGTGTGTGTGTGTAAGTGTGTGTGTGTGTGAGTGTGTGTAAGTGTGTGTGTGTTAGTGTGTGTGTAAGTGTGTGTACGTGTGTGTATATAAGACTCAGTAAGCTTAAGCGCCCGCGGGCTCTTGTTGCATCTGTGACCTCTCACAACTACGATGAAGGGTGTGTGTGTGTGTGAGTGTGTGTGTGAGTGTGTGTGTGAGTGTGTGTGAGTGTGTGTGAGTGTGTGTGTTAGTGTGTGTGTTAGTGTGTGTGTGTTAGTGTGTGTGTGTGAGTGGGGAGCGATAGTGTAGCGGTTAGCGCGCTGCGCTATGAACCTGGCGACCCGGGTTCGATTCCCGCTCACGGCCAACACCAGTGACGATTATTTGAACCGGTCCCGGGCCTCCCCTAGGTCGACTCAGCCTCAAATGAGTACCTGGTGTGGTGTGTAAACATCGTAACTAGGGAGACAAAGGCGGTCGGGCGTGGTGCTGGCCACCCACCCCCTCGTGTACCGTTCCGGCCTTCATAGGTACTCGCTAACAGCACTTGCCCCTACAGTCTGTTAAGGCTATACGGGGGATCTTTATCTTTTGTGTTTGAGTGTGTGTGAGTGTGTGTGTGAGTGTGTGTGTGTGTTAGTGTGTGTGAGTGTGTGTGTGTGAGTGTGTGTGTGTGAGTGTGTGTGTGAGTGAGTGTGTGAGTGTGTGCGTGTGAGTGTGTGCGTGTGAGCGAGTGTGTGTGAGTGTGTGTGTGAGTGTGTGTGTGAGTGTGTGTGTGAGTGTGTGTGTGAGTGTGTGTGAGTGTGTGTGAGTGTGTTTAACTCGTGGTTTCGTGGTAATTGACCTGGTCAAGGCCTATGATACAATCAGTAGGCCTGGGCTCTGGGTCGTTCTTCGTGCTTTTGGAGTACCTGACCCTCTGCTCACGTTCATTAAGGACCTTCTTGATGGTGAGCGGGCCCGGGTAAAACTACATGGCCGGGAGTCAGAGCCATTCCCTGTACACCTTGGGGTGCGACAGGGATGTCCTCTGGCTCCCACATTATTTAACATCTATTTTGACCACGTAGGGATCATTTAACATCTATTTTGACCTGCCTATGATCCATCCTGGGTTTAACCAGACAGGATGTGTGAGGAGCTCACAAATCCTTGAAAGATCTGGGCAGGGTCCCATCGGTGAGCTCCTCCAGCAGGCAAGGCTGCGATGGCTGGGTCATGTAGCCCGCATGCCCAGCCACCACATGCCGAAACAGCTCTTGTTTGGCCGGATTGAGGGGGCTAAGCGGGCGCAGCACGGGCTAGAGAAGAGATGGAGTGATGTGGTACAGGAGGACGTGGAGCTGAGTGGACTTGCCGATGACTGGTACCAGCGGTGTCAAGATCGGCCTCTGTGGAGGAGGCTCATGAAGGATGCTACTGGGCAGTTGGAGGCAGTCGCCCTCCAACAACAACGGAGGGCGGAGGAGCGACGCTCAGAACAACGAGCGGAGCGCCGGGTGGCTAAAGCACAGCAGGTTGGCACAGTAGGGGGCACAGGTGGTGCATCAGCCAGTCATCTCAGTCAGTCGACCCGTGGCACCTGGGTCTGCCCCGTGAACTCCTGCCAGCGGGCGTTCGACACTTCACGTGGCCTCAGGGTGCACATAGCCTGGCACAAGCGTCGTGGTGACGTCACCGCCACTTAGTGGCGAATGGCGGTTGTTGTTGTGAGTGTGTGTGTTAGTGTGTGTGAGTGTGTGTGTGAGTGTGTGTGTGAGTGTGTGTGAGTGTGTGTGAGTGTGTGTAAGTGTGTGTGAGTGTGTGTGTGTAAGTGTGTGTGAGTGTGTGAGTGTGTGTGCGAGTGTGTGTGTGAGTGTGTGAGTGAGTGTGTGAGTGAGTGTATGAGTGTGTCTGTGTGTGTGTGAGTGTGTGTGTGTTAGTGTGTGTACGTGTGTGAGTGTGTGTGTGTGTTAGTGTGTGTGTGTGAGTGTGTGTGAGTGTGTGTGAGTGTGTGCGTGTGTGCGTGTGTGTGTGAGTGTGTGAGTGTGTGTGTGAGTGTGTGTGAGTGTGTGTGTGTAGCTGCACAGTCAGAGGAGGAGTTGGAGACGCTGCTGCTGAGACTGGAGCGTGCCACTAAGAGGTGGGGCCTTACCATCAGCCCCACCAAAACTAAGCACCTGCCTGGGTATTTTGTACCATCGGACACTCCACCCCCACAACTCCCAATCGGTGATGGGGCAGTTGTGGAGAGAGTGGAGAGTTTCCCATACCTGGGCAGTGTGCTTATGACTGGCTCCAGTTTAACAGCAGAGGTCTCACTCCGAATCAGTCGAGCGGCAATATATTTTCATCGGTTGCGTAACGCTGTGTGGAAGCTACCTGGTCTGTCGCTCCGCACTAAGCTTCAGGTCTTCTCGGCCACGGTCATTCCCTCCCTTCTCTACGCTTGCGAAACGTGGACCCCCCTAATGGAACATCTTCGCCGGTTGGAAACATTTAGGCTGGCCTGCCTACGATCTATCCTGGGTTTAACCAGACAGGATTGTGTGAGGAGCTCACAAATCCTTGAAAGATCTGGGCAGGGTCCCATCGGTGAGCTCCTCCAGCAGGCAAGGCTGCGATGGCTGGGTCATGTAGCCCGCATGCCCAGCCACCACATGCCGAAACAGCTCTTGTTTGGCCGGATTGAGGGGGCTAAGCGGGCGCAGCACGGGCTAGAGAAGAGATGGAGTGATGTGGTACAGGAGGACGTGGAGCTGAGTGGACTTGCCGATGACTGGTACCAGCGGTGTCAAGATCGGCCTCTGTGGAGGAGGCTCATGAAGGATGCTACTGGGCAGTTGGAGGCAGTCGCCCTCCAACAACAACGGAGGGCGGAGGAGCGACGCTCAGAACAACGAGCGGAGCGCCGGGTGGCTAAAGCACAGCAGGTTGGCACAGTAGGGGGCACAGGTGGTGCATCAGCCAGTCATCTCAGTCAGTCGACCCGTGGCACCTGGGTCTGCCAAGTGACCTCCTGCCAGCGGGCGTTCGACACTTCACGTGGCCTCACGGTGCACATAGCCTGGCACAAGCGTCGTGGTGACGTCACCGCCACTTAGTGGCGAATGGCGGTTGTTGTTGTTAGTGTGTGTGAGTGTGTGTGCGAGTGTGTGTGAGTGTGTGTGCGTGTGTGTGTGTGAGTGTGTGTGTGGGGAGCGATAGTGTAGCGGTTAGCGCGCTGCGCTATGAACCTGGCGACCCGGGTTCGATTCCCGCTCACGGCCAACACCAGTGACGATTATCTGAACCGGTCCCGGGCCTCCCCTAGGTCGACTCAGCCTCAAATGAGTACCTGGCGCGGTGTGTAAACATTGCCACTAGGGAGACAAAGGCGGTCGGGCGTGGTGCTGGCCACCCACCCCCTCGTGTACCGTTCCGGCCTTCATAGGTGCTCGCTAACAGCACTTGCCCCTACAGTCTGTTAAGGCTATATGGGGGATCTTTGTTCTTTGTGTGTGTGTACGTGTGTGTTAGTGTGTGTACGTGTGTGTAAGTGTGTAAGTCCGGTAAAACAACCCCCTACCTCCTCGCGGTGCCGGACGGGCAACTCTGTCGTGGACAGTGCTGTGGGGGGAGATCCAATTTTGATTGGCTCCTCCCCTCATGGCATATGTGTCCACCACAGGGGCTAAACGGGGGCTCTAGACGGGTGCGAGGGGCTGGTAACCCCTCCACCTTCAATTAATTACCACGAAACCACGAGTTAAACTGAAATATGTACCTAATAAGCTTGTGCCTGAGGCCCCGGGGGGCCAGGCCTCTATGACGTCTCCTGGCCAAACCCCAATTGGCGGAGCCAGGAGATTGAATATCTACCCTCGGGGCTCCTCCAGACACAACGAAAAGCCACTACGGGTGGCCATGTGGAATGTTCGAACGCTCACTGCGGAGGAGAGGCTGCCACTCCCCTGTCGGGAGCTGGACCGGTACCGCCTGGATCTCTGTGGCATTCAGGAGGTCCGGTGGACTGGCTCTGGCTCCTGCCACCATGAGGGGTGGACAGTCCTCTACTCGGGGCAGTAGACTGCCAAACAACAGGGTGTGGCTCTTCTTTTGAACAAAAGAATGAAGGGGGCGTGGGAGCGTGGCGGTGAGGCGTGGGAAGCTGTAAGCCCCAGGCTACTTTGGGCTCGCCTTCCCATCAACCGGAGGTGAGGAATGGTGGTCGTGGTTACTTATGCCCCCACCGAAGATGAACATCCGTAGAGGGATGCAGGCAAAGCCGATGAGTCAGATGCCTTCTATGACCTCCTGTCACAGGTGCTGGCTAAAGTGGCCCCTCAGGACAGAGTCATCATGTTGGGTGACTTCAATGCCCGAGTTGGTCATGATACTGGCACCTGGTCTGGAGTGATTGGAGGGCATGGGCCAGTTCAGCTCAATAACAATGGTAGGAGGCTGCTATATTTTTGTGCAGCCCATGGGCTTGTAATTACCAACACGCTGTTCCGGCGTCGGCGCATCCACACAACATCATGGATGCATGCCGGGTCCAAGCAAGAACATCTGCTGGACTACATAGTGACGGACCAGCGGATGCGAACCCATGTCCTTGACCCCAGGACCTACCGTGGAGCTGATCTGCCCTCTGACCATCGACTAGTCATCTGTAAGATGCGCCTGCCATTCTTCCACTCCGGCGGTGGGTGTACACCCGGGATCCCATTCCAACCTAAAGTGGCCTGGTCTCAGTTATCTGATGAAAGTTGCAAGCGAGAATTTCATCATCGCTTGCGGCTGGGATTGGCATCGTCCCCAACTCCTCCTGATGTCGAGGGTAAATGGGCAAGGTTTAGGACTGTGACTCATGCAGCTGCAATGGCTGCTTTGGGTACGCGGTCCAGACCTCCCCAGAGACCCTGGCTGACAGAGCAGGTGTTCAGGATGGTTGAGAAAAAGCGACAGGCCCACTGTCATCGGCTACAGAATCCCACGTCAGAGAATGAGGAGGCTTACCGCAGCCTTTGCTCGGAGGTTCGGAGAGCCTTGAGGCGCTGCAAGGATGGGTGGTGGTCGCGGGTTGCTGAGGAGATGGAGTCTGCCTCAGTGGCCCGTGATCACAAATCTCTATTTAACTCCATCAAAAAAGTAACCTGCAGCGCCACACCTATTACAATCATTAGGGGAAAAAACGGTGATCCAATCTCCGACCCCCAGGAACATGTTTGCAGATTTGCTGAGCATTTCTGTGAGGTCCTGGGGAAGGGAAAATCCCTCAGGGAGGAAAACATCGTGGCACAAAGTGAGGATGACCTTGCTGTGGCTGCGGTGCCTCAAATATTGGAAGAAGTCACCCCCTGTGAGTGGCTGGCTGAGGTGCCATCTGTTGAGGAAGTGCTGAAGGCGATCCGGAGTCTGAGACCAGGAAAGGCAGCGGGCAGAGATGATCTCCCAAGCGAAATGCTGAGGGAGGGTGGCGTTTGTGCACAGACTGCCCTATATGACATCATAACAACGGTCTGGACCACTGGACGGGTTCTGCAGGATTGGAAGGATGCCCTAGTGGTCCCCCTCTTTAAGAAGGGGGACCGCACAGACTGTAACAACTACAGGGGCATCTCACTCCTCAGTGTGCCGGGAAAGGTCCTGGCAAGGATTATTTAACATCACCTTGCCAGGCACACTGAGGAGAGGCTTGCGGAGCCCCAATGCGGTTTCAGGAAAAGGCGGTCCTGCACAGATGCCATTTTTTCTGTCCGTCTGCTACAGCAGAGGTGTAGGGAATTCCAGAAAGACCTACATCTCTGCTTTATTGACCTGGTCAAGGCCTATAATACCATCAGTAGGCCTGGGCTCTGGGTTGTTCTTCGTGCTTTTGGAGTACCTGACCCTCTGCTCACGATCATTAAGGACCTTCATGATGGTGAGCGGGCCCGGGTTAAACTACGTGGCCGGGAGTAAGAGCCATTCCCTGTACACCTTGGGGTGCGACAGGGATGTCCTCTGGCTCCCACATTATTTAACATCTATTTTGACCACGTAGTTCGTGAAGCCTTCAATAGCTGTACCGGGGGAATCTCCATATGGTACAGATATAATGGGAGGCTGATCGATGCCCGGGTGCGGTCAAGGGATGGCTCCCTATTGGTCAACCACGTTATGTATGCCGATGATTTGGTAATAGCCGCTCATTCAGAGGAGGAGTTGGAGACGCTGCTGCTGAGACTGGAGCGTGCCACTAAGAGGTGGGGCCTTACCATCAGCCCCACCAAAACTAAGCACCTGCCTGGATATTTTGTACCATCGGACACTCCACCCCCACAACTCCCAATCGGTAATGGGGCAGTTGTGGAGAGAGTGGAGAGTTTCCCATACCTGGGCAGTTTGCTTATAACTGGCTCCAGTTTAACAGCAGACGTCTCACTCCGAATCAGTCGAGCGGCAATATCTTTTCATCGGTTGCGTAACGCTGTGTGGAAGCTACCTGGTCTGTCGCTCCGCACTAAACTTCAGGTCTTCTTGGCCACGGTCATTCCCTCACTTCTCTACACTTGCGAAACGTGGACCCCCCTAATGGAACATCTTCGCCGGTTAGAAACATTTAGGCTGGCCTGCCTACGATCCATCCTGGGTTTAACCAGACTGGATTGTGTGAGGAGCTCACAAATCCTTGAAAGATCTGGGCAAGGTCCCATCGGTGATGGTGACGGTGATGGTGACAGTGTTGGTGATGGTGATGGTGACAGTGATGGTGACAGTGATGGTGATGGTGACAGTGATGGTGACAGTGATGGTGACAGTGATGGTGATGGTGAGAGTGATGGTGACAGTGATGGTGATGGTGACAGTGATGGTGACAGTGTTAGTGATGGTGCCTGATGGTGACAGTGATGGTGACAGTGAAGGTGATGGTGACAGTGACAGTGATGGTGACAGTGATGGTGATGGTGACAGTGACAGTGATGGTGACAGTGATGGTGACAGTGATGGTGATGGTGACAGTGATGGTGACAGTGATGGTGATAGTGACAGTGATGGTGACAGTGATGGTGATGGTGACAGTGACAGTGATGGTGACAGTGATGGTGACAGTGATGGTGATGGTGACAGTGATGGTGATGGTGACAGTGACAGTGATGGTGACAGTGACAGTGATGGTGACAGTGATGGTGACAGTGACAGTGATGGTGACAGTGATGGTGACAGTGATGGTGACAGTGACAGTGATGGTGACAGTGATGGTGACAGTGACAGTGATGGTGACAGTGATGGTGACAGTGACAGTGATGGTGACAGTGATGGTGACAGTGACAGTGATGGTGACAGTGACAGTGATGGTGACAGTGATGGTGACAGTGAAAGTGATGGTGACAATGACAGTGATGGTGACAGTGATGGTGACAGTGATGGTGATTGTGACAGTGATGGTGACAGTGACAGTGATGGTGACAGTGATGGTGACAGTGACAGTGATGGTGACAGTGACAGTGATGGTGACAGTGATGGTGACAGTGATGGTGATGGTGACAGTGACAGTGATGGTGACAGTGACAGTGATGGTGACAGTGATGGTGACAGTGACAGTGATGGTGACAGTGACAGTGATGGTGACAGTGATGGTGACAGTGATGGTGATGGTGACAGTGATGGTGACAGTGATGGTGACAGTGATGGTGACAGTGACAGTGATGGTGACAGTGACAGTGATGGTGACAGTGATGGTGACAGTGACAGTGATGGTGACAGTGACAGTGATGGTGACAGTGATGGTGACAGTTATGGTGATGGTGACAGTGATGGTGATGGTGACAGTGATGGTGATGGTGACAGTGACAGTGATGGTGACAGTGATGGTGATGGTGACAGTGATGGTGATGGTGACAGTGATGGTGACAGTGATGGTGATGGTGACAGTGATGGTGATGGTGACAGTGACAGTGATGGTGATGGTGACAGTGATGGTGATGGTGACAGTGACAGTGCTGGTGATGGTGACAGTGATGGTGATGGTGACAGTGACAGTGATGGTGACAGTGATGGTGACAGTGACAGTGATGGTGACAGTGATGGTGACAGTGACAGTGATGGTGACAGTGACAGTGATGGTGACAGTGATGGTGACAGTTATGGTGATGGTGACAGTGATGGTGATGGTGACAGTGATGGTGATGGTGACAGTGACAGTGATGGTGACAGTGATGGTGATGGTGACAGTGATGGTGATGGTGACAGTGATGGTGACAGTGATGGTGATGGTGACAGTGATGGTGATGGTGACAGTGACAGTGATGGTGATGGTGACAGTGATGGTGATGGTGACAGTGACAGTGATGGTGATGGTGACAGTGATGGTGATGGTGACAGTGATGGTGATGGTGACAGTGACAGTGATGGTGATGGTGACAGTGACAGTGATGGTGACAGTGATGGTGATAGTGATGGTGACAGTGATGGTGATGGTGACAGTGACAGTATTTCCCTGCCAATTCGTAACGCCGCACCCCACCCCCCACTCCCCACTCCCCACCCCCCACCCCCACTCGACCCCCACCCCCCACTCCCCACCCCCCACTCCCCACCCCCCACTCCCCACTCCCCACTCGCCCCCCCCACTCGACCCCCACCCCCCACGCGACCCCTCCCCTCATCTCCCTTGGGGGGGCGGGGCTCGCTTCTCCCCGTGCGCTTCCAGCTGCTGCCCGGGAATGCTGGGGGGCTGGGGGTAGGGGCTGGGGGGCTGGGGGTAGGGGCTGGGGGGCTGGGGGTAGGGGCTGGGGGGCTGGGGGTAGGGGCTGGGGGGCTGGGGGTAGGGGCTGGGGTAGGGGCTGGGGGGCTGGGGGTAGGGGCTGTGGTAGGGGCTGAGGTAGGGGCTGGGGGGCTGGGGGAAGGGGCTGTGGTAGGGGCTGTGGTAGGGGCTGGGGTAGGTGCTGGGGTAGGGGCTGGGGGTAGGGGCTGGGGTAGGGGCGGGGGGTAGGGGCTGGGGTAGGGGCTGGGGTAGGGGCTGGGGGTAGGGGCTGGGGTAGGGGCTGTGGTAGGGGCTGGGGTAGGGGCTGTGGTAGGGGCTGGGGTAGGGGCTGGGGGCAGGGTCTGGGGGTAGGGGCTGGGGGGCTGGGGGTAGGGGCTGGGGGTAGGGGCTGGGGTAGGGACTGGGGTACGGGCTGGGGTAGGAGCTGGGGTAGGGGCTGGGGTAGGGGCTGGGGGGCTGGGGGTAGGGGCTGGGGGTAGGGGCTGGGGTAGGGGCTGGGGGTAGGGGCTGGGGTAGGGGCTTGGGTAGGGGCTGTGGTAGGGGCTGCGGTAGGGGCTGGGGTAGAGGCTGGGGGTAGGGGCTGGGGTAGGGGCTGGGGTAGGGGCTGGGGTAGGGGCTGCGGGTAGGGGCTGGGGGTAGGGGCTGGGGTAGGGGCTGGGGTAGGGGCTGGGGGTAGGGGCTGGGCGTAGGGGCTGGGGGTAGGGGCTGGGGGTAGGGGCTGTGGTAGGGGCTGGAGGTAGGGGCTGGGGTAGGGGCTAGGAGAGCTGGGGGTTATGGGAGCATAGTGCAGGCAGGGAGCGATGATGGTGGTGATGGTAGTAGCGATGGTGGTGATGAGACTGGTAGTTATGGTGGCATTGATGGTGGTAGTGATGATGGTGGTCATGATGCTGGTGATGGTGATGAGTATGATCATGATTTGGTAACGGTGGTAGTGATGGTATTTACTGTTTGTTGAACTTCTTTCACACCATACGTTGCCAACTGTGCTAATCGGAGGTACGGGATCGTGGTGCTGACACTGGTAGTGATGGCGGTGATTGTGGTAGTGATTGTGAAGGTGGTAGTGATGGTGTTCGTGATAGTGATAGGCTGGTGGTGGTGATGCTGGTGATGATGGTGGTGGGAATGGTGATGGTGATGATGAAGGTGGTTGTGATCGTGGCAGTGATGGTGATGATGCTGGTGATGATGGTGGTGGGAATGGTGATGGTGGTAGTGATGGTGATGATGAAGGTGATGATGGTGGTGGGAATGGTGATGGTGGTAGTGGTGATGGTGGTTGTGATGATGATAGTGGTCATGGTGATAGTGATGTCGGTAATGATGATGTTGGTGTTTGTGATAGTAGTGGTGATGGTGATGATGATAGTGGTGTTTGTGATTGTGGTGGTGATGGTGATGATGATGTTGGTGTTTGTGATAGTACCGGTGATGGTGATGATGATAGTGGTCATGGTGGTAGTGGTGGTTATGATGTTGGTGTTTGTGATAGTGGTGGTGATGATGGTCACGGTGATAGTGATGTCGGTGACGATGATGTTGGTGTTTGTGATAGTGGTGGTGATGGTGATGATAGTGGTCATGGTGGTAGTGATGGCGGTGACGATGATTTCAGTGTTTGTGATAGTGGTGGTGATGGTGATGATGATAGTGGTCATGGTGATGATGGCGATGATGGTGATGATGCTGGTGGTTGTGATAGTGGTGGTGATGGTGATGATGATAGTGGTCATGGTGATGATGGTGATGATGCTGGTGTTTGTGATAGTGGTGGTGATGGTGATGATAGTGCTCATGGTGATAGTGATGTCGGTGATGACGTTGATGCTGGTGTTTGTGATAGTGGTGGTGATAGTGATGATGATAGTGGTCATGATGATGGTGATGATGATGATGTTGGTGGTGGCGATGCTCATGGCTCCTCTGCCCCCCTCTCTCTCCTCTGCCCCCCACTCTCTCCTCTCTGTAATTCCCTTCTCTCTCGGCCTCCCCCTCTCCTCCGCGATCTGGGATGTAAGAGTAGCGCACATGGTGCAGACGGCGGCATTCCAGGTGCTTGGTAACAATGTCAATACAACCATCATCATCATTATTAGTAGTAGTGATGAGTATTCATGTGAGGCTTGTTTACCCAGGACAGCCGCACTCAATCCCCAGACTCTCTTCAGGAGGGTCCTGCCAAGCAGCTCGGAGGAGGGCTGGACGATTGCTGCCCGGTGTTTGATGGCCGGCCCTACCATCGGTGCCTCACTGGGCCCAGCATTCCTCTGGACCACTGGCAGGGGCCGCTCCATCATCGACCAAGCGAGTGAGCCACGGTGGCTAGGAGATGTTAACTACCTCGCCTGGTGTACAGGAGGTCGTGGGTTCAATCCCGACCCTGACACCTGCTGCTGTATATTTAGAGTCTGCGTGTCTCTCCCTCATCATCATCACGGTGGCTAGGAGATGTTAACTACCTCGCCTGGTATACAGGAAGTCGTGGGTTAGATCCCCACCCTGACGCCTGCTGCTTTATATTTGGAGTTTGCGTGTCTCTCTCTCATCATCACGGTGGCTAGGAGATGTTAACTACCTCGCCTGGTCTACAGGAGGTCGTGGGTTCGATCCCGACCCTGACGCCTGCTGCTGTATATTTGGAGTTTGTGTGTCTCTCTCTCATCGTCATCACGGTGGCTAGGAGATGTTAACTACCTCGCCTAGTCTACAGGAAGTCGTGGGTTCGATCCCGACCCTGACGATGCCTGCTGCTGTATATTTGGAGTTTGCGTGTCTCTCTCTCAGCATCATCACGGTGGCTAGGAGATGTTAACTACCTCGTCAGGTACACAGGAGGTCGTGGGTTCAATCCCCACCCTGATGCCTGCTGCTGTATATTTGGAGTTTGTGTGTCTCTCTCTCTCATCATCATCACGGTGTCTAGGAGATGTTAGCTACCTCGCCTGGTACACAGGAGGTCGTGGGTTCAATCCCCACCCTGATGCCTGCTGCTGTATATTTGGAGTCTGCGTGTCTCTCTCCCCGTGGTCGCGTGGATTTGTCTCCGGCTCCTCGGTTTTCCCCCTACACATTTAGAATCAACGTCACCACGCGTTTAGAGTATTCGGCTGCTGTACATTTCCACATGACAAGCCACTTCGTTGAGCTATGATTTGTGATGGCCAGGTCGCTTTTGAACAAGATCGGTGAAGCTCCGTGGGCCTTACCTGGTAAAATAAAAATAAGTAATATTTAAAACAAACTTTTTTTTAAAAAACACGCTTTTATGAAATGTACTCATTATGGAAGAAATCCACGACTCCAGGAAGTGGCCCCCCAAGCTCGCCACAACGCAAGGGGACCGTGGCCAATTACAGGCAACGTCAGTTGAGCTTGGACAATTAGACCCAAGCAGAAACATACCATCTAAAAAATAATGTTTAAAAAAAATGTTTATTTTTTATTTTTGATGATAGAATGTAGTATTGTCATCGGTATGACACAACTATACCAAGTTTGCAGTCGATACCACATCGGGAAGCGGGTTAAAATTGAGTTACAAGATTTGAGGATTCAACAACAACAACAACAGAGTGAGTTAATGAAAGCGTCTAAAACAGTTACAAATTATCGCGGCGGCATCATTCGTCTCTCTCTATCTCTCTCTCTCTGTCCACACGAGAGACTTCTTCTCCTCGTCGCCGTGAAGGACAGCCGAGCCGCAAGACGTCATTCCCGTCGAACGCAAACACAGACCGAGGACACTTCCAAGACGAGGCGCAGGCGATCTTGCGGTGCCGACCGCGAGGGTTTCGTCAAAGGCTCCGATTAATTCACCGGTTCGTGTTGAAATACAGCCAACAACAAACAACAACAAGCCGCTCAAGGCAGTGACATCGCGACCCGTCGCCCTGGGGAGCGCAAGCGACGCGCTTGACCCCCTGGACAAAGTCGACCCCGCAACGGAGCCTTTTTAGAGTTTTAAACGAATGGGACACTTTTTGGGCAGTGGTGGTGATGGTGGTGATGATGATGATAGTGGTCAAGGTGATGATGATGTTGGTGTTTGTGATAGTAGTGGTGATGGTGATAGTGGTCATGGTGGTAGTGATGGTTATGATGTTGGTGTTTGTGATAGCGGTGGTGATGGTGATGATGGTCACGGTGATGGTGTCCATCATCACCATCACGTGGTCAATCCAGATGCCTCCAGATGCCTTGCACGAAGGCATCGACTTGGCGTGTGAACGTCTTCTTAACACCCCGTGGTTTCGTTCTCGACACATACCGTCAGCCACGCGGCCCCTCTGAGAAGTACATCGTTTCGGCAGGCATTGGATGCTCACGACAAAGACCCCTTTTTAAAGAGTTGTGCATTGCGGAACGGCTGTGTACAGAAGGAGTTGCGAGTTGCCGCATCTTAGCGAGAGAGATTGAGGAGGGCCCTTGCCTGTCAACATGTGGCACGTCACCAGCAATTGGTTCAAGCGAGCCTGGCTCAGATGATGATGATGAGACACTGAATGTTGACACCCCTCCAGAGTGTTGCTTATGCTGAACCAATGCAACGCCTCTAGCTAGAGCGCGGATAGGCACGGGCACACGGGAGCCTACTCTTGCCAATGATGCCACGGACTCTCTGGGAGCGGGGGGGGGTTTCCTCCTCAGCCACACAGCGGACCTTTCGTGGCCGCTGGGATTGGTTTCGAGGGGGTCGTGACCTCTGTCCGAAGCGGTAAACAAAGCAACGCGTGGGGTCTCCTCCTTCTCGCCTCCGGGGGCAGAGAGAAGCGAGAGGCAGAGGGGCAGGGAGGCGCGCCGTGATCATATCCTAAACTATACATTTTTATTTTACTTTTTTGATTTACCCACTGAGCTATGTAGCTCTTGTTTGTCAGAAGCGATCTGGCTATTGCGAATGATAGCCCAATGCAGTGGCTCATCGTCGTGTGGACATTGCTAGCAGCAGGCAGGCAAACACTCTAAACGCGTGGTGATGTTGGTTCTAAATGTTGAGGGGAAGCCGGAGGACCCCGGGAAAAATCCACGCGACTCCAAATATACAGCAGCAGGCGTCAGGGTCGGGATCGAACCCACGACCTCCTGTACACCAGGCGAGGTAGTTAACATCTCCTAGCCACCGCGATGATGATGAGAGAGAGACGCAAACTCCAAATATACAGCAGCAGGCGTCAGGGTCGGGATCGAACCCACGACCTCCTGCACACCAGGCGAGGTAGTTAACATCTCACCACGGGGAGAAAGAGAGACACGCAAACTCCAAATATACAGCAGCAGGCGTCAGGGTCGAACCCACGACCTCCTGCACACCAGGCGAGGTAGTTAACATCTTGCCAAGTAGCTCAGTGGCTTAACAGTCGGAAGGTTTCGACTTTACATCTTGGTTGGAAGGGGCGGTTGATAAAGTTACGACCATTTTCTGGTCGTAACTTGAGCAGAAAATCACTTTGAAATGTGTAGGAGTGTGTGTGGGTGCGTGTGTAGGTGTGTGGGGAGCGGTGGCGCAGTGGTTAGCGCACTGTGCTTATGAACCCGGCGGTTATTCGCAGGACCAGTGACGATTATCAGATCAGGTCATGGGCCTCCCCAAGGTCGACTCGGCCTCAAATGAGTACCTGGTGTATGTACACATCGCCACAGGGGAGACAAAGGCGGTCGGACGTGGTGATGGCCACCCACCCCGTGCCGACCTTCATAGGTGCTGCTCGCTAACAGCACTTGCCCCTCCACTCTTCTAGGCTATACTGCGTGTCTTTGTATCCATGTACGCACACACACACACAGACACACACACACACACAGACACAAAGACAAAGACAAAGACAAAGATCCCCCGTATAGCCTTAACAGACTGTAGGGGCAAGTGCTGTTAGCGAGCACCTATGAAGGCCGGAACGGTACACGAGGGGGTGGGTGGCCAGCACCACGCCCGACCGCCTTTGTCACCCTAGTGGCGATATTTACACACCGCACCAGGTACTCATTTGAGGCTGAGTCGACCTAGGGGAGGCCCGGGACCGGTTCAGATAATCGTCACTGGTGTTGGCCGTGAGCGGGAATCGAACCCGGGTCGGCAGGTTCATAGCGCAGCGCGCTAACCGCTACACTACCGCTCCCCACAGACACACACAGACACACAGACACACACACAGACACACACACAGACATACACACACACCGAGACAAAGATCACCCACATAGCCGTGCAGCACGTGCTGTGCACATAGACAACATAGGCGCACACTGACGAATAGACGTACAGAACCGATTGCGGTAACGGTTACCGGTTCACCGCTTGTATCATAACAATAGCGCTCACACCCACACGCCTCTGGTGGGGGTGGAGGGGGTGCCCGTGTTGATGAGAGGAGGAGGGGGGGATGGACGCGACTGGTGGCTGCTGGTGGCGAGGGGAGGGGCACGGGGAGATGGAGGGGAGAGGTAAGAGCGAGAAGTCTGCACGGAGATGAGAACGAGGAGAGAGACGAGAGAGAGACACGAGAGAGAGAGACACGAGAGAGACACGAGAGAGAGACGAGAGAGAGAGACACGAGAGAGAGAGAGAGACACGAGAGATAGAGAGACACGAGAGTGAGACGAGAGAGAGAGACACGAGAGAGAGACACGAGAGATAGAGAGACACGAGAGTGAGACGAGAGAGAGAGACACGAGAGAGAGACACGAGAGAGAGACGAGAGAGAGACAAGAGAGACACGAGAGAGAGACGAGAGAGAGACAGGAGAGAAAGAGAAAGGAGAGAGACAGGAGAGAAAGAGAAAGGAGAGAGACAGGAGAGACAGGAGAGAGAGAGGAGAGGCACGCCGCCCCTGCACCGGCCTGGAGCATCACGGCCTCCTTCCTCCTGAAACAGCTGGGGGGGTCTGCAGTGCTCCAAACAACTATTCTACATGGACCTGCAGGGCCTCCCACTGGGACAGCTGCCACCGTTCTACAGGAGTGTCCTGCAGACATGGAGCTCCCTCGCCGTCAGGAGGCTAAACCAGCCGCGATCGGCCAAGGATCTGGTCGTCGAACCAATCCTCATGAACCCACAGACAAAGCTGCCATCCACCACCGCCACCCCAGGCATGGAGAGGCCCCTCGCCAACGCGCGGCTCGCCAGGATGGGAGATCTGGTGGAGCCTGAAACACGGGGCCGGTGGCTCGGACCAGCAGACATGGCCGCAAAGACAGGGGGGCTGCAGTCGCTCCGGGTGGCTGCCCGGATCCTGGCCTAAGCCAAGGGGGCCTCCTCAGCGGCAGCGGGGAGAACGCCCCCCATCGGCGTTGGGGATGACGAGGCCCCTCTCGGTCCCCCTCCACCGGAGCTCTCAGTTGTGCCACTGCATCGCCAATGCCGACAAACGAAGGCGGATCACGACCTGTGCCGGCTGGAAGACCTGCCGGAGGTGGCCTTCGCAAATGTAAAGAGGAAGGTGCTCTACTCCTACATGGTCCGGTTTCACCAACAGGACACCCTGAGGAGCCACAAGGACCATGCCTGGAGGAAAGCCCTGCCCTGCGTCTCTCCGGAGAGGCCTCGCTGGAGGCAACTCCACTCCAGCCCGACGTACAACCGCATCGGCGACCTCAGCTGGAGCATCGCCCACGGCACCGTCACCACCAACGTCTCCCTGGCGCGCTTCACCGACACGTCCCCGGAGTGCCGGTTCAGCGGTAAAGTGGAGACGGTGGCGCACCAATACGTGGAGTGCAAGAGCCTGGACTCGTTGTTCAAGGTCCTGAGAAACATCCTCCTAAGGTTCAGCCTGCACTTCTCCCCGACGGTCCTCATCTTTGGATACCCGAAGGGTGACGGACCCCAACATCTTCAGGGGCCGGTCAACGTGCTCGTCGGCCACGCCAAGCTCGCCATATACAGGGCGAGGAAGGTGGCCCTGGAGGGGCAACGTCCGGCCAGCAGCCTGGGCATCTTCCGCGCTCTGGTCGGAGCCAGGGTGTGGCCGGAGTTCCGCCGTGCGCGGCTGACCCACGCCGTGCCGGCCTTCAAGGAGCAGTGGGCGCTGGAGGAGGCCGTGTGCTCGGTGGCAGATGACGGTAGCTCACAATCTGCATGCAGATATAAGCTACCCGTCGGAGGCCGTAGGACTGTGGGAAGGGCTGCGTGCAGATGCAGCACTTGTCGTAGTTATAGAAAAGAGAGAGCGAGAGAGTGAGCGAGAGAGAGCGAAATGGAGTAGGAAGAGAGGGGGCAGAGAGAGGGGGGGGGGCAGAGAGGGGGTAGAGAGAGAGGGAAGGGGGAAGGGGTAAGGAGAGCAGAAAAAAAAGAAACAAATATTTAGTTGGGTCTTTCAGTTAAAAAGGGGGGGGGGGGTTACATAAAGCAAAGCATCAAAACAAAAAAAACGAAATGATGAACGGAGCAAAGTGCCGACTACACCGAGCCTCTTCTTGTTTCCTCTGATCGTAAAAAAAGAGAGAGGAGGAAGACAGAGAAAGGAGAGACACAGGAGAGAGACAGGAGAGCGAGAGAGACACAGGAGAGACACAGGAGAGACAGGAGGGAGAGAGAGACACAGGAGAGAGACAGGAGAGAGAGACACACAGGAGAGAGACACAGGAGAGAGACAGGAGAGAAACAGGAGAGAGAGACAGGAGAGACACATGAGAGAGACACACAGGAGAGACACAGGAGAGACACAGGAGAGAGAGACAGGAGAGAGAGAGACACACAGGAGAGAGACAGGAGAGAGACAGGAGAGAGAGAGAGACAGGAGAGACACATGAGAGAGACACACAGGAGAGACACAGGAGAGAGAGAGACAGAGAGACACAGGAGAGAGACAGGAGAGAGAGAGGAGGGAGAGGAGCCAGCCCGGTTCGTGGCCCCTCTGCCCTGCTGGCCCCAGAGCGATGTGGCCCTACAGCCACTGGGGGTTTCTGCCCCCCTCCCGACCCCCCCCCCCCCTCGAGTCTGCTTCTCCCTCGACCTCAGCTCCACGTTCCTCGCGCTCCTCTGCTGAATGGGGGGCCTTAGCACGTGGAGAAAGGCGAGGGGGTCCCTGCTGAGGGGGGGCCCTGCTGACGGGGGGCCCTGCTGAAGGGGGGGCCCTGCTGAGGGGGGCCCCGCTGATGGGGGGCCCTGCTGATCGTTCTGCTCTGCGCTCTGCACTGGGTCGCTACTGCGGGTGAAAACTTTGGTGGTGGTTGTTGTGGTGGTTGTTGTGATTGTGGTGGTTGTTGTGATGGTGGTTGTAGTTGTGGTGGTCGTGAGTGTAGTGATTGTGGTGGTTGTTGTGGTGGTTGTTGTGATTGTGGTGGTTGTTGTGATCGTGATGGTGGTTGTAGATGTGGTGGTGGTGAGTGTAGTGATTTTGGTGGTTGTTGTGATGGTGGTTGTAGTTGTGGTGGTGGTAGTAAGTGTAGTGATTGTGGTGGTTATGGTGATTGTGATGGTGGTTTAGATGTGGTGGTGGTGAGTGTAGTGATTGTGGTGGTTGTTGTGATTGTGAAGGTGGTTGTTGTGATTGTGATGGAAGTTATAATTGTGGTGAGTGTAGTGATTGTGGTGTTTGTTGTGATTGTGATGGTGGTTGTAGTTGTGGTGGTGGTGAGTGTAGTGATTGTGGTAGTTGTTGTGATTGTGATGGTTGTTGTAGTTGTGGTGGTGGTCAGTGTAGTGATTGTGGTAGTTGTTGTGATTGTGATGAATGTTGTAGTTGTGGTGGTGGTGAGTGTAGTGATTGTGGTGGTTGTTGTGATTGTGATGGTGGTTGTAGTTGTGGTGGTGGTGAGTGTAGTGATTGTGGTGGTTGTTGTGATTGTGATGGTGGTTGTAGTTGTGGTGGTGGTGAGTGAAGTTTTTGTGGTGGTTGTGATTGTGATGGTGGTTGTAGTTGTGGTTGTGGTGGTGGTGAGTGAAGTGATTGTGGTGGTTGTTGTGATTGTGATGGTGGGTGTAGATGTGGTGGTGAGTGTAGTGATTGTGGTGGTTGTTGTGGTGGTTGTTGTGATTGTGGTGGTTGTTGTGATCGTGATGGTGGTTGTAGATGTGGTGGTGGTGAGTGTAGTGATTTTGGTGGTTGTTGTGATGGTGGTTGTAGTTGTGGTGGTGGTAGTAAGTGTAGTGATTGTGGTGGTTATGGTGATTGTGATGGTGGTTTAGATGTGGTGGTGGTGAGTGTAGTGATTGTGGTGGTTGTTGTGATTGTGAAGGTGGTTGTTGTGATTGTGATGGAAGTTATAATTGTGGTGAGTGTAGTGATTGTGGTGTTTGTTGTGATTGTGATGGTGGTTGTAGTTGTGGTGGTGGTGAGTGTAGTGATTGTGGTAGTTGTTGTGATTGTGATGGTTGTTGTAGTTGTGGTGGTGGTCAGTGTAGTGATTGTGGTAGTTGTTGTGATTGTGATGAATGTTGTAGTTGTGGTGGTGGTGAGTGTAGTGATTGTGGTGGTTGTTGTGATTGTGATGGTGGTTGTAGTTGTGGTGGTGGTGAGTGTAGTGATTGTGGTGGTTGTTGTGATTGTGATGGTGGTTGTAGTTGTGGTGGTGGTGAGTGAAGTTTTTGTGGTGGTTGTGATTGTGATGGTGGTTGTAGTTGTGGTTGTGGTGGTGGTGAGTGAAGTGATTGTGGTGGTTGTTGTGATTGTGATGGTGGGTGTAGATGTGGTGGTGAGTGTAGTGATTGTAGTGGTTGTTGTGATCGTGATGGTGGTTATAGATGTGGTGGTGGTGAGTGTAGTGATTTTGGTGGTTGTGTTGGTTGTTGTGATTGTGGTGGTTGTTGTGATTGTGATGGTGGTTGTAGTTGTGGTGGTGGTAGTTGTGGTGGTGGTGGTGAGTGTAGTGATTGTGGTGGTTGTTGTGATTGTGATGGTGGTTGTGGTGGTGGTGAGTGTAGTGATTGCGGTGGTTATTGTGATGGTGGTTGTAGTTGTGGTGGTGCTGAGTGAAGTTTTTGTGGTTGTTGTGATTGTGATGGTGGTTGTAGTGGTGGTGGTGGTGGTGAGTGTAGTGATTGTGGTGGTTGTTGTGATTGTGATGGTGGTTGTAGTTGTGGTGGTGGTGAGTGAACTTTTTGTGGTGGTTGTGATTGTGATGGTGGTTGTAGTGGTGGTGGTGGTGGTGGTGAGTGTAGTGATTGTGGTGGTTGTTGTGATTGTGATGGTGGTTGTCGTTGTGGTGGTGGTGGTGGTGGTAGTTGGTGATCGTGGTGGTGGTAGTTAAGGATGGCTCCCTATTGGGGGACCATGTTCAGTCTACTGGTGATCTGGTGATTGCTGCTCACTCTGAGAGGGAGTTGGAGATGTTCAGTCTGCTGGTGATCTGGTGATTGCTGCTCACTCTGAGAAGGAGGTGGAGATGTTCAGTCTGCTGGTGATCTGGTGATGACTACTCACTCTGATAGGGAGTTGGAGATGTTCAATCTGCTGGTGATCTGGTGATTACTACTCACTCTGATAGGGAGTTGGAGATGTTCCGTCTACTGTTGATCTGGTGATTGCTGCTCACTCTGAGAAGGAGTTGGAGCTGTTCAGCCTGCTGGTGATCTGGTAATTGCTCCTCACTCTGATAGGGAGATGGAGATGTTCAGTCTGCTGGTGATCTGGTGATTGCTGCTCACTCTGAGAGGGAATTGAAGATATTCAGTCTGCTGGTGATCTTGTGATTACTACTCACTCTGAGAGGGAGTTGGAGATGTTCAGTCTGCTGGTGATCTGGTGATTGCTGCTCACTCTGATAGGGAGTTGGAGATGTTCAGTCTGCTGGTGATCTGGTGATTGCTACTCACTCTGAGAGGGAGCTGGAGATGTTCAGTCTGCTGGTGATCTGGTGATTGCTGCTCACTCTGATAGGGAGTTGGAGATGTTCAGTCTGCTGGTGATCTGGTAATTGCTACTCACTCTGATAGGGAATTGGAGATGTTCAGTCTGCTGGTGATCTGGTAATTGCTACTCACTCTGATAGGGAGTTGGAGATGTTCAGTCTGCTGGTGATCTGGTAATTGCTACTCACTCTGGTAGGGAATTGGAGATGTTCAGTCTGCTGGTGATCTGGTGATTGCTACTCACTCTGAGAGGGAGTTCGAGATGTTCAGTCTGCTGGTGATCTGGTGATTGCTGCTCACAATGAGAATGAGTTGAAAATGTTCTGTCTACTGTTGATCTGGTGATTGCTGCTCACTCTGACAAGGAGTTGGAGATGTTCAGTCTGCTGATGATCTGGTGATTGCTACTCACTCTGATAGGGAGTTGGAGATGTTCAGTATCCTGGTGATCTTGAGATTGCTACTCACTCTCATAGGGAGTTGGAGATGTTCAGTCTGCTGGTGATCTGGTGATTGCTGCTCACTCTAATAGGGAGTTGGAGATGCTATGTCTACTGGTGATCTGGTGATTGCTACTCACTCTGAGAAGGAGTTGGAGATGTTCAGTCTGCTGGTGATCTGGTGATTGCTGCTCACTCTGAGAAGGAGTTGGAGATGTTCAGTCTGCTGTTGATCTGGTGATTGCTGCTCACTCTGATAGGGAGATGGAGATGTTCAGTCTGCTGGTGATCTGGTGATTGCTACTCACTCTGATAGGGAGTTGGAGATGTTCAGTCTGCTGATGATCTGGTGATTGCTGCTCACTCTGAGAAGGAGTTGGAGATGTTCAGTGTGCTGGTGATCTGGTGATAGTTACTAACTCTGAAAAGGAGTTGGAGATGTTCAGTCTGCTGGTGATCTGGTGATTGCTACTCACTCTGATAGGGAGATGGAGATGTTCAGTCTGCTGGTGATCTGGTAATTGCTACTCACTCTGAGAGGGAGTTCGAGATGTTCAGTCTGCTGTTGATCTGGTGATTGCTGCTCACTCTGATAGGGAGATGGAGATGTTCAGTCTGCTGGTGATCTGGTGATTGCTACTCACTCTGATAGGGAGTTGGAGATGTTCAGTCTGCTGATGATCTGGTGATTGCTGCTCACTCTGAGAAGGAGTTGGAGATGTTCAGTGTGCTGGTGATCTGGTGATAGTTACTAACTCTGAAAAGGAGTTGGAGATGTTCAGTCTGCTGGTGATCTGGTGATTGCTACTCACTCTGATAGGGAGTTGGAGATGTTCAGTCTGCTGATGATCTGGTGATTGCTGCTCACTCTGAGAAGGAGTTGGAGATGTTCAGTGTGCTGGTGATCTGGTGATAGTTACTAACTCTGAAAAGGAGTTGGAGATGTTCAGTCTGCTGGTGATCTGGTGATTGCTACTCACTCTGATAGGGAGATGGAGATGTTCAGTCTGCTGGTGATCTGGTCATTGCTACTCACTCTGAGAGGGAGTTGGAGATGTTCAGTCTACTGTTGATCTGGTGATTGCTACTCACTCTGATAGGGAGTTGGAGATGTTCAGTCTGCTGGTGATCTGGTGATTGCTACTCACTCTGAGAGGGAGTTCGAGATGTTCAGTCTGCTGGTGATCTGGTAATTGCTACTCACTCTGATAGGGAGTTGGAGATGTTCAGTCTGCTGGTGATCTGGTGATAGTTACTAACTCTGAAAAGGAGTTCGAGATGTTCAGTCTACTGTTGATCTGGTGATTGCTGCTCACTCTGATAGGGAGATGGAGATGTTCAGTCTGCTGGTGATCTGGTGATTGCTACTCACTCTGAGAGGGAGTTGGAGATGTTCAGTCTACTGGTGATCTGGTGAGGGGAAATCTCTCAGCCTGGAAACCATCGTGGCACAAAGTGGGGATGACCCTGCTGAGGCTGCGGTGCCTCAAATATTGGAAGAAGTCACCCCCTGTGAGGAGTTGGCTGAAGTGCCATCTGTTGAGGAAGTACTGAAGGCGATCCGGAGTCTGAGACCAGGAAATGCACCGGGCAGAGATCATCTTCCATGCGAAATTCTGAGGGAGGGTGGCGTTTGTGCACAGACTGCCCTATATGACATCATAACAACAGTCTGGACCACTGGACTGGTTCTGCAAGATTGGAAGGATGCCGTTGTGATCCCCCTCTTTAACAAAGGGGACCGCACAGACTGTAACAACTACAGGGGCATCTCACTCCTCAGTGTGCCGGGAAAGGTCCTGGCAGGGATTATTCAACATTGTCTTGCCAGGCACGCTGAGGAGAGGCTTGCGGAGCCCCAATGCGGTTTCAGGAAAGGGAGGTCCTGCACAGATGCCATATTTTCCGTCTGTCTGCTACAGCAGAGGTGTAGGGAATTCCAGCAAGACCTACATCTCTGCTTATTGACCTGGTCAATGCCTATGATACCATCAGTAGGTCTGGGCTCTGGGTTGTTCTTCGTGCTTTTGGAGTCCCTGACCCTCTGCTCACGATCATTAAGGACCTTCATGATGGTGAGCGAGCCCAGGTAAAACTATATGGCCGAGAGTCAGAGCCATTCCCTTTACACCTTGGGGTGCGACAGGGATTTCCTCTGGCTCCCACATTATTTAACATCTAGTTTGACCACGTCGTTCGTGAAGCCTTCAATAGCTGTACCAGTAGAATCTCCATTTGGTACAGATATAATGGGAGGCTGATCGATGCCCGGGTGCGGTCAAGGGATGGCTCCCTATTGCTCAACCACGTTATGTATGCCGATGATTTGGTAATAGCTGCTCATTCAGATCAGGAGTTGGAGATGCTGCTGCTGAGACTGAAGCGTGCCACTAAGAGATGAGGCCTTACCATCAGCCCCACCAAAACTAAGCACCTGCCTGGGTATTTTGTACCATCGGACACTCCACCCGCACAGCTCCCAATCGGTGATGGGGCACTTGTGGAGAGAGAGTTTCCCATACCTGGGCAGTGTGCTTATGACTGGCTCCAGTTTAACAGCAGAGGTCTCACTCCGAATCAGTCGATCGGCAATATCTTTTCATTGGTTGCGTAACGCTGCGTGGAAGCTACCTGGTCTGTCGCACCGCACTAAGCATCAGGTCTTCTCGGCCACGGTCATTCCCTCCCTGCTCTACGCTTGCGAAACGTGGACCCCCCTAATGGAACATCTTCGCCGGTTAGAAACATTTAGGCTGGCCTGCCTACGATCCATCCTGGGTTTAACCAGACTGGATTGTGTGAGGAGCTCACAAATCCTTGAAAGATCTGGGCAAGGTCCCATCGGTGAGCTCCTCCGGCGGGCAAGGCTGCGATGGCTGGGTCATGTAGCCCGCATGCCCAGCCACCGCATGCCGAAATAGCTTTTGTTCGGCCGGATCGAGGGGACTAAACGGGCGTGGCACGGGCTAGAGAGGAGATGGAGTGATGTGGTACAGGAGGACGTGGAGCTTTCGTGGACTTGCCGATGACTGGTACCAGCGGTGTCAAGATCGGCCTCTGTGGAGGAGGCTCGTGAAGGACGCTACTGGGCAGTTGGAGGTAGTCGCCCTCCAACAACAATGGAGGGCGGAGGAGCGACGCTCACAACAACGAGCGGAGCGCCGGGTGGCTAAAGCACAGCAGGTTGGCACAGTAGGGGGCACAGGTGGTGCATCAGCCAGTCATCTTGGTCAGTCGACCCGTGGCACTTGGGTCTGCCCCGTGACCTCCTGCCAGTGGGCGTTCGACACTTCACGTGGCCTCATGGTGCACATGGCCTGGCACAAGCATCGTGGTGACGTCACCGCCACTCAGTGGCGAATGGCGGTTGTTGTTGTGTCTGTGGCAAAACAAGGATGGATAGTGGTCGCGATCACAAATCACTATGTAACTTCATCAAATAAAAAGGAATCTGCAGCGCCACACCTATTGCCATCATTAGGGAAAAAACGGTTATCCAATCCCCGACCCCCAGGAACAGGTTTGCAGATTTGCTGAGCATTTCTGTGAGGTCCTGGAGAGGGAAAATCTCTCGGCATAGAAAACATCGTGGCACAAAGTCGGGATGACCCTGCTGAGGCTTCCGTGTCTCAAATATTGGAAGAAGTCACTCCCTATGAGTGGCTGGCTGAGGTGCCATTTGTTGAGGCAGTATTAAAGGCGATCCAGAGACCAGGAAAGGCACTGGGCAGAGATGATCTCCCAAGCGAAATGCTGAGGGAGGGTGGCGTTTGTGCACAGACTGCCCTATATGACATCATAACAACAGTCTGGACCACTGGATGGGTTCAGCAGGATTGGAAGGATGCCCTAGTGGTCCCCCTTTTTGAGAAGGGGGACCGCACAGACTGTAACAACTACAGGGGCATCTCACTCCTCGGTGTGCTGGGAAAGGTCCTGGCAGGGTTTATTCAACATCGACTTGCCAGGCACGCTGAGGAGAAGCTTGTGGAGCCCCAATGCGGTTTCAGGAAAGGGCGGTCCTGCACATATGCCATTTTTTCTGTCCGCCTGCTACAGCAGAGGTGTAGGGAATTCCAACAAAACCTACATCTCTGCTTTATTGACCTGCTTAAGGCCTATTATACTGTAGATATATTATTGTGCACTTCCCATGCTGTCAGCTGGTAGTACCCCACACTTGCCAATAGGGGGCGGAAGATGAACTGAGCCCAGTGTCGAAGGACTTTGGCCCAAGGGGCCAACGGTAACCCCTATGGCAGTGGTTCTTAACCTTATTGGAGGTACTGAACCCTGCAAGCTTCATCAGTGCATTCACCGAAATCTTCGTAATTGGAAAAATAAAATATGATTTCTTCAAAACATAGGTATATATTTTATTAGTGCACAAAATGAGCCATGCATCAGTTGCACACACAATCACTGTGTTCAAAGAACAAAACCAACAAACACATGAATTTCACACAAAAACATAACTCAATGAATATTTACTGCAAATCAATGTGACTTTTGCTGTTGCCTTTCAGATACAAGTTCAGAAATGCGCGGCTTCACCTTGGCAAGTGCCACTCTCATATGATTTTCGCAACAAAGTCTGTTCCTCTTCTTAGTTTTTTATGTCTACCATCCTCGAAAAAGATTGCTCGCAAAGATACGTTGTAACAAACGGTGTGAGTATCTCAAGGGCTTTCTTAGCAAAAAGAGGGTATGGTACGATTTGGTGACACCAAAACGTTGAGAGCGTTGTTGTTCTGAAGAGTTGCTGTTGAAGCTGGCTCTGCTGAAGTTCAACGATTTCCTCGAGGTATTCATCGTTGACATCTGCTGTCGCAACACTAAACGTGAACGGCTATCTCACCCATGCTGGATATGACTCTCTGGTGGGGAAGTATCCATAGAGAGACTTTGCGAGCTCATCTAAGTGCATGGCAATTGCTTTCTTCAGCTCCCCAGGTACAGAAATGTCTCCAATTCCAGACACGTCTTGGATCTTACTTCCGCAGTCGTCCAGCAGGGGAAAGTTTGCGAAGTTATCATTCTCTGTTCGTCGTTTCCATGAAGGTAGCTTTTTTATAAACGCCTTCAGGTTTTCTTCCGCTTCGATGATGGTGACTCCACCGCTCTGCATCTGTCGATTGAGATGATTGAGAGCATCAAAAATATCGGCCATGTACGCCAACATGAGAATGAACTCAGAATTTTCGAGGCAATCTGCGTGACAATGTTGGTACTCTCGAAAAAAACAGGGCTAATTCCACACACATGGCAAAAACACGATTCAGCGCCTTTCCCCGGGATAACCACCGAACGTTAGAATGGTACAGAAGTACCTCGAATTCAGAGCCCATTTCCTTACACAGCTCTTGGAAGATACGGTGCTTCATAGCACTATTTCGCACGTAGTTCACACATTCAACTACAATTTTTAATACTTCTGCCAGTTTTGGAGGCAAGGCTTTTGTTGCCAATGCATGCCTGTGCAGAACACAGTGTGTAACAATGATGTGTGGTGCATCGGATTTCACCAGTGTCGTCCCAGCATGGCTGGAGCTCCGTCCGAACAAACTGCAGAAACCATATTCCACGAAAGATCGTTGTCTCAGAAGAAGTCATCCACGAGTTTCTCCACATCGACTGCCTTGGTTGTTGTTGTAAGAGGCTTACAAAATAAATAAATAAACATTTTCCTTTATCGCGTCGTCTTTCATATAGCGCACGAATACAACAAGATGGCTTAGATTGGAAACGTCGGTGGTCTCGTCGAGTTGAAGGCTGAATTTTGCTGGGCTTGAAATCAGATCTGCAACTACTTGAGCCAAGATGTCTTCGCTCATGTCGTCTATTCTGCTGCTGCTGATAGTGTCATTTGAAAGAGGAATTTGGGATAACTTATCTTCAGCAGTTTTCCCCAGCATGATATTCGCTATCTTCAACGCAGTTGGTTTTACGAGTGTTTCACCAATGGCGTGTGGTTTGCCCTGCTTTGCGATCAGGTACGCAACTTCGTACGATGCTGTGAGGATCGGTTTGTCGATGGGTACAAAGCCGAGAACAGGCAGAGTAGCCTTTTCATCGAATCTGGCTCTCTTCACCTTGAATTCAGCGAGCGTTGTGTTCTTGCATTTCCCATCTCCATGCAGCTTTAGGAAGTGTTCCTTTAGTTTTGCCGGTGCTAGACTAGAATTGCTCAACTTGGCATTGCAAATCATGCGTTGAGGACGCTGACTCCCATCACGTTCCTTTATACATGGTGTAACCATATTGTGCGTATTCGTCCAACCACTTTTTTTGCTCGACATAGTTAGTATGAAGGGATTGAAAGATTAAAAGAAAATCACAAATGACGTACAATCACAACAGCCACAAGTCGACTACTGAGCGCACCAAGTTCCTGATCACGCAATGTGGCGTGATCAGCTGCAGCCAATGATGGCCAAGCGGAGCGTGACGTCACGAATAATACAAGTGGGCTGAATTTATTTTGTGTAACACATTTTTACTAAGCAACCAAATATTTGTAATCTAACACGGCGAAGAAAAATTGTGCGTTGGCAATTTTTTGACGGCCGACAAAAACGACCCGACATTGCCGGTGCGAACCGGGCTGCTATACTGTGTGTGTCTTGACCCCTGCCGAACCCCGGAGAGTGACTCAACGAACCCCCGGGGTTTGATCGAACCCAGCTTAAGAACCACTGCCCTATGGGATAGCGGATCCAGCGACGCAGACCCCAGACCCCAAGAGGGGGCTGGGGGATGACGTCGCTCTCCCAGGACGTGGTGGAAGGTTCTGGAAGGAAGGTGTGGCCGGGACGGAGCGAGCCACGAACTCTGTATAAAAGCCGGACCTCTGAACGGTCCCGGCAGTCGTAGTCCACCCAAAGACCAAGAAGCCTCCTGAAGAGAAGAGCCCCAGGGCAGAGCCGTACCCCTGGCAAGGGTCGGCTCTAAGCGACACCAGTGAAGACCCAGCTTCACACAAGAAGGGTGTAGTTATATTAGCCAGTGAGAGGTGTATTAGTCCGGAGGGACTACCTCCTCAGTGTATCGGGTGTAAGGGGCCGTTACCCCTTTGCGTTAGGGATTTATTGTTAATAAAAATACGTGTTGCCTCAGAGATTATTGACCCATTACAACTGGTGTCCAGAAGTGTCCAAGAATAGAAACTAGAAGGAGAAATGGTACCAGGAGCCCGGGCGAAGACAACGACAACTCGGCTGCAGGGACGGTGAGCCCTGCGGAGGACGGCGAGGTGCTGCCAGCTGCCCAACAGCCGGCTCAGCCATCGGGCGGATCGCCGACATCGGGGGGTGTGCTCCATGCTGCGCACTCCCGCGTCGCCAAGCTGCTCCATGCCACGGCCACCATCCTGGAGGAAATAAATTGCGGGGGGCCGAAGACGGAGGTGGTGGACAGAACGGCCCGCCACCAACGGCCGTTCCAGCCACCGGGCCCGCCGAACATTTTGAAAATCCCGCCAATGACGGAGGAACTTCCACCGGAAGCGGAAGTCAGGTGCATCACGGGAGCGGCCTCGACCAACCAGAGGGCGCCGCGTCATCATCGACCGACCTGCTATGGAGGCTGCCATCCTACCGGCTATCGGCATCACAAAGTTGGATGCCGAGAGACTGACCACGGGGCGCACGCCGTCTTTCCAGCAACGCCTGCCCGTCCTGAGGGAATCCGTGGCAGTGGGGGGGTGACTGGGCAGTGTTCTAACGCCGCTTCCTCGCCCACCAGAAGATGGCGGGCTGGACCGAAGCAGAGGCGCTGCGTGCGCTCCTGGCCGCCTTGGACGATGACGCCCTCGCCGCCCTCATCACCATCCCGAAAGCGGACCGAGCGACTCTGCACCTGGCGCTCCGCCGCATGTCGGAGATCTATGGGCCGCCCTCGGAAAATCGTCACCGATTCGCTGCACGCCGAAGGGGTGAGACGGAATCCCCCCTCGCCTTTCGCAGCGCTTTGCTGGCCATAGCAAGGGCTGCCTTCCCACGCATGGACAACGAAGCTATCGACGCCCTCGTCTTGGAGAAGTTGTTGGCGCTGGCCCGAGAACTACGCATCATCATCCATGCTGTGGATGATGATGACGTGTGCTCCCTGCGCGCCGCAAAGAGCATCCACGCTCATCTGCTGCTCCACCGGGGGGGCAAGCATCACTGCCTGCACGACGATGACGGAGTCTTGCTGTGCGCCCGACGACCCTCCACCCGTCCAGGTCTTCGCAACAACTCGCCCTTAGGGATGGAGGACCTCCGACCGTCCACGGCGTCAAGACTTGCGCCAGCGGGGACGGGCTTCTTCACGGCCGGATATCGCCCTCGTCACCTGCTTCAACTGCGGTCTGCGGGGGCACATGTCATCGGACTGCCGGGCGCCTCGACGCTGCACCTCCGGACCCGCCCATCGGATCCTCGGACGCCCACGGCTTCCCGGCATACCCAGGCGAGTCGCGGCACCTCACATGCTTGGCCCCTGCTCTCACCTCGCACACCTCACTGCGCCGTGCCGCGTGTTCGCCGGGCAACGGGCGCCAGGGAACAAGATTGCCGTAGTTCTGACAGGGCGCTTCGACCTGGTCAGTGGTCAGAGCTGGCCCATAGGGTTGTCGCAGTGCCTGCAGAGCGTCGACTACCATTATTTCTGACCTGATCTACAACATTATGCCTGTTTGGTGTCGCCCACTGCAACCGGGTTCTGTCCCCTGTTTCGCTGCTAACGGGGGCTCGCTCGGCATAATCGGACAACTTCGTTGGTTCTTTCGGTAAAGTCACGTAGAATGAGAATAAAATAATAAATTTATAAAATAAAATAACACAATAATATTCTCACGACGTTTCGGCCACAACACAAGCGGCCTTCATCAGGGGAGAGACTGTCTGGTAGGACAGCGCTGGAGTCCTACCAGACAGTCTCGCCCCTTCACCTGATGAAGGCCGCTTGTGTTGTGGCCGAAACGTCGTGAGAATATTATTGTGTTATTTTATTTTATCAATTTATTATTTTATTCTCATTCTACGTGACTTTACCGAAAGAACCAAAGAAGATGAATCATTGCAGTCACGAAAGCTTTAAATCGAACTATAATCGGACAAATTCGCGCACAAATTTCGATTGGTCGATATCAAATTGGCTAGACCTATTTAAGTTTCTTCGTCCCTTGCCATGCCCTAACTACGGGGGACAGGTTTCTTAGATAAAATGTACGTCATTTGTGATTTTCTTCAGGATCCTTGTTGATCAGGGATGTATTGAAATTCCCTCCGGCCGATGCATGGCGTTCCTGCCCTCCCCCACGCAGTTGCGTACTGCCTGCACCACCGTGCAGGCACTGGTTTGCCCACACGGTGCGTATTCCGCCGGGAGCGCAGATGTTGGTGCCACCTTCGCTTACGGAAACCGCTCGACTCGGGAGCGTCGGCGAATGGCGGTTTGTGGGGTCCGTCGAATACCGCGATTAGGGGCCTGCAACTCGTAGCCGCACAGACTCTTGTAGCGGCTGACAGGGACCCGTGCACCCAGGTCCTGAATGCCGGGTTTGCGACCGGCCATCATTCCCCAGGGCACCGTGATCGCTCACACGACGCTAGCGCCCCTGGGAAATGCGGTCGTTAGTCATGCCGGTACCGATCCTCGGTCGCAGCCACGCTCGGACCTGGATGACGGCCGGATTGGATTCGCTATGCGCCGGGGGCTGGCGACCTGTCCGAGTCACAGAGGGCCAAATTGCGGGAATTTTCCGACGTTTTCAGTAAAAAGTGAACGTGATATTAATCTCTCCATCGACCAGCCCTCGGGGAGCTCCCCTAGTGCTCGGCCATATTTGTACGGGCGACACTTCGACGTGCGCTCCGATCACGCGGCACTCCAATACGCATTGCGTGTGGACTAGCCCTCCGGTCAATTGTCACGCTGGCTCGAAATCCTGCAGGATGTTTAATTCAATGTCACGTCTCGTAAGGGTTCTCGCTTACACGAACGCCGATGCCCAATCGCGATTGCCTGGTTCGGGTTGTCGTCGACCGTGCGGCTCGACCTCCCCCTCCCCTCTCGTTGCGTCTGCTGCGAACGTGATGGGGGGGGGGGGATGGGCGACATCCCCGTTGCGCGAGACGCAACTTTGGGTCTGGACTATGAGGTGTGGGGACGTCGACAGGCAGATAAATTCGTCCCTCCTTAAGTTGCGCCGGCGTGTCAGGGTGACCGCCGATGGTACGGCTCCACGGGGTGTTAACTCGACTGTGCTGCGGGGAGGATTGCTCATGCGCTGGGATGGAGGATTGTGCCGTTACGCTCTTGTTGTCCCTACCGCCCTGCGTGGCGAGGTCGCGTGGGCTGTGCATCGACGGCTGTTGCACCTCGGAGTGCAGAAGACGCTGGCCGCCCTTAAACTGGATTTTTATTGGCCGTCCATGGCCTCCGACGTTAAGGATCTGCTGGAAGGCTGCGTGCAATGTGCCCGGCGCAAGCCGCCGGCGAAATCCTGTTGTCCTCCGCTGCAATCCATCCACGTGTCACGGGTAAATGAAGTTGTTGCCCTCGATATTCTCGGGCCGTTTCCCGCTTCTGCGCATGGAAGCAAATACTTACTCGTGGGCGTTGAGCATTTCTCACGCCGGCCTATGGCTTGGCCGCTCCCAAATCAATCGGCTGTGGCTATCACGGAGGCGTTCCTTAATGGCTATGTTCTGGATAAGGGGGCTCATGAGCGCCTCTTGATGGATCGGGGCAAAATAAATTCCTCCAAGCTGCTGCGCGAGGTTTGCGACCTGCTGGGAACAAAAAAAGGTACGCACGCCACCATACCACCCGCAAATGGATGGCATGGTCGAGCGCTTATACCGGACTCTGACCTCCATGTTAAGTCACTTGGTCAGCGAGTCACGGGTCAATTGGGATTTGCATATCCCTGCGGTTCTTGCCGCTTATCGGATAACCCCTCACACGTGCACCGGCGCAAGCCGCCGGCGAGATCCTGTCGCCCCATCCCCCCCATCACGTTCTTTTCGATGCATGGGAGAGAGTACGATCCTCCCATCGATGTCCAGTTGCAGGTCGCGCCCGCCCCGAAGGTGTCCAAAATTTCTGACACGATTCGGTTTACGATGGGGAAACTTCTGAGGCGCGGGAAGCCGCCAGTGTTAAGTGTCAACTCTCAGGCCAGGCAGCTGGCCAACGAGCGGCTCAAAGGTGCCCGTGTTTCCCTGTGCGATTGCATTGTCCGCAGGTACCAGTGGGCACGTCGCCTAAATTGCTGCAACCTTAGAGAGGGCCGGTTTATGTGGTTCTGGTCGTGCGGCCGCAGTGTGTCCGGGTTCGGTTTGGTAAGCGGAGCTGGTTTGTGCAGCCCTCTCGCCTGAAACCGTTCATCACGCCGTGTGGGTTTGTTTCATCTCCACATCGACGGGGCCGAGTGTCGAGTGGCGTGGCCAAAGAGCCGGGGCGTGCGTCTGCCGACGCCGGGTCCTCAGGAGAGTGTTTCTGTTCCGCCCTCAGGCGCCGCGCGACCGATGCCTCGCACGCGGCCGCTCGTGACGGCCTCGCGTGCTCGGAAGGCCGAGGACCCGACAACCCGGCCTACTGCTCTTCGTGATTAGCCGGCTTCGTCGGGTCGATTGCTTGCTCCCCCCGGCCCTCCCAAGGCGGTCGAGCCCAACCCGTCTGGAGGACTGGCGTCACGGACGCGTTCAAAGACTCGATTCGCGTGATCCCCGCGCACTGCACACTCCCACGCCGTCATGGGCTGTCGCGGTCACGTGAGTCGTGGTGAGTATTTGGCCGATCCTGCTCGCCATCGAGCTCACGGGCGTTGTTACACGTTGCGGGTGGGAGACGTTGATCTTGGGGATCTCGTGCGCCACGATTGTCGGTTCGACCAGCCGTTGTTTTGTCTTTGTGTATACATAGTACAGTTGGGTTGGGTTATTTATTGGTTTGTTATGTTGTTGGAGCACACTATATTTCGGTTCTAGATTTAAAGCTTAAAGGTCGTGATCTAAGCGTGGCTTCTTCCACTCCAGCGCTGTCCTCCAGACAGTCTCGTCCCTTCACCTGATGAAGGCCGCTTGTGTTGTGGGCGAAACGTCGTGATTTTTTGTTATTTTATTTTCACCTACGTGACTTTACCGAATAGAACCAAAGAGTATATATTTCGGTTGCTTACTTTGGGGGGCGTTGGCAACCGGAACGGCTGAAAGCTACGACGGGGGGGGGGGGGGGGGGGGGTGATGTAGTGGCTGTGCTTGTCACTGTATGGTGCCGGGGCTTGCGAAGCCACGGCCAGTAATGTATTGTCATTACGGGCAGCCCAGGTTACGGGATGTAGTACCGGCCCTAGCGGGGCTTGGCTGAGCGCTGGTTAGCGTGGAGGTACCGCGAGCAGTGTGCGGTGTGGGCTCCCGGTGAGGGAGCGAGAGGGAGCGTCAGCCAGCCAGGGTTACCTTGGGGCATGATACGCTGGTTTACCTGCTGTCACGTGACCGGACGATATTGCAGGGGGGCCACCGGTGGACGGGGGCCATGGGGCAGTCACGTGGCCCAAAGGAGCTCTCGGGAACCTTCGAGAAGGAGCTCGAGAGACCTGGAAGGTGGGCGGGGCTAAGGGTGGAGCCAGCCCCAATGGTAAACTTGGTTGAGTGGCTGAGTGGTTGTGTTGGTTGTGTGGTTGAGTGGCTAACTGGACTTCCATGGTAAACTGGATTCTCGTGGTAAACTGGACATCCATGCTAAACTAGACTTCGATAGTAAACTTGACTCCCATGGTAAACTGGACTACCGTGGTAAATTGGACTTCAATGGTAAACTTGGTTGAGTGGCTGAGTGGTTGTGTTGGTTGAGTGGCTGAGTGGTTGTGGTGGTTGTGTGGTTAAGTGAGTGGTTGACTGGCTGTGTGGCTGTGTGGTTGAGTGGTTGAGTGGTTGAGTGGTTGTGTGGCTGTGTGGTTGAGTGGCTGAGTGGTTGTGGTTGTTGTGTGGTTGTGTGGTTAAGTGAGTGGTTGACTGGCTGTGTGGTCGAATAGTTGAGTGGTTGAGTAGCTGTGTGGCTGAGTGGTTGAGTGGTTGAGTGGCTGTGTGGCTGTGTGGTTGTGTGACTGTGTGGTTGAGTGGATGAGTGGCTGTGTGGCTGTGTGGCTGTGTGGTTGAGTGGCTGTGTGGTTTAGTGGCTGTGTGGTTGTGTGGTTGAGTGGCTGTGTGGTTGAGTGGCTGTGTGGCTGTGTGGCTGTTTGGTTGTGTGGTTGAGTGGCTGTGTGGTTGAGTGGCTGTGTGGTTGAGTGGTTGTGTGGCTGTGTGGCTGTGTGGTTGTGTGTCTGTGTGGCTGAGTGGCTGTGTGGCTGTGTGGCTGTGTGGTTGAGTGGCTGTGTGGTTGAGTGGCTGTGTGGTTGAGTGGTTGTGTGACTGTGTTGTTGTGTGGTTGAGTGGTTGAGTGGTTGAGTGACTGTGTGGCTGTGTGGTTGAGTGGCTGTGTGGTTGAGTGGTTGTGTGGCTGTGTGGCTGAGTGGCTGAGTGGTTGAGTGGCTGTGTGGTTGAGTGGTTGAGTGGTTGAGTGGCTGTGTGGTTGAGTGGTTGAGTGGCTGTGTGGTTGAGTGATTAAGTGGTTGTGTGGTTGTGTGGCTGTGTGGCTGAGTGGTTGTGTGGCTGTGTGGTTGTGTGGCTGAGTAGCTGTGTGGCTGAGTGGCTGTGTCAGCTGTCTGGTTGAGTAGCTGTGTTGGCTGTGCTAAGGCACCACCACTGCCAACGCAGCAGTAGCATCAGCACCACCTGCACCGCGAGCCGCTCCCTCTTGAGGGACTGAATCCGAGGAAGGCGGAGATATCTCGGCCCTTCAAACAGAACTTCCAAGCGGGCCCTGTGGCCTTCCTCCCTGCCTCCCTCCCTCCCTGCCTCCCCCCTCCCTGCATCAACCCCCGCGTGGTTGGCGATGCGCGTAGCCAAACAACAACAACAACACCAACACGAGGGTGGGCGGGAGGGGGCGGAGGTGTTCGTGGGTCGCCATGCACGGCTCTCATCAGAATGTAGTATTCATACTGCAGGAAGAATCCGACGAGCTGTGAAGCTCTTCTTCGCAGATGTCCAGTAGGGGCACGGGGTAAGAACGTTACAACAACAAACACATGGCACACACACGATAGCAGTGCAAAGCACAAGAAAAGTAAACAAATCACCCATTAACACAAACAAATGCAACATTGAACCATGCCCCCATCCTACCATGCAAAGCCCACTCAGGTACAGTATGAACGTATTTGTCAGAAGCGACCTGGCTACCACAAATGATAGCTCAACAGAGTGGCCCCATCATTTGGACATTTATAGAAAAATAATATAAATAATCTCAATGTTTGTTTATAAATGTGGAGAGAAAACCCGGAAAACCTGGAGAAATGTCTTCGCGACTACGGGGAGAGAGACACGGAAACTTCAAATATACAGCAGAAGCAGGCGTCAGGGTCGGGATCGAACCTACGACCTCCTGTACACCAATCGAGGTAGTTAACATCTCCTAGGGGGGGGGCAAGCGACATCGTCCGGACTGATTTATGATGACCCCGCGGTGGTGGTGGTGTTGTGCTGCACCGGTGCACCGCCAATGCGTACGAATCCTCGACGGAGGATCAATTCATTTAGCAACGCGACAACCTCCACCAATAGATGACGCAAGCGCGTTTTATCCGCAGTGAACGTACTCCTCTACTTACGAACATTCGACTTACGAACTTTCAGAGATACGAACAAACCTGGTCCGGATGTGAAGTTTGCCCGTTTTGGACCGAGAGTCGTAAGTTCAACAGCCGCGCGATAGATGGCGGTGGTGGCATCTACGTCTACAGAACGTGAAGAACCAGTGGCATCTACATCTACAGAACGTGAAGAACTAGTGGCATCTACATCTACAGAACGTGAAGAACTAGTGGCATCTACATCTACAGAACGTGAAGAACTAGTGTCATCTACAGAACGTGAAGAACCAGTGGCATCTACATCTGCAGAACGTGAAGAACCAGTGGCATCTACATCTGTAGAACGTGAAAAACCAGTGGCATCTACATCTGTAGAACATGAAGAACCAGTGGCATCTACATCTGTAGAATGTGAAAAAAACAGTGGCATACATCTGTAGAACATGAAGAACCAGTGGCATCTACATCTGCAGAACGTGAAGAACCAGTGGCATCTACATCTGTAGAACGTGAAAAACCAGTGGCATATACATCTGTAGAACATGAAGAACTAGTGGCATTTATATCTGCAGAATATGAAGAACCAGTGGCATCTACATCTGCAGAACGTGAAGAACCAGTGGAATCTACATCAGTAGAACGTGAAAAACCAGTGGCATCTACATCTGCAGAACATGAAGAACCAGTGGTATCTACATTTGAAAAACATGAAAAACCACTGGCATCTACATCTGCAGAACGTTATGAACCAGTGGCATCTACATCTGCAGAACGTGAAGAACCAGTGTCATCTACATCTGTAGAACGTGAAAAACCAGTGGCATCTACATCTGCAAAACGTGAAGAACCAGTGGCATCTACATCTGCAAAACGTGAAGAACCAGTGGCATATTTTTAAAGCCCTTCCCCGTGTCTAGTGTACACGCCGTACAACACGTTTGGAATCTACAGGAGTAAAGTTGGACTTACGAACTAATCGACTTACGAACAGACCTCTGGAACCTAACTCGTTTGTAGATGAGTCCCTTTACTCTCTACCCGGGTGGAGGACGGGGAGATCCGCCGGGATGGATGGGCAGCACTCCACTACGGCTCACCTCACCCAGAGAGACAAAGATCCCCCGTAAAGCCTGAACAGACTGTTGGGGCAAATGCTGTTAGCGAGCACCTATGAAGGCCGACACGGCACACAAGGGGGTGGGTGGCCAGCACCGCGCCCGGCCGCCTTTGTCCCCCTCGTGGCGATGATAACTAAACACCGCACCAGGTACTTACTTGAGGCTGAGTCGACCTAGGGGAGGCCCGGAACCGGTTCAGAAAATCGTCACTGGTGTTGGCCGTGAGCGGGAATCGAACTCGGGGTAGGCAGGTTCGTAGCACGGTGCGCTAACCGCTACACTACCCAGAGAGAGACAGAGACAGAGAGACACAGAGACAGAGAGACACACACAGAGACACAGAGACAGAGAGACACACACACAGAGATACAGAGGCAGAGAGACACACGCAGAGAGACACAGAGACACACACAGAGAGACACAGAGACAGAGAGACACACACAGAGAGACACAGAGACAGAGAGACACACACAGAGAAACACAGAGACAGAGAGACACACACAGAGAGACACAGAGGCAGAGAGAGACACACAGAGAGACACAGAGACAGAGACACACACGCAGAGAGACACACGCAGAGAGACACAGAAACAGAGAGACACACACAGAGACACACAGAGAGACACAGAGACAGAGACACACACACAGAGAGACAGAGAGACACACACAGAGAGAGACACACGCAGGACAGAACGAGACCAATCACCTGACAACCGCCACCTACAAACACACACACAGACACACACACCTATAAACACCACAGAAACACACACACACACAAACACCTACAGACACACACACCTACAAACACACACCTACAAAAACACACCTACAAACACAACAACAACAACCGCCATTCGCCACTAAGTGGCAGTGACGTCACCACGACGCTTGTGCCAGGCCATGTGCACCTTGAGGCCACGTGAAGTGTCGAACGCCCGCTGGCAGAAGGTCACGGGGCAGACCCAGGTGCCACGGGTCGACTGACTGAGACGGCTGGCCGATGCACCACCTGTGCCCCCTACTGTTCCAACACACACGCGTACACACAGACACACGGCTGGCTAGACCTCGTGGCTTTCGACCTCACCAAGGCATCTGAACGGTCAACCAGGGGACCATCTACACGTCTCTTCTCTCATCGTCTCTCCATCCCCGTCCCTGTCTCTCACGTCTCCCCACCCCCCCCCCCCCCCAAACTCTCCTCCTCCCCTCACTCGCCCCCTCTTATTATCTTCTCCTTGATCATCTCATCTCTCTTATCGCCCCCCCCCACCACCACCCCTGTATCTCTCGTCAGTCATCCTTGACGGAGCGCGGTGACTCACGGGGATCGGCTGTGTGAGCCCTAATTGGCACGCGGAGTGAGAGTCGTGGTTCATGACTTCGGGCGGCACGGCTCAGTAATCGGTGTTGGGGGGGGGGGGGGGTCCTCTTGAGTCCCGGGGGTCACGACTCTTGATGGACCCCAGGTCGCCTCCTGCGTCTCCACGCAACGGCGGCCGCGATGGAGATCCCAGCCCGTGGCCTCCTCGCCGCTGCTGCCGCCGCTGCTGCGCCTCGCGGGCTTCCGAGTGGAGCGGCAGTCCCGGGTTGATGGAGAGAATCCGGGACTTAACGAGTCACCGCTCGCTCGCTCGCCTCCTTGTCGCCCTTCTCTCGCTACTGCTCCTGCTACTGCTGCTGGCGTGGTTCACTGTTCAGTCACCGAGTCGCTCGCTAATTCCTCCGCCCGTGCTGAGGAGTTGGGGCAACCACCACTACCTCAACCACCACCTCCACCACCACCACTACCACCTCCACCACCACCTCAACCACCACCACCCCCACCTCAACCACCACCTCAGCCACCTCCACCACCACCACCACCACCACCTCAACCATCACCTCCACCACCACCACCTCCACCACCACCACGTCAACCACCACGTCAACCACCTCCACTACGACCTCTACCACTTCCACCACCACCACCTCAACCACCACCCCCACCTCAACCACCTCCACCACCACCTCTACCACCACCACCTCAACCACCTCCACCACCACCACCTCAACCACCACCTCCACCACCACCACCTCAACCACTTCCACCACCACCTCCACCACCACCACCTCAACCACCACCTCCACCACGACCACGTCAACCACCTCCACCACCACCTCCACCACCACCACCTCCACCACCACCTCAACCACCACCACCCCCACCTCAACCACCACCACCACCTCAACCACCACCACCTCAACCACCACCACCTCCACCACCACCGCCACCACCAACTCCACTACCACCTCCACCACCACCGCCACCACCTCCATCGCCACCACCTCCACCACCTCCACGACCACCTCCTCCACCACCACCACCACCACCTCCACCACCACCACCACTTCCAGCACCACCTCCACCACCACCTCCACAACCACCACCTACACCACCGCCTCTACCACCACCTCCACCACCACCTCCACCACCACCTCAACCACCCCCACCACCACCTCCACCACCACCTCCACTACCACCTCCACCACCACCTCCACCACCTCCACCGCCTCCACCGCCACCTTCATCGCCACCTCCACCACCACCTCCACCACCACCTCCACCACCACCGCCACCACCACCGCCACCACCACCGCCTCCACCACCAGCACCACCACCAGCACCACCACCTCCACCACCATCTCCACCACCTCCACCACCACCACCAGCACCACCAGCAGCACCACCACCAGCACCACCACGTCCACCACCACCACCGCCTCCACCACCGCCACCACCACCGTCACCACCACCGCCACCACCAGCGCCACCACCACCGCCACCACCTCCACCACCTCCACCACCACCACCTCAACCACCACCTCAACCACCTCCACCACCACCACCTCCACCACCACCACCTCAACCATCACCTCCACCACCACCACCACCACCACGTCAACCACCACGTCAACCACCTCCACTACGACCTCTACCACTTCCACCACCACCACCTCAACCACCACCTCCACCACCACCACCACCTCAACCACCACCCCCACCTCAACCACCTCCACCACCACCTCTACCACCACCACCTCAACCACCTCCACCACCACCACCTCAACCACCACCTCCACCACCACCACCTCAACCACCTCCACCACCACCACCTCCACCGCCACCACCTCAACCACCACCACCACGACCACGTCAACCACCTCCACCACCACCTCCACCACCACCACCACCTCAACCACCACCACCCCCACCTCAACCACCTCCACCACCTCTACCACCACCACCTCAACCACCACCACCTCCACCACCACCGCCACCACCAACTCCACTACCACCTCCACCACCACCACCGCCACCACCTCCATCGCCACCACCTCCACCACCTCCACGACCACCACCTCCACCACCACCGCCACCACCTCCACCACCACCTCCACCACCACCACCTCAACCACCACCTCCACCACCACCACCACCACCACCACTTCCAGCACCACCTCCACCACCACCTCCACAACCACCACCTACACCACCGCCTCTACCACCACCACCACCTCCACCACCACCTCCACCACCACCTCAACCACCCCCACCACCACCTCCACCACCACCTCCACTACCACCTCCACCACCACCTCCACCACCTCCACCGCCTCCACCGCCACCTCCACCACCACCTCCACCACCACCTCCACCACCACCTCCACCACCACCGCCACCACCACCGCCACCACCACCGCCTCCACCACCAGCACCACCACCAGCACCACCACCTCCACCACCATCTCCACCACCTCCACCACCACCACCAGCACCACCAGCAGCACCACCACCAGCACCACCACGTCCACCACCACCACCGCCTCCACCACCGCCTCACCACCGCCACCACCACCGCCACCACCACCGCCACCACCAGCGCCACCACCACCGCCACCACCTCCACCACCACCACCACCACCGCCACCGCCACCCGCCAGGTCACTCAATGCACCCAAAGACAAAAATCCCCCATACAGCCTGTGACAGACTGTAGGGGCAAGTGCTGTTAGCGAGCTCCTGTGAAGGCCGCCACGGCACACGAGGGGGGCGGGTGGCCAACACCACGCCCGGCCGCCTTTGTCTCCCCAGTGGCGATGTTTACACATCGCCCCAGGTGCTCATTCGAGGCTGAGTCGACCTAGGGGAGGTCCCGGGCCGGATCAGAAAATCGTCACTGGGTGTTGGCCGTGTCTGATGCACCACCTGTGCCCCCTACTGTGCCAACACATGAAGCGTCGAAGCCTCGCTGCTGGTAGGAGGTCACAGGACAGACCCGGGTACCATGGATTGACTGACTGAGATGACCGGGCAGATGGACACCTTGTGCCAATTTGCAGCGTTTTATCCACCTGGCACTCCCGCGCGTTGTTGTGAGCGTTGCTCCATCGCCCTCCGATATGTTCGGAGCACGACTGCCTCCAACTGCCCAGTAGCAGCGTCCTTCACGAGCCTCCTCCAACGAGGCCGATCTTGACACCGCTCGTACCGGTCATCGGCAATTCCACTCAGCTCCACATCCTCCTGTACCACATCACTCCATCTCTTCTCCAGCCCGTGCCGCGCCCGTTTAGCCCCCTCGATCCGACCTAACAGAAGTCTGCTTGGGCCATGCGGTGTCTGGGCATGCGAGTTACGTGGCCCTAGACAACGCAGCCTTGCCTGTCGGAAGGGTTCACTGATGATGTAGAAATGTGTTCCGATCTGTCACGGATCTGTGAGCTCATCTCGCACAATCCAGTCCGGTTAAATCTCATTCACTCTCTGCAGAACAGGAGACGTACATACACTCTCTCACAGAACAGGAGACTTACACACACTCTCTGTAGAACAGGAGACGTACACTCACTCTCTGCAGAACAGGAGACTTACACACACTCTCTGCAGAACAGGAGACGTACACACACTCTCTGCAGAACAGGAGACGTACACACACTCTCTGCAGAACAGGAGACTTACACACTCTCTCTCACAGAACAGGAGACTTACACACACTCTCTGTAGAACAGGAGACTTACACACACTCTCTGTAGAACAGGAGACTTACACACACTCCCTGCAGAACAGGAGACTTACACACACTCTCTGTAGAACAGGAGACTTACACACACTCTGTAGAACAGGAGACTTACACACACTCTCTGTAGAACAGGAGACTTACACACACTCTCTGTAGAACAGGAGACTTACACACACTCTCTGTAGAACAGGAGACTTACACACACTCTCTGTAGAACAGGAGACTTACACACACTCTCTGTAGAACAGGAGACTTACACACACTCTCTGTAGAACAGGAGACTTACACACACTCTCTCACAGAACAGGAGACTTACACACACTCTCTGTAGAACAGGAGACTTACACACACTCTCTCACAGAATAGGAGACTTACAGACACTCTCTGCAGAACAGGATACTTACACACACTCTCTGCGCAACAAGAGACTTACACACACTCTCTGCAGAATAGGAGACTTACACACACTCTCTGCAGAACAGGAGACTTACACACACTCTCTGCAGAACAGGAGACTTACACACACTCTCTGCAGAAAAGGAGACTTACACACACTCTCTGTAGAACAGGAGACTTACACACACTCTCTGTAGAACAGGAGGCTTACACACACTCCCTGCAGAACAGGAGACTTACACACACTCTCTGTAGAACAGGAGACTTACACACACTCTCTGTAGAACAGGAGACTTACACACACTCTCTGCAGAACAGGAGACTTACACACTCTCTCTCACAGAACAGGAGACTTACACACACTCTCTGTAGAACAGGAGACTTACACACACTCTCTGTAGAACAGGAGACTTACACACACTCCCTGCAGAACAGGAGACTTACACACACTCTCTGTAGAACAGGAGACTTACACACACTCTCTGTAGAACAGGAGACTTACACACACTCTCTGTAGAACAGGAGACTTACACACACTCTCTGTAGAACAGGAGACTTACACACACTCTCTGTAGAACAGGAGACTTACACACACTCTCTGTAGAACAGGAGACTTACACACACTCTCTCACAGAACAGGAGACTTACACACACTCTCTGTAGAACAGGAGACTTACACACACTCTCTCACAGAACAGGAGACTTACAGACACTCTCTGCAGAACAGGATACTTACACACACTCTCTGCGCAACAGGAGACTTACACACACTCTCTGCAGAATAGGAGACTTACACACACTCTCTGCAGAACAGGAGACTTACACACACTCTCTCACAGAACAGGAGACTTACACACACTCTCTGCAGAACAGGAGACTTACACACACTCTCTGCAGAAAAGGAGACTTACACACACTCTCTGTAGAACAGGAGACTTACACACACTCTCTGTAGAACAGGAGACTTACACACACTCCCTGCAGAACAGGAGACTTACACACACTCTCTGCAGAACAGGAGACTTACACACACTCTCTGCAGAACAGGAGACTTACACACACTCTCTGCAGAACAGGAGACTTACACGCACTCTCTGCAGAACAGGAGACTTACACACACTCCCTGCAGAACAGGAGACTTACACACACTCTCTGTAGAACAGGAGACTTACACACACTCTCTGTAGAACAGGAGACTTACACACACTTTCTGCAGAACAGGAGACTTACACACTCTCTCTCACAGAACAGGAGACTTACACACACTCTCTGTAGAACAGGAGACTTACACACACTCTCTGTAGAACAGGAGACTTACACACACTCCCTGCAGAACAGGAGACTTACACACACTCTCTGTAGAACAGGAGACTTACACACACTCTCTGTAGAACAGGAGACTTACACACACTCTCTGTAGAACAGGAGACTTACACACACTCTCTGTAGAACAGGAGACTTACACACACTCTCTGTAGAACAGGAGACTTACACACACTCTCTGTAGAACAGGAGACTTACACACACTCTCTCACAGAACAGGAGACTTACACACACTCTCTGTAGAACAGGAGACTTACACACACTCTCTCACAGAACAGGAGACTTACAGACACTCTCTGCAGAACAGGATACTTACACACACTCTCTGCGCAACAGGAGACTTACACACACTCTCTGCAGAATAGGAGACTTACACACACTCTCTGCAGAACAGGAGACTTACACACACTCTCTCACAGAACAGGAGACTTACACACACTCTCTGCAGAACAGGAGACTTACACACACTCTCTGCAGAAAAGGAGACTTACACACACTCTCTGTAGAACAGGAGACTTACACACACTCTCTGTAGAACAGGAGGCTTACACACACTCTCTGTAGAACAGGAGACTTACACACACTCTCTGTAGAACAGGAGACTTACACACACTCTCTGTAGAACAGGAGACTTACACACACTCTCTGTAGAACAGGAGACTTACACACACTCTCTCACAGAACAGGAGACTTACACACACTCTCTGTAGAACAGGAGACTTACACACACTCTCTCACAGAACAGGAGACTTACAGACACTCTCTGCAGAACAGGATACTTACACACACTCTCTGCGCAACAGGAGACTTACACACACTCTCTGCAGAATAGGAGACTTACACACACTCTCTGCAGAACAGGAGACTTACACACACTCTCTCACAGAACAGGAGACTTACACACACTCTCTGCAGAACAGGAGACTTACACACACTCTCTGCAGAAAAGGAGACTTACACACACTCTCTGTAGAACAGGAGACTTACACACACTCTCTGTAGAACAGGAGACTTACACACACTCCCTGCAGAACAGGAGACTTACACACACTCTCTGCAGAACAGGAGACTTACACACACTCTCTGCAGAACAGGAGACTTACACACACTCTCTGCAGAACAGGAGACTTACACACACTCTCTGCAGAACAGGAGACGTACACTCACTCTCTGCAGAACAGGAGACTTACACACACTCTCTGCAGAACAGGAGACTTACACACACTCTCTGCAGAAAAGGAGACTTACACACACTCTCTGTAGAACAGGAGACTTACACACACTCTCTGTAGAACAGGAGACTTACACACACTCCCTGCAGAACAGGAGACTTACACACACTCTCTGCAGAACAGGAGACTTACACACACTCTCTGCAGAACAGGAGACTTACACACACTCTCTGCAGAACAGGAGACTTACACGCACTCTCTGCAGAACAGGAGACTTACACACACTCCCTGCAGAACAGGAGACTTACACACACTCTCTGTAGAACAGGAGACTTACACACACTCTCTGTAGAACAGGAGACTTACACACACTTTCTGCAGAACAGGAGACTTACACACTCTCTCTCACAGAACAGGAGACTTACACACACTCTCTGTAGAACAGGAGACTTACACACACTCTCTGTAGAACAGGAGACTTACACACACTCCCTGCAGAACAGGAGACTTACACACACTCTCTGTAGAACAGGAGACTTACACACACTCTCTGTAGAACAGGAGACTTACACACACTCTCTGTAGAACAGGAGACTTACACACACTCTCTGTAGAACAGGAGACTTACACACACTCTCTGTAGAACAGGAGACTTACACACACTCTCTGTAGAACAGGAGACTTACACACACTCTCTCACAGAACAGGAGACTTACACACACTCTCTGTAGAACAGGAGACTTACACACACTCTCTCACAGAACAGGAGACTTACAGACACTCTCTGCAGAACAGGATACTTACACACACTCTCTGCGCAACAGGAGACTTACACACACTCTCTGCAGAATAGGAGACTTACACACACTCTCTGCAGAACAGGAGACTTACACACACTCTCTCACAGAACAGGAGACTTACACACACTCTCTGCAGAACAGGAGACTTACACACACTCTCTGCAGAAAAGGAGACTTACACACACTCTCTGTAGAACAGGAGACTTACACACACTCTCTGTAGAACAGGAGGCTTACACACACTCTCTGTAGAACAGGAGACTTACACACACTCTCTGTAGAACAGGAGACTTACACACACTCTCTGTAGAACAGGAGACTTACACACACTCTCTGTAGAACAGGAGACTTACACACACTCTCTCACAGAACAGGAGACTTACACACACTCTCTGTAGAACAGGAGACTTACACACACTCTCTCACAGAACAGGAGACTTACAGACACTCTCTGCAGAACAGGATACTTACACACACTCTCTGCGCAACAGGAGACTTACACACACTCTCTGCAGAATAGGAGACTTACACACACTCTCTGCAGAACAGGAGACTTACACACACTCTCTCACAGAACAGGAGACTTACACACACTCTCTGCAGAACAGGAGACTTACACACACTCTCTGCAGAAAAGGAGACTTACACACACTCTCTGTAGAACAGGAGACTTACACACACTCTCTGTAGAACAGGAGACTTACACACACTCCCTGCAGAACAGGAGACTTACACACACTCTCTGCAGAACAGGAGACTTACACACACTCTCTGCAGAACAGGAGACTTACACACACTCTCTGCAGAACAGGAGACTTACACACACTCTCTGCAGAACAGGAGACGTACACTCACTCTCTGCAGAACAGGAGACTTACACACACTCTCTGCAGAACAGGAGACTTACACTCGCGCACGGCAACCACTCACTCCACAGGACAACTGCACGCAACAAAAGGCGCCCGAGTTGGGAATCGAACCCAGGACGCTGAAGAGGATGCAGGAGCAACGCCTCTCCTCGCGTTGCTAAAATTGCGAACGAGCTCGGACCGCGACCAGAACCATCGCGACCAGAACCATCGCGACCAGAACCATCGCGACCAGAACCATCGCGACCAGAACCATCGCGACCAGAACCATCGCGACCAGAACCATCGCGACCAGAACCATCGCGACCAGAACCATCGCGACCAGAACCATCGCGACCAGAACCATCGCGACCAGAACCATCGCGACCAGAACCATCGCGACCAGAACCATCGCGACCAGAACCATCGCGACTGGTTCCCTGCAGGCAGCGAGACTAAGATCGAGACTCGTGCTCAGGTGGGGTGGTGGGGGGGGGGGGGGTGCTGCCGCTACCCCCCGGGGGATGTCCGGCCGTGAATGCCGACAGCATGGGGAGGTTTTGGCTTCGCGTGTCGGAGGAATCCGAAGACTCCCCTTGGGAGGTGGTGGCGTGGAGACAATCTCGGCTCCGCTGGGCCCATCCCAGCCACTGTCCCGGCCACAGCCCCCGGCGCGGGTGGGTTTTCATTTCTCGTTCAGCGTTGCACGAAATCTGCGCGCAATCCACCAACCCCTCGCTTTGTGCCCCGTGGGTGAGCGTGAGGCCACCTTTGGCTTGGGGTTTTTTTGTTTGTGCCGGGGGGGGGTGGGGGCGAGGGTGTGCGGGGGGAACGGGGTGGGGGACGTGGGGGGGGTGAGGGGGGACGGAGGGGGGTGAGGAGGGAGGGTGGCCACGTGCGAGGGGGGGGTGAGGGGGGGCCACGTGCAAGGTGGGGGGGGGGGGGGTGTTCATTAAGAGCCAATCATCTCGGTGATGTAATCGCGCTGGAGCATTGCAGCCGATGTTTCTACTGGGGTGGCGGTGGTGATGGGGGTGGGGGTCAGCGAGATGGCTCGTGGCTGCGAGGGGGGTGGGCACGCGTACAGAGCCCTCGCATTAAATCCGAATAATGAGCGATGGGCACTCGGAGGAGAGTCGCGCGCAAAGACAAAGATTCACCGCGTAGCGCTGCATCGACTGTTGGGGCAAGTGCAGTTGTAGAGCGCCGATGAAGGCCCGCATTGTGACGCGAGAGGGGTTGGATGTCCACCAATACGCCCGGCCGCTTTTGTATCCCCAGCGCTGATTTTTACACACCACGCCAGATAATTACGTGTTAAGACTGAGTAGACCTAGTGGAGGAACGAAGCCTCCCCTCCGTGGTCGATCAAAGGGAAGTAACAACCGCGGTTGGCTTGTGGGGAGACTTTCCGCTGCCCTGTGAATGTGGAATGTCCACCACTCGCTCAGAAGCTGCAAACAGGAGATGAGCGCATTAGAGCGTGACATCACACACACTCACATACACACATTCACATACATACATACACACATACACACTCACATACACTCACATACACACACATACATACAGACACTCTCATACACACACTTACACTCACACATACACACTCACACATACAGACTCACATACACACACATACACATACACACTAACACACACACATACTCACATACACACACACATACACTCACATACCACATCACTCCATCTCTTCTCTAGCCCGTGCCGCGTACGTTTTGCCCCCTCGATCCGGCCGAACAAAAGCTGTTTCGGCATGCAGTGGCTGGGCATGCGGGCTACATGACCCAGCCAGCGCAGCTTTGCCTGCCGGAGGAGCTCACCGATGGGACCTTGCCCAGATCTTCCGAGGATTTGTGAGATCCTCACACAATCCAGCCTGGTTAAACCCAGGATGGATCGTAGGCAGGCCAGCCTAAATGTTTCCAACCGGCGAAGATGCTCCATTAAGGGGGTCCACGTTTCGCAAGCGTAGAGAAGGGAGGGAATGACCGTGGCCGAGAAGACCTGAAGCTTAGTGTGGAGCGACAGACCAGGTAGCTTCCACACAGCGTTACGCAACCGATGAAAAGATATTGCCGCTCGACTGATTCGAAGTGAGACCTCTGCTGTTAAACCGGAGCAGGTCATGAGCACACTGCCCAGGTATGGGGAACTCTCCACTCTCTCCACAACTGCCCCATCACCAATTGGGAGTTGTGGGGGTGGAGTGTCCGATGGTACAAAATACCCAGGCAGGTGCTTAGTTTTGGTGGGGCTGATGGTAAGGCCCCACCTCTTAGTGGCACGCTCCAGTCTCAGCAGCAGCGTCTTCAACTCCTCCTCTGAACGAGCAGCTATTACCAAATCATCAGCATACATAACGTGGTTGAGCAATAGGGAGCCATCCCTTGACCGCACCCGGGCATCGATCAGCCTCCCATTATATATGTACCATATGGAGATTCACCCGGTACAGCTATTGAAGGCTTCACGAACTACGTGGTCAAAATAGATGTTAAATAATGTGGGAGCCAGAGGACATCCCTGTCGCACCCCAAGGTGTACAGGGAATGGCTCTGACTCCCGGCCACGTAATTTTACCCGGGCCCGCTCACCATAATGAAGGTACTTAATGATCGTGAGCAGAGGGTCAGGTACTCCAAAAGCACGAAGAACAACCCAGAGCCCAGGCCTACTGATGGTATCATAGGCCTTGACCAGGTCAATAAAGCAGAGATGTAGGTCTTGCTGGAATTCCCTACACCTCTGCTGTAGCAGACAGAGAGAAAATAATGGCATCTGTGCATGACCGCCCTTTCCTGAAACCGCATTGGGGCTCCGCAAGCCTCTCCTCAGCGTGCCTGGCAAGGCGATGTTGAATAATCCTTGCCAGGACCTTTCCCGGCACACTAAGGAGTGAGATGCCCCTGTAGTTGTTACAGTCTGTGCGGTCCCCCTTCTTAAAGAGGGGGACCACCAGGGCATCCTTCCAATCCTGCGGAACCCGTCCAGTGGTCCAGACTGTTGTTATGATGTCATATAGGGCAGTCTGTGCACAAACGCCACCCTTCCTCAGCATTTCGCTTGGGAGATCATCTCTGCCCGCTGCCTTTCCCGGTCTCAGACTCCGGATCGCCTTCAGTACTTCCTCAACAGATGGCACTTCAGCCAACCACTCACAGGGGGTGACTTCTTCCAATATTTGAGACACCGCAGCCTCAGCAGGTTCATCCTCACTTTGTGCCACGATGTTTTCCTGGCTGAGGGATTTTCCCTCCCCCAAGACCTCACAGAAATGCTCAGCAAATCAGCAAACCTCTTCCTGGGGGTCGGAGATTGGATCACCGTTATTTCCCCTCATGATGGTAATAGGTGTGGCGCTGCAGGTTACTTTTTTGATGGAGTTAAATAGAGATTTGTGATATACAACAACAACAACCGCCATTCGCCACAAAGTGGCGGTGACGTCACCACGTCGCTTGTGCCAGGCTATGTGCACCCTGAGGCCACGTGAAGTGTCGAACGCCCGCTGGCAGGAGGTCACGGGGCAGACCCAGGTGCCACGGGTCGACTGACTGAGATGACTGGTTGATGCACCACCTGTGCCCCCTACTGTGCCAACCTGCTGTTCTTTAGCCACCCGGCACTCCGCTCGTTGTTGTGAGCGTCGCTCCTCCGCCCTCCGTTGTTGTTGGAGGGAGACTACCTCCAACTGCCCAGTAGCATCCTTCACGAGCCTCCTCCACAGAGGCCGATCTGGACACCGCTGGTACCAGTCATCGCCAAGTCCACTCACATACACACTCTCACACACACTCACATACACTCACATTCACACTCTCATACACACTCACATACACACTCACACACTCACATACACACTCTTACACACACATTCACACTCTTACACTCACATACACACTATTACACACACTCACACAGACACACTCTCACACTCACATTTACACTCTCACACACACTCACATACACACACTCACATACACATACACACTCTCACACTCACATTCACACTCTTACACACACATACACACTCTCACACTCAAATTCACACTTACATACACTCACATTCACACAATTACACTGACATTCACACTCTTACACACACTCACATACACACTCTCACACTCGTTCACATTCACACTCTCACATACACACTCTCACACTCGTTCACATTCACACTCTCACATACACACTCTCACACTGACATACACACTCTTACACACACTCACACACTCTCACACTCACATTTACACTCTTACACACACTCACATTCACACTCTTACACAGACTCACATACACACTCTCACACTCACATTCACACTCTCACACTCACATTCACACTCTCACACTCACATTCACACTCTCACATTCACACTCTTACACACACTCACATACACACTCTCACACTCTTACACAGACTCACATACACACTCTCACACTCACATTCACACTCGCTCACACAATCCCATTCACACTCTCTCACACACTCACATTGACACACTCACACTCGCTCACAATCACACACTCACACTTGCTCACAGAGTTACATTCACACTCTCACACTCGCTCAAGCACTCACATTCATACTCGCTCACACATTGACACTCACACTCTCACACTCGCTTACACACTCGCATTCACACTATCACACTCACTCACTCTCACACTTGCTCACATTCAACCTCAAAAGCAACAACATCCGCCATTCGCCACTAAGTGGCGGTGACATCACGACGCTTGTGCCAGGCTAGGTGCACATTGAGGCCACGTTAAGTGTCGAACGCCCGCTGTTAAAAGGTCACGGTGCAGACCCAGGTGCCACGGGTCGACTGACTAAGATGACTGGCCGATGCACCACCTGTGCCCCCTACTGTGCCAACACATGAAGCGTCGAAGGCTCGCTGCGAGCAAGAGTTCACAGGACAGACCCAGGTACCATGGATTGACTCACTGAGGTGACTTGGCATATGCATGCCTTGTGTTGTGAGCGTCACTCCTCTATCCTCCGTTGTTGTTGGAGGGCGACTGCCTCCAACTGTCCAGTAGCATCCTTCACGAGCCTCCTCCAACGAGGCCGATCTTGACACCACTGGTACCAGTTATCCGAAAGTCCACTCAGCTCCACATCCTCTTGTACCACATCACCGTTTAGCCCCCTCTATCTGGCTGAACTATCTGGCCCAGGCAACGCAGCCTTGCCTGCCGAAGGAGCTCACCGATGGGACTTTGTCCAGATCTTTCAAGCATTTGTGAGCTCCTCACACAATCAAGCCTGGTTAAACCCAGGATGGATCGTAGGCAGGCCAGCATAAATGTTTCTAACCGGCGAAGATGTTCCATTAGGGGGATCCACGTTTCTCAAGCGTAGAGAAGGGAGGGAATGACCGTGGCCGAGAAGACCTGAAGCTTAGTGCAGAGCGACAAACCAGGTAGCTTCCACACAGCGTTACGCAACCGATGAAAAGATATTGCCCCTCGCCTGATTCGGAGTGAGACCTCTGCTGTTAAACTGGAGCCAGTCATAAGCACACTGCCCAGGTATGGGAAACTCTCCACTCTCTCCACAACTGCCCCATCACCAATTGGGAGTTGTGGGGGTGGAGTGTCCGATGGTACAAAATACCCAGGCAGGTGCTTAGTGTTCATGGGGCTGATGGTAAGGCTCCACCTCTTAGTGGCACGCTCCAGTCTGAGCAGCAGCGTCTCCAAATCCTCCTCTGAATGAGCAGCTATTACCAAATCACCGGCATACATAACGTGGTTGGGCAATAGGGAGCCATCCTTTGACCGCACCCGGGCATCGATCAGCCTCCCATTATATCTGTACAAAATGGAGATTCCCCCGGTACAGCTATTGAAGACTTCACGAACTACGTGGTCAAAATAGATGTTAAATAATGTGGGAGCCAGAGGACATCGCTGTTGCACACCAAGGTGTACAGGGAATGGCTCTGACTCCCGGCCACGGAGTTTTACCCAGGCCCGCTCACCATCATGAAGGTCCTTAATGATCATGAGTAGAGGGTCAGGGACTCCAAAAGCACGAAGAACAACCCAGAGCCCGGGCCTACTGATGGTATCATAGGCGTTGACCAGGTCAATAAAGCAGAGATGTAGGTCTTGTTGGAATTCCCTACACCTCAGCTGTTGCAGACGGACAGAATATATGGCATCTGTGCAGGACAACCTTTTCCTGAAACCGCATTGGGGCTCCGCAAGCCTCTCCTCAGCGTGCCGGGCGAGGCGATGTTGAATAATCCTTGCCAGGACCTTTCCCAGCACACTGAGGAGTGAGATGCCCCTGTAGTTGTTAGAGTCGGTGCGGTCCCCCTTCGTAAAGAGGGGGACCACCAGGGCATCCTTCTAATCCTACAGAACCTGTCCAGTGGTCCAGACTGTTGTTATGATGTCATATAGGGCAGTCTGTGCACAAACGCCACCCTCCCTCAGCATTTCGCTTGGGAGATCATCTCTGCCCGCTGCCTTTCCTGGTCTCAGACTCCGGATCGCCTTCAGTACTTCCTCAACAGATGGCACTTCAGCCAGCCACTCACAGGGGGTGACTTCTTCCAATATTTAAGGCACCGCAGCCTCAGCAGGGTCATCCTTACTTTGTGCCACGATGTTTTCCTGGCTGAGGGATTTTCCCTCCCCCAGGACCTCGAAAAAATTCTCAGCAAATCTGCAAACCTGTTCCTGGGGGTCGGAGATTGGATCACCGTTATTTCCCCTAATGATGGGAATAGGCGTGGCGCTGCAGGTTACTTTTTTGATGGAGTTAAAAAGAGATTTGTGATCGCGGGCCACTGAGGCAGACTCCATCTCCTCAGCAACCCGCGACCACCACCCATCCTTGCAGCACCTCACGGCTCTCCGAACCTCCGAGCGAAGGCAGCGGTAAGCCTCCTCATTCTCTGACGTGGGATTCTGTAGCCCATGACAGTGGGCCTGTCACTTTTTCTCAACCATACTGAACACCTCCTCTGTCAGCCAGAGTCTCTGGGGAGGTCTGGACCGCGTACCCAAAGCAGCCATTGCAGCTGCATGAGTCACAGTCCTAAACCTCGCCCATTCCTCCTCGACATCAGGAGGAGTCGGGGACGATGCCAATCCCAGCCGCAAGCGATGATGAAATTCTCGCTTGCAACTTTCATCAGAAAACTGAGACCAGGCCACTTTAGGTTGGAATGGGGTCCTGGGTGTACACCCACCACCGAAGTGGAAGAATGGCAGGCACATCTTTCAGATGACTAGTCGATGGTCAGAGGGCAGATCAGCTCCACGGTAGGTCCTGGTGTCAAGGACATGGGCTCGCATTCGCTGGTCCGTCACTATGTAGTCCAGCAGATGTTCTTGCTTGGACCCGGCATGCATCCATGATGTTGTGTGGATGCGCCGATGCCGGAACAGCGTATTGTTAATTGCAAACCCATGGGCTGCACAAAAATCTAGCAGCCTCCTACCGTTGTTATTGAGCCGATCTGGCCCATGCCCTCCAATCACTCCAGACCAGGTGCCAGCATCATGACCAACTCGAGCATTAAAGTCGCCCAACATGATGACTCTATCCCGAGGGGCCACTTTAGCCAGCACCTGTGACAGGAGGTCATAGAAGGCATCTGACTCATCGGCTTTGCCTGCATCACACCACGGATGTTCGTCTTCGGTGGGGGCATAAGAAACCACGACCACCACTCCTCGCCTCTGGTTGATGGGAAGGCGAGCCCAAAGTAGCCTGGGGCTTACAGCTTCCCACACCTCACCGCCACGCTCCCACGCACCGTTCATTCTCTCACACACTCTCTCTCACACACACACAATGTCACACACACACACACTCTCACACAATCTCACAAAATCTAACACACACTCACACACTCTCACACACACACTCTCACACAATCTCACACACACACTCACAAACTCTAACACACACTCACACACTCTCACACACACGCTCACACACACACAATCTCACACACACACAATCTCACACACACACACACTCTCACAAACTCTCACACACATTCTCACACAATCTCACACACACACACACACTCTCACACACACATACACACACTCTCACACACATACATACACACACACACTCTCACACTCACTCTCTCTCTCACGCTCTCGGCCGCCTCCTCCTTCTCCTCGTAGCTCTGAGCTCCTAATTCCTAATTACGACGAATTACCCGCGGCTTCCTCACCAGGTCACCCCTCGTGAGCGTTACTCTCTCCCCCCTTCACCCCTCCCTACACCATACACGGCACGTGGATACACAGAGACCTACACACTCACATACAGACACCTACACTCACAGTACGTAGATACCCATAGACTTACACAGAGACCTACACACTCACATACAGACACCTACACTCACAGTACGTAGATACCCATAGACTTACACAGAGACCTACACATTAACATACAGACCCATACACTCACAGCACGTAGACACCCATAGACTTACATAGAGACCTACACTCACATACAGACACCTACTCTCATAGTACTTAGATACTCATAGACTTACACAGAGACCTACACACTCACATACAGACACCTACACTCACAGTACGTAGATACCCATAGACTTACACAGAGACCTACACACTCACATACAGACACATACACTCACAGTACGTAGATACCCATAGACTTACACAGAGACCTACACACTCACATACAGACACCTACACTCACAGTACGTAGATACCCATAGACTTACACAGAGACCTACACATTAACATACAGACCCATACACTCACAGCACGTAGACACCCATAGACTTACATAGAGAGCTACACTCACATACAGACACCTACTCTCACAGTACGTAGATACTCAGAGACCTACACACTCACATACAGACACCTACACTCACAGCACGTAGACACTCATAGATTTAAACAGAGACCTACACACTCACATACAGACACCTACACTCACAGCACGTAGATACCCATAGACTTACACAGAGACCTACACACTCACATACAGACACCTACACTCACAGCACGTAGATACCCATAGACTTACACAGAGACCTACACACTCACATACAGACACCTACACTCACAGCATCTAGATACTCATAGACTTACACAGAGACCTACACACTCACATACAGACACCTACACTCACAGCACGTAGATACCCATAGACTTACACAGAGAACTACACACTCACATACAGATACCTACACTCACAGCACGTAGATACCCATAGACTGACACAGAGACCTACACACTCACATACAGACACCTACACTCACAGCATCTAGATACTCATAGACTTACACAGAGACCTACACACTCACATACAGACACCTACACTCACAGCACGTAGATACTCATAGACTTACACAGAGAACTACACACTCACATACAGATACCTACACTCACAGCACGTAGATACCCATAGACTGACACAGAGACCTACACACTCACATACAGACACCTACACTCACAGCACGTAGATACCCATAGACTTACACAGAGACCTATACACTCACATACAGACACATACACTCACAGCACGTAGATACCAATATACTTACACATAGACCTACACACTCACATACAGACACCTACACTTACAGCACGTAGATACCCATATACTTACACAGAGACCTACACATTCACATACAGACCCATACACTCACAGCACGAACACACCCATAGACTTAAATAGAGATCTACACTCACATACAGACACCTACTCTCATAGTACGTAGATACTCATAAACTTACACAGAGACCTACACACTCACATACAGACACCTACACTCACAGCACGAAGATACCCGTAGACTTACACAGAGACCTACACACTCACAGACCCATACACTCACAGCACGTAGATAACCATAGACTTACACAGAAACCTAGACACTCACATACAGACACCTACACTCACAGCACGTAGATACCCAGACTTACACAGAGACCTACACACTCACATACAGACCCATACACTCACAGCACGTAGATACACATAAACTTACACAGAGACCTACACACTCACATACAGACACCTACACTCACAGCACATAGACACCCATAGACCAACACAGAGACCTACACACTCACAGACCCATACACTCACAGCAGGTAGATACCCATAGACTTACACAGAGACCTACACACTCACATACAGACACCTACACTCACAGCACGTAGATACCCATATACTTACACAGAGACCTACACATTCACATACAGACCCATACACTCACAGCACGAAAACACCCATAGACTTAAATAGAGATCTACACTCACATACAGACACCTACTCTCATAGTACGTAGATACTCATAAACTTACACAGAGACCTACACACTCACATACAGACACCTACACTCACAGCACGTAGATTCCCATAGACTTATACAGAGACCTACACACTCACATACAGACCCATACACTCACAGCACGAAGATACCCATAGACTTACACAGAGACCTACACACTCACAGACCCATACACTCACAGCACGTAGATAACTATAGACTTACACAGAAACCTAGACACTCACATACAGACACCTACACTCACAGCACGTAGATACCCAGACTTACACAGAGACCTACACACTCACATACAGACCCATACACTCACAGCACGTAGATACACATAGACTTACACAGAGACCTACACGCTCACATACAGACACCTACACTCACAGCACATAGACACCCATAGACCAACACAGAGACCTACACACTCACAGACCCATACACTCACAGCAGGTATATACCCATAGACTTACACAGAGACCTACACACTCACATACAGACACCTACACTCACAGCACGTAGATACCCATATACTTACACAAAGACCTACACATTCACATACAGACCCATACACTCACAGCACGAAAACACCCATAGACTTAAATAGAGATCTACACTCACATACAGACACCTACTCTCATAGTACGTAGATACTCATAAACTTACACAGAGACCTACACACTCACATACAGACACCTACACTCACAGCACGTAGATTCCCATAGACTTACACAGAGACCTACACACTCACATACAGACCCATACACTCACAGCACGTAGATAACCATAGACTTACACAGAAACCTAGACACTCACATACAGACACCTACACTCACAGCACGTAGATACCCAGACTTACACAGAGACCTACACACTCACATACAGACCCATACACTCACAGCACGTAGATACACATAGACTTACACAGAGACCTACACACTCACATACAGACACCTACACTCACAGCACATAGACACCCATAGACCAACACAGAGACCTACACACTCACAGACCCATACACTCACAGCAGGTAGATACCCATAGACTTACACAGAGACCTACACACTCACATACATATCCATACACTTACAGCACGTAGATACACATAGACTTACACAGAGACCTACACACTCACATACAGACACCTACACTCACAGCACGTAGATACCCATAAACTTACACAGAGACCTACACACTCACATATCCATACACTCACAGCACGTAGATACCCATAGACTTACACAGAGACCTACACACTCACATACAGACACCTACACTCACAGCACGTAGATACCCATAGACTTACACAGAGACCTATACACTCACATACAGACACATACACTCACAGCACGTAGATACCAATATACTTACACATAGACCTACATACTCACATACAGACACCTACACTCACAGCACGTAGATACCCATAGACTTACACAGAGACCTACACATTCACATACAGACCCATACACTCACAGCACGAAAACACCCAATGACTTAAATAGAGATCTACACTCACATACAGACACCTACTCTCATAGTACGTAGATACTCATAAACTTACACAGAGACCTACACACTCACATACAGACACCTACACTCACAGCACGTAGATTCCCATAGACTTACACAGAGACCTACACACTCACATACAGACCCATACACTCACAGCACGAAGATACCCGTAGACTTACACAGAGACCTACACACTCACAGACCCATACACTCACAGCACGTAGATAACCATAGACTTACACAGAAACCTAGACACTCACATACAGACACCTACACTCACAGCACGTAGATACCCAGACTTACACAGAGACCAACACACTCACATACAGACCCATACACTCACAGCACGTAGATACACATAGACTTACACAGAGACCTACACACTCACAAACAGACACCTACACTCACAGCACATAGATACCCATAGACCTCCACAGAGACCTACACACTCACAGACCCATACACTCACAGCGGGCAGATACCCATAGACTTACACAGAGACCTACACACTCCCATACAGAAACCTACACTCACAGCACATAGATACCCATAGACTTAAACAGAGACCTACAAACTCACATACAGACACCTACACTCACAGCACGTAGATACCCATAGACTTACACAGATACCTACACACTCACAGTCCCATACACGCACAGCACGTAGATACCCGTAGAATTACACAGAGACCTACACACTCACATACAGACACCTACTCTCACAGCACGTAGATACTCATAGACTAACACAGAGACCTACACACTCACATAGAGACCTATACACTCACAGCACGTAGATACCCATAGACTTACACAGCGACCTACACACTCACATACAGACACCTACACTCACAGCACGTAGAGACCCATAGACTTACACAGAGACCTACACACTCACCTACAGACACCTACACTCACAGCACATAGATACCCATAGACATACACAGAGACCTACACACTCATAGACCCATACACTCACAGCACGTAGATACACATAGATTTACACAGAGACCTACACACTCACATACAGAAACCTACACTCACAGCACACAGATACCCATAGACTTACACAGAGACATACACACTCACAGACCCATACACTCACAGCACGTAGATACCCATAGACTTACACAGAGACCTACACACTCACATACAGACACCTACACTCACAGCACGTAGATAACCATAGACTTACACAGAGACCTACACACTCACATACAGACACCTACACACACAGCACGTAGATAACCATAGACTTACACAGAGACCTACACACTTACATGGAGGACCCATACACTCACAACACGTAGATACTCATAGACTTACACAGAGACCTACACACTCACATAGAGACCCATACATTCACAGCACGTAGATAACCATAGACTTACACAGAGACCTACACACTCACATACAGATACCTACACTCACGGTACATAGACACTCATAGACTTACACAGAGACCTACACACTCACGTACACACCCATACACTCACAGTACATAGATACACATAGACTTACACAGAGACCTACACACTCACATACAGACACCTACACTCACAGCACGTAGATACACATAGACTTACACAGAGACCTACACGCTCACATACAGACACCTACACTCACAGCACATAGACACCCATAGACCAACACAGAGACCTACACACTCACAGACCCATACACTCACAGCAGGTATATACCCATAGACTTACACAGAGACCTACACGCTCACATACAGACACCTACACTCACAGCACATAGACACCCATAGACCAACACAGAGACCTACACACTCACAGACCCATACACTCACAGCAGGTATATACCCATAGACTTACACAGAGACCTACACACTCACATACAGACACCTACACTCACAGCACGTAGATACCCATATACTTACACAAAGACCTACACATTCACATACAGACCCATACACTCACAGCACGAAAACACCCATAGACTTAAATAGAGATCTACACTCACATACAGACACCTACTCTCATAGTACGTAGATACTCATAAACTTACACAGAGACCTACACACTCACATACAGACACCTACACTCACAGCACGTAGATTCCCATAGACTTACACAGAGACCTACACACTCACATACAGACCCATACACTCACAGCACGTAGATAACCATAGACTTACACAGAAACCTAGACACTCACATACAGACACCTACACTCACAGCACGTAGATACCCAGACTTACACAGAGACCTACACACTCACATACAGACCCATACACTCACAGCACGTAGATACACATAGACTTACACAGAGACCTACACACTCACATACAGACACCTACACTCACAGCACATAGACACCCATAGACCAACACAGAGACCTACACACTCACAGACCCATACACTCACAGCAGGTAGATACCCATAGACTTACACAGAGACCTACACACTCACATACATATCCATACACTTACAGCACGTAGATACACATAGACTTACACAGAGACCTACACACTCACATACAGACACCTACACTCACAGCACGTAGATACCCATAAACTTACACAGAGACCTACACACTCACATATCCATACACTCACAGCACGTAGATACCCATAGACTTACACAGAGACCTACACACTCACATACAGACACCTACACTCACAGCACGTAGATACCCATAGACTTACACAGAGACCTATACACTCACATACAGACACATACACTCACAGCACGTAGATACCAATATACTTACACATAGACCTACATACTCACATACAGACACCTACACTCACAGCACGTAGATACCCATAGACTTACACAGAGACCTACACATTCACATACAGACCCATACACTCACAGCACGAAAACACCCAATGACTTAAATAGAGATCTACACTCACATACAGACACCTACTCTCATAGTACGTAGATACTCATAAACTTACACAGAGACCTACACACTCACATACAGACACCTACACTCACAGCACGTAGATTCCCATAGACTTACACAGAGACCTACACACTCACATACAGACCCATACACTCACAGCACGAAGATACCCGTAGACTTACACAGAGACCTACACACTCACAGACCCATACACTCACAGCACGTAGATAACCATAGACTTACACAGAAACCTAGACACTCACATACAGACACCTACACTCACAGCACGTAGATACCCAGACTTACACAGAGACCAACACACTCACATACAGACCCATACACTCACAGCACGTAGATACACATAGACTTACACAGAGACCTACACACTCACAAACAGACACCTACACTCACAGCACATAGATACCCATAGACCTCCACAGAGACCTACACACTCACAGACCCATACACTCACAGCGGGCAGATACCCATAGACTTACACAGAGACCTACACACTCCCATACAGAAACCTACACTCACAGCACATAGATACCCATAGACTTAAACAGAGACCTACAAACTCACATACAGACACCTACACTCACAGCACGTAGATACCCATAGACTTACACAGATACCTACACACTCACAGTCCCATACACGCACAGCACGTAGATACCCGTAGAATTACACAGAGACCTACACACTCACATACAGACACCTACTCTCACAGCACGTAGATACTCATAGACTAACACAGAGACCTACACACTCACATAGAGACCTATACACTCACAGCACGTAGATACCCATAGACTTACACAGCGACCTACACACTCACATACAGACACCTACACTCACAGCACGTAGAGACCCATAGACTTACACAGAGACCTACACACTCACCTACAGACACCTACACTCACAGCACATAGATACCCATAGACCTACACAGAGACCTACACACTCATAGACCCATACACTCACAGCACGTAGATACACATAGATTTACACAGAGACCTACACACTCACATACAGAAACCTACACTCACAGCACACAGATACCCATAGACTTACACAGAGACATACACACTCACAGACCCATACACTCACAGCACGTAGATACCCATAGACTTACACAGAGACCTACACACTCACATACAGACACCTACACTCACAGCACGTAGATAACCATAGACTTACACAGAGACCTACACACTCACATACAGACACCTACACACACAGCACGTAGATAACCATAGACTTACACAGAGACCTACACACTTACATGGAGGACCCATACACTCACAACACGTAGATACTCATAGACTTACACAGAGACCTACACACTCACATAGAGACCCATACATTCACAGCACGTAGATAACCATAGACTTACACAGAGACCTACACACTCACATACAGATACCTACACTCACGGTACATAGACACTCATAGACTTACACAGAGACCTACACACTCACGTACACACCCATACACTCACAGTACATAGATACACATAGACTTACACAGAGACCTACACACTCACATACAGACACCTACACTCACAGCACGTAGATACACATAGACTTACACAGAGACCTACACGTTCACATACAGACACCTACACTCACAGCACATAGACACCCATAGACCAACACAGAGACCTACACACTCACAGACCCATACACTCACAGCAGGTATATACCCATAGACTTACACAGAGACCTACACACTCACATACAGACACCTACACTCACAGCACGTAGATACCCATATACTTACACAGAGACCTACACATTCACATACAGACCCATACACTCACAGCACGAAAACACCCATAGACTTAAATAGAGATCTACACTCACATACAGACACCTACTCTCATAGTACGTAGATACTCATAAACTTACACAGAGACCTACACACTCACATACAGACACCTACACTCACAGCACGTAGATTCCCATAGACTTACACAGAGACCTACACACTCACATACAGACCCATACACTCACAGCACGAAGATACCCATAGACTTACACAGAGACCTACACACTCACAGACCCATACACTCACAGCACGTAGATAACCATAGACTTACACAGAAACCTAGACACTCACATACAGACACCTACACTCACAGCACGTAGATACCCAGACTTACACAGAGACCTACACACTCACATACAGACCCATACACTCACAGCACGTAGATACACATAGACTTACACAGAGACCTACACACTCACATACAGACACCTACACTCACAGCACATAGACACCCATAGACCAACACAGAGACCTACACACTCACAGACCCATACACTCACAGCAGGTAGATACCCATAGACTTACACAGAGACCTACACACTCACATACATATCCATACACTTACAGCACGTAGATACACATAGACTTACACAGAGACATACACACTCACATACAGACACCTACACTCACAGCACGTAGATACCCATAAACTTACACAGAGACCTACACACTCACATATCCATACACTCACAGCACGTAGATACCCATAGACTTACACAGAGACCTACACACTCACATACAGACACCTACACTCACAGCACGTAGATACCCATAGACTTACACAGAGACCTATACACTCACATACAGACACATACACTCACAGCACGTAGATACCAATATACTTACACATAGACCTACATACTCACATACAGACACCTACACTCACAGCACGTAGATACCCATAGACTTACACAGAGACCTACACATTCACATACAGACCCATACACTCACAGCACGAAAACACCCAATGACTTAAATAGAGATCTACACTCACATACAGACACCTACTCTCATAGTACGTAGATACTCATAAACTTACACAGAGACCTACACACTCACATACAGACACCTACACTCACAGCACGTAGATTCCCATAGACTTACACAGAGACCTACACACTCACATACAGACCCATACACGCACAGCACGAAGATACCCGTAGACTTACACAGAGACCTACACACTCACAGACCCATACACTCACAGCACGTAGATAACCATAGACTTACACAGAAACCTAGACACTCACATACAGACACCTACACTCACAGCACGTAGATACCCAGACTTACACAGAGACCAACACACTCACATACAGACCCATACACTCACAGCACGTAGATACACATAGACTTACACAGAGACCTACACACTCACAAACAGATACCTACACTCACAGCACATAGATACCCATAGACCTACACAGAGACCTACACACTCACAGACCCATACACTCACAGCGGGCAGATACCCATAGACTTACACAGAGACCTACACACTCCCATACAGAAACCTACACTCACAGCACATAGATATCCATAGACTTAAACAGAGACCTACAAACTCACATACAGACACCTACACTCACAGCACGTAGATACCCATAGACTTACACAGATACCTACACACTCACAGTCCCATACACGCACAGCACGTAGATACCCGTAGACTTACACAGAGACCTACACACTCACATACAGACACCTACTCTCACAGCACGTAGATACTCATAGACTAACACAGAGACCTACACACTCACATAGAGACCTATACACTCACAGCACGTAGATACCCATAGACTTACACAGCGACCTACACACTCACATACAGACACCTACACTCACAGCACGTAGAGACCCATAGACTTACACAGAGACCTACACACTCACCTACAGACACCTACACTCACAGCACATAGATACCCATAGACCTACACATAGACCTACACACTCATAGACCCATACACTCACAGCACGTAGATACACATAGATTTACACAGAGACCTACACACTCACATACAGAAACCTACACTCACAGCACACAGATACCCATAGACTTACACAGAGACATACACACTCACAGACCCATACACTCACAGCACGTAGATACCCATAGACTTACACAGAGACCTACACACTCACATACAGACACCTACACTCACAGCACGTAGATAACCATAGACTTACACAGAGACCTACACACTCACATACAGACACCTACACACACAGCACGTAGATAACCATAGACTTACACAGAGACCTACACACTTACATGGAGGACCCATACACTCACAACACGTAGATACTCATAGACTTACACAGAGACCTACACACTCACATAGAGACCCATACATTCACAGCACGTAGATAACCATAGACTTACACAGAGACCTACACACTCACATACAGATACCTACACTCACGGTACATAGACACTCATAGACTTACACAGAGACCTACACACTCACGTACACACCCATACACTCACAGTACATAGATACACATAGACTTACACAGAGACCTACACACTCACATACAGACACCTACACTCACAGCACGTAGATAACCATAGACTTACACAGAGACCTACACACTCACATACAGACACCTACACACACAGCACGTAGATAACCATAGACTTACACAGAGACCTACACACTTACATGGAGGACCCATACACTCACAACACGTAGATACTCATAGACTTACACAGAGACCTACACACTCACATAGAGACCCATACATTCACAGCACGTAGATAACCATAGACTTACACAGAGACCTACACACTCACATACAGATACCTACACTCACGGTACATAGACACTCATAGAGTTACACAGAGACCTACACACTCACGTACACACCCATACACTCACAGTACATAGATACACATAGACTTACACAGAGACCTACACACTCACATACAGACACCTACACTCACAGCACGTAGATACTCATAGACTAACACAGAGACCTACACACTCACATAGAGACCTATACACTCACAGTACATAGATACTCATAGACTTACACAGAGACCTACACACTTCCATAGAGACCTATACACTCACAGCACGTAGATACTCATAGGCTTACACAGAGACCTACTCAATCACATACAGACACCTACACTCACAGCACGTACATACCCATAGACTTACTCAGAGACCTACACACTCACATACAGACACTTACACTCACAGTACGTAGATACTCATAGACTTACACAGAGACCTACACACTCACATACAGATACCAACACTCACGGTACGTAGATACTCATAGACTAACACAGAGACCTACGCACTCACGTACACACCCATACACTAACAATACATATGTAGTGACATCGAATGGGTCACTAGGGCTCGTAGCGCTGCTTACTGGCAGAGAGGGGGATCTGTGGGTGTAGCCGCCCGGTCTGCCAGCAGGGCATGTGAGATGCAGTGTGATAGGCCGGAGAAAGGGATGTAGGGCAAAAGGTGATGGAGGGGACACGTGAGATGAAGCCCAGAACCTTCTGGTAGGTTCCAGAAGGGGGCGGAGCCAGGCCATGCTGGGGGGATAAAATGGAGGCCCCGCCTCCGGGTCGGGGCTGTCGTACAGAATGGAACTTGTCGTGCTACCTCTTTATCTTCGTCTTCACCTCCTTGGCGTTACCAAGTTTATAGTTATCCCCTGTGCCTGTGATGGCTGGAATCAATGAGAGTGTCTCCTACTATCTTCTTGGTTCTTTCGGTAAAGTCACGTAGAAGGGAAATAATACAATAATAAAAATAAAGCATAATAAAATAAAATTCTCACGACGTTCCGGCCACAACACAAGTAGCCTTCCTCAGGTGAAGAAACAGAAGGCTACTTGTGTTGTGGCCGAAACGTCGTGAGAATTTTATTATGTTTTATCCGTATTATTTTATTATTTCCCTTCTACGTGACTTTACCGAAAGAACCAATAAGATGAATCCCTGCAGTCACGAAAGCTTTAAATCGAAATGCCTCCTACTGCTAGTGTCTCTGAAGTGATTCACTTCACGTAGATACCCATATACTTACACAGGGACCTACAGACTCACATACAGACCCATACACTCACAGTACATAGATACTCATAGACTTACACGGTGTCCTACAGACCCATTGGCTTAAATACAGACCCATTGACTTACATAGAAACCCAAAGACTCTCAATCGACATTCACAGACTCACATACGCACCCATAGACTTGCACAGCGACCCAAAAATATGCCACTCCCAGCTGATGGGATGCGTCAAAAACAATAATACGCGGAGGAGGTGGATGGGCCGCTTCATCTTTCTTGTGACTCATCCTTCCATTGGAAGACGAAGGACAAAAAAAGAGGGGGGGAAGATAAAAAGAAGAAGGCTTAAGGGAAGGGGGCAGCAGTGGGAGCTGGAAGGACAGCGGAAGACGGTCGGTGGTATACGGAGCAGCGGTATAGACTAACATTGTACTCCCACTAGCATTGCCCATAGACTAACATTGTACTCCCACTAGCATTGCCCATAGACTAACATTGTACTCTGACTAGCATTGCCCATAGACTAACATTGTACTCCGACTAGCATTGCCCATAGACTAACATTGTACTCCGACTAGCATTGCCCATAGATTAACATTGTACTCCGACTAGCATTGCCCATAGACTAACATTGTACTCCGACTAACATTGCCCATAGACTAACATTGTACTCCGACTAGCATTGCCCATAGATTAACATTGTACTCCGACTAGCATTGCCCATAGACTAACATTGTACTCCGACTAGCATTGCCCATAGACTAACATTGTACTCCGACTAACATTGCCCATAGACTAACATTGTACTCCGACTAGCATTGCCCATAGATTAACATTGTACTCCGACTAGCATTGCCCATAGACTAACATTGTACTCCGACTAACATTGCCCATAGACTAACATTGTACTCCGACTAGCATTGCCCATAGATTAACATTGTACTCCGACTAGCATTGCCCATAGACTAACATTGTACTCCGACTAACATTGCCCATAGACTAACATTGTACTCCGACTAGCATTGCCCATAGATTAACATTGTACTCCGACTAGCATTGCCCATAGACTAACATTGTACTCCGACTAACATTGCCCATAGACTAACATTGTACTCCGACTAGCATTGCCCATAGATTAACATTGTACTCCGACTAGCATTGCCCATAGACTAACATTGTACTCCGACTAACATTGCCCATAGACTAACATTGTACTCCGACTAGCATTGCCCATAGATTAACATTGTACTCCGACTAGCATTGCCCATAGACTAACATTGTACTCCGACTAACATTGCCCATAGACTAACATTGTACTCCGACTAGCATTGCCCATAGATTAACATTGTACTCCGACTAGCATTGCCCATAGACTAACATTGTACTCCGACTAGCATTGCCCATAGACTAACATTGTACTCCGACTAACATTGCCCATAGACTAATATTGTACTCCGACTAGCATTGCCTATAGACTAACATTGTACTCCGACTAACATTGCCCATAGACTAACATTGTACTCCGACTAGCATTGCCCATAGACTAACATTGTACTCCGACTAGCATTGCCCATAGACTAACATTGTACTCCGACTAGCATTGCCCATAGACTAACATTGTACTCCGACTAACATTGTCCATAGACTAACATTGTACTCCGACTAGCATTGCCCATAGACTAACATTGTACTCCGACTAGCATTGCCCATAGACTAACATTGTACTCCGACTAGCATTGCCCATAGACTAACATTGTACTCCGACTAGCATTGCCCATAGACTAACATTGCCCATAGACTAACATTGTACTCCGACTAACATTGTCCATAGACTAAAATTGTACTCCGACTAGCATTGCCCATAGACTAACATTGTACTCCGACTAGCATTGCCCATAGACTAACATTGTACTCCGACTAGCATTGCCCATAGACTAACATTGTACTCCGACTAGCATTGCCCATAGACTAACATTGAACTCCGACTAACATTGCCCATAGACTAACATTGTACTCCGACTAGCATTGCCCATAGACTAACATTGTACTCCGACTAACATTGTCCACAGACTAACATTGTACTCCGACTAGCATTGCCCATAGACTAACATTGTACTCCGACTAGCATTGCCCATAGACTAACATTGTACTCCGACTAGCATTGCCCATAGACTAACATTGTACTCCGACTAGCATTGCCCATAGACTAACATTGCCCATAGACTAACATTGTACTCCGACTAACATTGTCCATAGACTAACATTGTACTCCGACTAGCATTGCCCATAGACTAACATTGTACTCCGACTAGCATTGCCCATAGACTAACATTGTACTCCGACTAGCATTGCCCATAGACTAACATTGTACTCCGACTAGCATTGCCCATAGACTAACATTGAACTCCGACTAACATTGCCCATAGACTAACATTGTACTCCGACTAGCATTGCCCATAGATTAACATTGTACTCCGACTAGCATTGCCCATAGACTAACATTGCCCATAGACTAACATTGCCCATAGACTAACATTGTACTCCGACTAGCATTGCCCATAGACTAACATTGTACTCCGACTAGCATTGCCCATAGACTAACATTGTACTCCGACTAGCATTGCCCATAGACTAACATTGTACTCCGACTAACATTGCCCATAGACTAACATTGTACTCCGACTAGCATTGCCCATAGACTAACATTGCCCATAGACTAACATTGCCCATAGACTAACATTGTACTCCGACTAGCATTGCCCATAGACTAACATTGTACTCCGACTAGCATTGCCCATAGGCTCCGCCGCGAGAACCAAACTGTGGCCTGATTGCCATCTGTTTCCATCTGTAGGGGAGGGGTAGAGCGTCCCCCCCCCCCCTCTCGCTGCTCCGGAATCCTCCTCCCACGCGAGAGTGAGTCACACTCATCAGAGTCGGAATATTTATTTCTCGTGGAGGAATCCGCTGAGCCCGTGAGGCTCTTGGCCACAGATGCCCAGGGAGGTTCGCCAATGCCGCCTCCTGGCGGTCGCTCTCCCCCGCGGGGTGGTGCCACCGCTCGCTGCGAGAAGTTCGAATGGAGGCGTCACCGTCTCACAGCGGCGCGCGTGGAACATATAAAGCAAATGCGCAGCCCTGCAGCTGCATCCCTGACTCCACTGCTGGCGGAAGGGTCTCCTCCTACTCCAGTGAGAGAGCCCTCCCTCTCCCCCCCCCGCCCCAAGAGGGCACTTGGCCTCCTCTTCCATGCTGGCCATGACGTCTTGGAAGTGGTAGGCGTACCCACACTTTACTCGAAAGAGAAAAAAAAACGCAGGTATTGTATAGCCTTAACATGCTTTTTGGAGCAAGTGATGTTAGAGAGATTATTTTAAAAAAATAATCAAAATAATAACAATATCACGACGTTGCGATCGCGATGACGACTGCTTGTGTTGCGATCGAAACGTCGTGCGTTTTTTTATTATTATTATTTGATCTATCTACGTGGCTTTATCGAAAGACCCAAGAATATGAATTCCTGCTGTCACGACAACTTTCTCGTCAAGATCTGATGTCAGAGAGCAGAGAGTCGCACCTATGGAGGCCGGCACGGCACACGAAGGAGTGGGTGATCAGCACCACGATCGGCCGCCTTTGTCTCCCCAGAGGCGATATTTTACACACCGCACCATGTACCCATTTGAGGCTAAGTAGAACGATTGGCAGGACCAGGACCGGTTCAGATCATCGTCATTGGCGTTGGCCGTGAGCGGGAATCGAACTCGGGTTGCCGGGTTCGTAGTGCACACTCCACCACCACACGTGACCTGCCGTTCCGGCTCACGGCGGTGAACTCACGGCGATGAACCCACGGCGATGAACCCACGGCGGTGAACTCACGGCGGTGAACCCACGGCGATGAACCCACGGCGGTGAACCCACGGCGGTGAACCCACGGCGATGAACCCACGGTGGTGAACTCACGGCGGTGAACCCACGGCGATGAACCCACGGCGGTGAACTCACGGCGGTGAACCCACGGCGATGAACCCACGGCGATGAACCCACGGCGGTGAACCCACGGCGATGAACCCACGTCTACTGCTGCTGTGTGGACAGTGGGGAGGGGAGGAGGGGCGGGAAGAAACTCGCCCCATTGTGGAACCTTCCGCAGACGGAGTCGATCCGGCGACCTGTGGACTGTAGGCCCAGCGCGACACCGACCGCTCCACCACCACCACCACCGTGGTAGCAACAGCAGCCCCTGTGGACGGCAATCACAGGGGGGTAGAGACTCAGACGAAATGAGCCCGACCCCCACCCTGCGCGCCGGTTAATTGCCACGGCGTGCGGGTCTCACGTGGCGAGGCCGTCCCTACCCTCGGGGATGATTACGAACACCCCCCCTCGCCCTCCCCCCTCATCCCCCCTTGACCCCCCTCACCCCCCCCTCCTACCTCCCCTCCCGCCTCCCACGCGCCCCGCACGCTCCCTTAGACGGGTTTCATCCCAAGACCTCATCATCCCTTGTGGCTACGCGTTTAGAAGAGCTACGCATTGTGCGTAAGTGCTGCGTTGACCTGGTCAAGGCCCGCGATACCAACAATAGGCTCCGTGTTATTCGTTGTGATTTCGGAGTCCCTGACTCTGTGCTCACAATCATTGAGGACCTTCGTCGTGGTGGGCAAGCGCGTGTAAATCTGCGTGGCCAGGTGTCAGAGCCATTACCTGTTCGCCTTGAGGTGCGACAGGCATGACCTCTGGCTCCCAAAGTTATTTAACATCTTCGATAACGGTGTGGCTCGAGAAGCTTTTCATGGCTGTGCCAGAGGAGTTTCCATCTGGTACAGGCACAATGGCCTGATGATCTGGTCATTGCTGCTCACTCTGAGAAAGAATTGTGAACGCTGCTGTTGACCCTGGAGCGTGCCACTAAGAGACGGGAGCCTTACCATCAGCCCCACCAAAACAAAGCAACTTCCTATAGGTATTCTGCGCCATCAAACACTCTCCACCCCCTCAACCACACCTGGTCTATCACCCTCCTTTCTCTACGCTTGCCAAAAGTGGAGCCCTTTAATGGAACATCTGAGCCAGTTAGAAACATTCTGGCTGGCCTGCCTACGATCCATCCTGGGTTTAACGAGGCTGGATTGTGCGAAGGGTTCACAGATCATTGACAGATCTGGACACATTTCCATCAGCCGTGCCTTGTACTCTAGTGGTAGTGCCTTACGCCGATAATCCCTTATCCAGGCCAGCCCAGCCTCGCAGCGTTCCGGTGTACGTGGGTTCGAGACGTGAGCCCTGCCTATTTGCTCACGGTACATGGTTCGTTTTCACTGACGAGACATTTGAGTGTCAAAACCGGTCCAGGGTGTTTTCCTAGCGTTGAACCAATTTAAGCAAGCCTTGCTCTGCTGATGAGATACTGAATGTCAAAACCGGCCCAGGGTGTTTTCCTAGCGTTGAACCAATTTAAGCAAGCCTTGCTCTGCTGATGAGATACTGAATGTCAAAACCGGTCCAGATTGTTTTCCTAGCGTTGAACCAATTTGAGCAAGCCTTGCTCTGCTGGTGAGATACTGAATGTCAAAACCGGTCCAGGTTGTTTTCCTAGCGTTGAACCAATTTAAGCAAGCCTTGCTCTGCTGATGAGATACTGAATGTCAAAACCGGTCCAGGTTGTTTTCCTAGCGTTGAACCAATTTAAGCAAGCCTTGCTCTGCTGATGAGATACTGAATGTCAAAACCGGTCCAGGGTGTTTTCCTTGCGTTGAACCAATTTAAGCAAGCCTTGCTCTGCTGATGAGGTACTGAATGTCAAAACCGGTCCAGGGTGTTTTCCTAGCGTTGAACCAATTTAAGCAAGCCTTGCTCTGCTGATGAGATACTGAATGTCAAAACCGGTCCAGGGTGTTTTCCTTGCGTTGAACCAATTTAAGCAAGCCTTGCTCTGCTGATGAGATACTGAATGTCAAAACCGGCCCAGGGTGTTTTCCTAGCGTTGAACCAATTTAAGCAAGCCTTGCTCTGCTGATGAGATACTGAATGTCAAAACCGGTCCAGGGTGTTTTCCTAGCGTTGAACCAATTTAAGCAAGCCTTGCTCTGCTGATGAGATACTGAATGTCAAAACCGGTCCAGGGTGTTTTCCTAGCGTTGAACCAATTTAAGCAAGCCTTGCTCTGCTGATGAGATACTGAATGTCAAAACCGGTCCAGGGTGTTTTCCTAGCGTTGAACCAATCAATGTCGCTGACAGCGTGCACTCCCAGATGGAGGTGCGCACCTCCATCTGGGATGTGTAAACAGCGTGCACTGGCACGTTGAACGTGGAGGAGGGACGGCTATGAGCAGGAGGAGACGAGTCACAACGGCTGCCCGACCCAGCTGGCTGGGCTCTCTACAGAGGCACGACAGCCATTAGCGCCGCGCCGCGTGGCTCCGCCTCCTCCCCTCTCGACTCCTCCTCCCTCTCGACTCCTCCCCTCTAGACTCCTCCCCTCTCGCCCAGGTGCGACGATCCCAGCATCGATGGGGCTTTGGGGTAGAAGTCCTCCATCGAGCAGTGGATCGAGCAGTTCCCCCACGCTGCATGTGGGATGAGACGAGGCGCGTGCCCCGCTCTTCCCCCCCCCCCCAACCCCACCCCTCCATCCCTACCCCACCGCCCACAGCAACATGTCTTCCCCCAGCGAGTCGTGATGAGAAGGGACATGCAAGACGGGGAGGGAGACGCGGGGAGGGAGATGTGGGGATGGAGAGGTGGTGGTGGTGGGGGAGATACAGGGGGAGAAGGGGGGGCACAGGGGGAGGGAGAGATACTGAGAGGAAGGAGGTAGACATGAGGAGGGAGGGAGGGAGGGGGGCACGGGGACAGGAAGGAAACTTGATGAGGGAGACGGGACGGGAAGGAGGCAGCTAGGGAGGGAGACACGGGAGGTAGGGAGGGAGACACGGGAGGGAGACACGGCAGGTAGGGAGGGAGACACGGCAGGTAGGGAGGGAGACACGGCAGGGAGACACGACAGGTAGGGAGGGAGACACGGCAGGTAGGGAGGGAGACACGGCAGGGAGACACGACAGGGAGACACGGGAGGGATACACGGGAGGGAGACACGGCAGGGAGACACGGCAGGTAGGGAGGGAGACACGGGAGGTAGGGAGGGAGACACGGCAGGTAGGGAGGGAGACACGGCAGGGAGACACGGCAGGTAGGGAGGGAGACACGAGTAGGGAGACACGAGTAGGGAGAGAGGCACTGGAAGGAGGGAGGTAGGGAAGGGAAGGAGATACGGGAGGGAGACACGGGTCGGGAGGGAGACACGGCAGGGAGACACGGGGAAGGAGGGAGGGAGACACGGCAGGGAGACACGGGTCGGGAGAGAGACATGAGGAGGGAGACACGGGGAAGGAGGGAGGCTGCCTCACCCTCCGTGCCGGGCGCCATAATTAGCCCGCATTATCATCATGCACACCCGGCTGGGTCATTTAGAGAGGCGGGGTCATCATTATTATTATCCGGGACCCACCGCACACGCGGCACGCGTGGCGAGGAGCAGCGCCCACGCCCGCAATCATCGGCGGGCAACGTTCCGAGCGAGGCCTGGCACCGCTGACGAGTGAAATATTTCATTTCAAAAGAAGGGGGGGCGGGGGGGGTTACATAAAGCAAAGCATTGAAAAAAATCACGAAATAACTCAATGATGAACGAAGCAAAGTGCCGACTACACGGAGCATCATCTTCTTGTTTCCTCTGATGGTAAAAGAAAGAGAGAGAGACGCCGAACGTCGGTTTCAGAACGTGCTCGTGTTCAACAGAGGGAGGAGGGTGGTGGTGGGTGGGGGGGGAAAGATTCACTCGCGCAAGGCCGTGCGGCTGACGGCGATGTGGGACGTGGACAGTCACGGGGAGAACTGCTGCACCCTTCAAGGGTCTCATGACATCTGTGCTCCTGGCTCCCCGTGCCGTGTCGACGGCGAGATTCTCCTGCCGGCCATTCGAGGCCTCGAATGGACTCGCTCCGGGTCCCCTACTTCCGTGACCTCCTTCAGCCGCAAGTGTTCCATCGAGCCCCCCACCCACCCCCCCCAGGTTGTGCGTCGATCGTTGTAACCGCGGTCTCGCGCTGCTCACTTTGGGGGTAGTCACGTGGCCTTGCCAAACGCGGCACCTCAACTCTGGAACTCGTTGCCCCTTGGAGGTCAGGGGTCAGGGGACCTCCAAGGAGGTCAGGGGACCTCCAAGGAGGTCAGGGGACCTCCAAGGAGGTCAGGGGACCTCCAAGGAGGTCAGGGGACCTCCAAGGGGGTCAGCGGACCTCCAAGACTCTTACACATCTTCACTTCTCCACGAAAAACGCCTCTGTCTAAAATGGCTTTGTCTCTCTCTCTCTTTTGAGTTATTTTCAAACCTTGATTTGAAGCTGTCGTGACTGCAGGAATCCTTGACTCATTGGTTCTGTCGGTATAGTCACGTGCGTGTAACATTTATTTTATACTTATATTTATTTTAATATATTTCCAAACCTCTCTCTCTCTGTCCCACTTCTTCTCACCTTGCGCGATGCCCATCTCTTTCCGCCTTGCCCTGAGAACGATCGCTTTGTAAACGTGCATCATCACTACGGATTATTACTGGCGCATTTGTTCACGTGCACCCTTTATTGTCGTGACGTTCTTACCCGCCCCCGACTGGGCACCTGTGTGAAAGAGCTTTACAGCTCATCGGATTGCCCCCTGCAGCATGAATACAACATTGTGCTGATTTAAATCTTGACTTAAAGCTTTCGTGACTGCAGGAATTCATATGATTTGGGTCTTTCGGTAAAGTCACCACGTGGGTATTTTCAAAGAATAATAAAATAAACAAAGAACTCCGACGTTTCGATCGCCGTGACCTTACCCAAAGCCCCACAGGGTACTGCGATGGTGTCTTAAGGAAGTCGCATCAGCCCGGGAGACTGCGGTGGCGACGCACGCGGCCTCTGACCCGGCACCGTGGAGTGGAGCGGCGAGGCTGGTGCCTCTCTCTCCCCTCTCCTCTCTCTGTGAGAGCGAGGAGAAGTTCTACGAGACGAGATGACGATGTCGCAACACATTGTCCGCGCGTCTAAGTGAGGACTTCATCCAGCAGTGGACAGATCATGGCTGATGAAGATGATGATGGTGGTGGGGTTACAGCATTCCCAGAGCTGATGTTCGTGAGACGCGTCGGGGAAATCTGCAGGCGAGGGAGTTCACCAGCAGAGAGAGCTGTCGACACATCACGCATCACCACACAATCACTACACACACCACGCTCACCACACACACACACCACAATCACCACACACCACACACACCACATACACAGCATACACATCACGCATCACCACACAATCACCACACACACCACGCATCACCACACAATCACCACACACACCACGCTCACCACACACACACACCACAATCACCACACACCACACACACCACATACACACCATACACATCACGCATCACCACACAATCACCACACACACCACGCATCACCACACAATCACCACACACACCACGCTCACCACACACACACACCACTCACCATACCCACACCACAATCACCACACACCACACACACCGTACACACCACGCTCACCACACAATCACCACACACACCACGCATCACCACACAATCACCACACACACCACGCTCACCACACACACACCACTCACCATCCCCACACCACGATCACCGCACACACCACACACACACCACGCTCACCACGCTCACCACACACACCACTCACCATACCCACACCACAATCACCACACACACCACACACACCATACACACCACGCTCACCACACACACACCACTCACCATACCCACACCACAATCACCACACAATCACCACACACACCACGCTCACCAAACACACACACCACTCACCATACCCACACCACAATCACCACACACACCATACACACCACGCTCACCACACACACAAAAACCACTCACCATACCCACACCACAATCACCAGACACCACACACACACCATACACACCACGCTCACCACACACACACCACTCACCATACCCACACCACAATCACCACACACACACCACGCATCACCACACAATCACCACACACACCACGCTCACCACACTCACGCACACACCACTCACCATACCCACACCACAATCACCACACACACCACGCTCACTACACACACACACCACTCACCATACCCACACCACAATCACCAGACACCGCACACACACCATACACACCACGCTCACCACACACACCACTCACCATACCCACACCACAATCACCACACACACCACACACACACCATACACACCACACACACGTCCGATTAGCACAGTTGGCTACGTACGGTGCGAAAGGAGTTCAACATACATACACACACCACACACCAAACACACACGGACCACACACACAGCACGGATCACACACACCGCACACACATACACCACACACACCACACACACACCACACACACCACACACACATCACACACACACACATCACACACACACACATCACACACACACATCACACACATCACACACACCACAACATCAGAACACACACACATCACACACACACACATCACACACACCACACACACACCACACACACCACACACATCACACACACATCACACACGCACCACAGCATCAGAACACACACACATCACACACACACACACACCACACACACACACCACACACACCACACACATCACACACGCCACACACACATCACACACAACACACACACCACACACACATCACACACAACACCGACACACCACACACACACACCACACACACACACCACACACACCACACACACCACACACATCACACACACATACACCACACACACCACAACATCAGCACACACGCGCATTCTGAGCTGGGAAAATGTCTCATTGCGATTTTTCAGACAGATTTTGCGATTTGATTTGCGATTAATGTTTTTTTCAAGTCAAGCTTCAGTTCAATATTCAGTGTGTAATAGATGTAAAACACGTGATGGAGCATTGCCACGTGATACCATCACAATGTGAACTGCTCTATATATTCTAATGCAAGGATGAGAACTGAAATTATATGAATTGCTTCCAACATGTATTTAAATAGAACAATCAGGAAAGTAGCGGGACTTTTCAATACGCAAAAAATCGCAGCCTATGCGATTTGCTAATCGTGACCTCTCCAACGTCTCCCCCCCCCCCCACCTCCGTCTCCACCCCCCCCCCCCCCGTGTCTTCATGTCCACTCCTCCCCCGTGTCTCCGTGTCCACCACCCCTCTCCGTGTCCACCACCCCCCCCCCCCGTGTCCACCACCCCCCCCGTGTCTCCGTGTCCACTCCGCCCCCCCGTGTCTTCATGTCCACCCCCCCCCCCCGTGTCTCCGTGTCCACCCCCCCCCCCCCGTGTCTCCGTGTCCACCCCCCCCCCCCGTGTCCACCCCATGTCGGGCAGAATTTGATTAAGCCTCCCACCACCACCTCCCGCAACAGCACCAACACAGCACCCATCGCGAGCATCAACACAGCACCAACACAGCACCAACACAGCACCATCACAGCACCAACACAGCACCATCACAGCACCAACACAGCACCAACACAGCACCATCACAGCACCAACACAGCACCATCACAGCACCAACACAGCACCAACACAGCACCATCACAGCACCAACACAGCACCATCACAGCACCAACACAGCATCATCACAGCACCAACACAGCACCATCACAGCACCATCACAGCACCAACACAGCACCAACACAGCACCATCACAGCACCATCACAGCACCAACACAGCACCAACACAGCACCAACACAGCACCATCACAGCACCAACACAGCACCAACACAGCACCATCACAGCACCATCACAGCACCAACACAGCACCATCACAGCACCAACACAGCACCATCACAGCACCAACACAGCACCATCACAGCACCATCACAGCACCAACACAGCACCATCACAGCACCAACACAGCACCAACACAGCACCATCACAGCACCAACACAGCACCATCACAGCACCAACACAGCACCAACACAGCACCATCACAGCACCATCACAGCACCAACACAGCACCATCACAGCACCAACACAGCACCATCACAGCACCAACACAGCACCATCACAGCACCAACACAGCACCCATCGCGAGCATCAACACAGCACCAACACAGCACCAACACAGCACCAACACAGCACCAACACAGCACCATCACAGCACCATCACAGCACCAACACAGCACCAACACAGCACCATCACAGCACCATCACAGCACCAACACAGCACCAACACAGCACCATCACAGCACCAACACAGCACCAACACAGCACCATCACAGCACCAACACAGCACCATCACAGCACCAACACAGCACCATCACAGCACCATCACAGCACCATCACAGCACCAACACAGCACCATCACAGCACCAACACAGCACCATCACAGCACCAACACAGCACCATCACAGCACCATCACAGCACCAACACAGCACCATCACAGCACCAACACAGCACCAACACAGCACCATCACAGCACCAACACAGCACCATCACAGCACCAACACAGCACCATCACAGCACCAACACAGCACCACCACAGCACCACCACAGCACCATCACAGCACCATCACAGCACCAACACAGCACCAACACAGCACCATCACAGCACCAACACAGCACCAACACAGCACCATCACAGCACCAACACAGCACCATCACAGCACCATCACAGCACCATCACAGCACCAACACAGCACCAACACAGCACCCAACACAGCACTAACACAGCACCATCACAGCACCATCACAGCACCAACACAGCACCATCACAGCACCAACACAGCACCATCACAGCACCAACACAGCACCCAACACAGCACCAACACAGCACCATCACAGTACCATCACAGCACCCATCACAGCACCATCATAGCACCATCATAGCACCATCACAGCACCAACACAGCACCATCACAGCACCAACACAGCACAAACACAGCACCAACACAGCACCAACACAGCACCCATCGCGAGCATCAACAGCGGCGAGCGAGCGAGCACCGTAATTCCATCAAAGCTCGGGCTCAGAGTGCCAGCCCCAAGCAGCAACAACAACAGCAGCCCCAAGCAGCAACAACAACAGCAGCCCCAGCAACAACAACAGCGGCAGCAGCGACGGCGGCGGCAACATCAACACGGAGCCCACCCACCCCCCCCCAGAGACTTTCGCCCTGCCGCTCAGAGGCGGACAAAGCGAGGATGGCAGAGGGGAGGGCAGCCCTCGGTTGCAGCCCCCTTCTCAAAACAAGGCGCGGATTATCCTCGCACGATGCGGGCCTCGACGAGAGCGGCCCACGGCGTAGATCACAGGGACGGGGCCATCGGGCGGTGGTTGTGGTTAGTGGGCTGGGAGAGTGGTGGTGGTGGTGGTGGCGGTGGCGGTGGCGAAACGGGGGTGGGGGTTGGTCACTCACTTAATCCCACATCCGCACAAGGGGATTAAGAGGGTTTACAGCGTGGACGGAGAGGTCGTCTGAGACGTGGGCTCGCTAGCAGGAGGCCACGCAACATCGACAAAGCTCAGCGTCAGCGTCGTCGTCGTCATCATCATCAGCGTCATCATCATCAGCGTTATCATCAGCGTCCTCATCATCATCAGCGTCCTCATCATCATCAGCGTCCTCATCATCATCAGCGTCGTCGTCATCATCAGCGTCGTCATCAGCGTCGTCGTCGTCATCAGCGTCGTCGTCATCATCAGCGTCATCATCAGCGTCATCATCATCATCAGTGTCCTCATCATCATCAGCGTCATCGTCATCATCAGCGTCATCGTCATCATCAGCGTCATCGTCATCGTCAGCTTCATCGTCAGCGTCGTCATCAGCGTCGTCATCATCAGCGTCATCATCAGCAGCGTCCGCATCAGCAGCGTCATCATCAGCGTCATCGTCATCAGCATCATCATCAGCGTCCTCATCATCAGCGTCATCATCAGCGTCCTCATCATCAGCGTCCTCATCATCATCAGCAGCAGAGGAGGATGGGGGTGGCTGTGCTTTATTGAACCCCGAAGTTGGCAGCGCCCCGGTTTGACTCCCAACGCATTGCAGGGACGCCGCTTTCTGAAAAGTGATTGGGGGCTCTGGTGGTCGAGGCGCAGGGTGGTGCAGGCGGTCCTGGGCCTCCCCTAGGTCGACTCGGCCTCGAATGAGTAACTGGTGCGATGTGGAAACATCGCCACCGGGGAGACAAAGGCGGTCGGGCGTGGTGCTGGCCACCCACCCCCTCGTGTGCCGTGCCGGCCTTCATAGGTGCTGTACAGGTGGTGCAGGTGGTGCAGGTGGTGTAGGTGGTACAGGTGGTACAGGTGGTGTAGGTGGTACAGGTGGTACAGGTGGTGTAGGTGGTACAGGTGGTGCAGGTGGTGTAGGTGGTGCAGGTGGTACAGGTGGTGCAGGTGGTACAGGTGGTGTAGGTGGTACAGGTGGTGCAGGTGGTGTAGGTGGTGCAGGTGGTACAGGTGGTGTAGGTGGTGCAGGTGGTACAGGTGGTGCAGGTGGTGTAGGTGGTACAGGTGGTACAGGTGGTACAGGTGGTGTAGGTGGTTTAGGTGGTACAGGTGGTACAGGTGGTGCAGGTGGTACAGGTGGTGTAGGTGGTGCAGGTGGTACAGGTGGTGTAGGTGGTACAGGTGGTGTAGGTGGTACAGGTGGTGTAGGTTGTACAGGTGGTGTAGGTGGTACAGGTGGTACAGGTGGTGTAGGTGGTACAGGTGGTGTAGGTGGCACAGGTGGTGTAGGTTGTACAGGTGGTACAGGTGGTACAGGTGGTGCAGGTGGTGTAGGTTGTACAGGTGGTGTAGGTGGTACAGGTGGTACAGGTGGTTTAGGTGGTACAGGTGGTGTAGGTGGTACAGGTGGTGTAGGTGGTACAGGTGGTACAGGTGGTTTAGGTGGTACAGGTGGACAGGGATGGACGCACGTGGGGTCGGAGGCGTGAGTGTCACGGGCAATGCGTGAGATTGCCCGCTGGGGGGCGTGAGGCCAGGCACCCCCCACCTCTCGTGAAGCACAGAGAGAGAGGGCCCCGTGTAGCCCACGCAGGCTGGCAGGCTGGCGGGGCAAGTTCCATCCCGACCCTGGCGCCTGCTGCTGTATATTTGGAGTTTGCGTGTCTCTCTCTCATCAACATCACGGTGGCTAGGAGATGTTAACTACCTCGCTAGGTATACAGGAGATCGTGGGCTCGATCCCAACCCTGACGCCTGCTGCTGTATATTTGGAGTCTGCGTGTCTCTCTCTCATCAACATCACGGTGGCTAGGAGATGTTAACTACCTCGCTAGGTATACAGGAGATGGTGGGCTCGATCCCAACCCTGACGCCTGCTGCTGTATATTTGGAGTCTGCGTGTCTCTCTCTCATCAACATCACGGTGGCTAGGAGATGTTAACTACCTCGCTAGGTATACAGGAGATGGTGGGCTCGATCCCAACCCTGACGCCTGCTGCTGTATATTTGGAGCTTGCGTGTCGCTCCCCGTGGTCGCGTGGATTTTGAGTATTTGGCTGCTCTACATTTCCAGAGGACGATGGGCCACTTCGTTGAGCAATACTTTTTGATATCCAGGTCGCTTCTGAAAAACAAAAGAGCTGTATAGCGGCTGAATGGCGGGGCCCTTTACCGGGTAAAATAAAACAAAACTATATATTGTTTAAAGTGCTGTGAACAAGCGCTTATTAAGGCCAGCAGAGCGCGTCATCGCGAGGGCATCTGTAGTCACCCCGCCGTTGTGTGCCCAGTGCCGGTGTTCAGACACTGAGCAAGGGCACCATACTCGTTTAAGGCCGAGTGGACCTACGAGAGGCACAAAAACTAAAGCTGGTCCAGATATTCGCCGCCGCCGGCGTTGGCCGCGGCCGAGAAATCGAACTCGCGCCGCCGGCTTCGAAGCGCAAACTCGCTAACCGCGGCGCCACCGCTCCGCGCTCACGCTCACGCGCGCGGACACAAACACTCTCGTCCTGAGAGAGGCGAGGGGGGACGACGAGGGCGAGGGTGGCGAGTGAGTTGAGCGAGCATGGTGGACGGGGTTGAGAGTGAGACCATTGCGGTGAGTGTGGCGAGTTGGGGCGATCGATGGTGCTCACGGTAGCGATGGTGTGTGGGGTGGGTGTGTGGGGTGGGTGTGTGGGGGTAATCGTGGCGAGGTAAGTGAATGGTGGTGAGGATGGTGAGGATGGTAATGAGGTTGATGAGTTGGATTGATGGGGGTGAGGGTGGTGAGTGTGGGTGAGTAGGTGGGGGGGGGGGGGGGGTAGAGGTGGGCGCGCCCCATCCCTCACGAGGGAGTAAGAGCTTGAGGAGGAGGAGGAGGAGGTGATCTCTACGCCTGCTCTGAAACAACACGGCCATCGGGGAGCGGTCAGTGACCCCGGGGAGGGTGGCGTGGGCCCGGGAGGGGGGGGGGGCTGTGAGAGGTGACCGAGGCGGCGAGGGGACACGGGTTAAGTTGTGACCGTGTTGGGGATCATCCCAGGAATTAGGACCACACATGTCGAGAAAGGTGGCCGGGGCGCTCGCGCTGCTGATGGCTCTGCGTTCTTTCCTGAACTCCCCTCCCCACCCCTTCGCTGTTGTCCCCCACACAGAGCCCCCTTCACCTTGGCTCAACACTTCGCTCTCTGGGGGTCAGCTCTGTGACCCCTCCACCCCTCACCACCTCCCTCTCGTTCAGCCCGACCAGTTCCGCCTATTGACGCTGCGCACCCCACGCCAATCTACAACAAACGAACTAAACGAATTTTTTGTTTGTTTTAATTTTACCAGGTAACTGACCTCACTGAGCGAGCGCGTAGCTCTTTTTTTTTTTCGGAAGCGACCTGACGATCGGAAATGATAGCTCCAGCGAAGTGGCTCGTCGTCGTGCGGACATGTGTAGCAGCAGCCACGTGCTCTAGTTAACATCTCCTAACCACCGTGATGATGATGATGAGAGAGAGAGAGAGACGCAGACTCCAAATATACAGCAGCAGGCATCAGGGTCGGGATCGAACCCACGACCTCCTGTATACCAGGCGAGGTAGTTAACATCTCCTAGCCACCGTGATGATGAGAGAGAGACGCAGACTCCAAATATACAGCAGCAGGTGTCAGGGTCGGGATCTAACCCACGACCTCCTGTACACCAGGCGAGGTAGTTAACATCTCCTAGACACCGTGATGATGATGAGAGAGAGAGAGACACACAAACTCCAAATATACAGCAGCAGGAGTCAGGGTCGGGATCGAATCCACGACCTCCTCTATACCAGGCGAGGCAGTTAACATCTCCTAGCCACCGTGATGATGATGCGAGAGAGACACGCAAACTCCAAATATACAGCAGCAGGCATCGTCAGGGTCGGGATCGAACCCACGACCTCCTGTATACCAGGCGAGGTAGTTAACATCTCCTAGCCACCGTGATGATGATGAGAGAGAGAGACACGCAAACTCCAAATATACAGCAGCAGGCGTCAGGGTCGGGATCGAACCCCCGACCTCCTGTACACCAGGCGAGGTAGTTAACATCTCATAGCCACCGTGATGATGATGAGAGAGAGACACGCAAACTCCAAATATACAGCAGTAGCAGGCGTCATTGTCAGGATCGACCCCACGACCTCCTGTATACCAGGCGAGGTAGTTAACATCTCATAGCCACCGTGATGATGATGAGAGAGAGACACGCAAACTCAAAATGTACAACACCTGTCGCCTCTCTGACGCAAAACAATGATAATATAAACAAGTACTAGGGACTTGTTTTTTTCGGTAAAGTCACGTAGGTAAAATAAAATGAAAATTAAAAATAATAAAAATAAAATAATAAAAGAAAACAACTAAATTAAATCACGACGTTTCGGAGGCAACACAAGCTTCCTGAAGCTTGTCTTGCCTCCGAAACGTCGTGATTATTATTTTATTTTTATTATTTTTATTTTATTTTACCTGCGTGACTTCACCGACAAAACCAAAGAGCATGAATCCTTGCAGTCACGAAAGCTTCCAATCTCGAACTAGGGACTTCGTTTCGGTGAAGTCAACGTAGAGGAGGCTCAGCTAGCGAGTAGGTTCCGTCGTGAGGAGCCGCGCTGGTGTTGGCGAGCCGCCGACACTCCGGACTGGGGTCGCCGCCGGGCTGATAACTCAGCCCGCTGCGCCACCGCTCCCCTGATATGCACACACACGCGCACGCTCGTACACGTGTGTGTGTATACGCGCGTGTGTGTACACGTGTGTGTGCACGTGTGCGTGTGTACACGTGTGTGTGTGTACACGTGTGTGTGTGTACACGTGTGTGTGTACACGTGTGTGTGTGTACACGTGTGTGTGTGTGTGTGTACACGTGTGTGTGTATGTACACGTGTATGTGTGTATGCGCGCACACAGTGACGGGGGTCGCCCCGAGGGCACGCGCGCTACCTGCCGGGTCCCAGGTGCTCAGGGCCCCCCGACAGATGTGGAACTCCCCCTACCCCCATCCCCCCTACGCCCCCCCCCTACCCCCCCCCCCCCCCCCCCCCCCACTCCATACGTGGAAGCCGCATCGGAGAGGAGGAGATGCGCAGAGCGCGGAGCGGGTAGGGGGGAGGAAGAGAGACACGTGTCCGACAAGTCACCAACACCACCACCATCACCACCACCACCATCACCACCATCACCAGCATCACCATCACCACCATCACCATCACCACCATCACCACCACCATCACCAGCATCACCACCACCACCATCACCACCACCATCACCACCATCACCACCACCATCACCACCATCACCACCATCACCACCATCACCACCACCATCACCACCATCACCACCACCACCACCATCACCACCACCATCACCACCATCACGACCACCATCACCATCACCACCATCACCACCATCACCACCACCATCACCACCATCACGACCACCATCACCACCATCACCACCATCACCACCACCATCACCACCACCATCACCACCATCACCACCACCATCACCACCATCACCACCATCACCACCACCATCACCACCATCACCACCATCACCACCACCATCACCATCACCACCATCACCACCACCATCACCACCATCACCACCACCGTCACCACCATCACGACCACCACCATCACCACCATCACCACCACCATCACCACCATCACCACCACCATCACCACCACCACCATCACCATCACCACCATCACCACCACCATCACCACCACCATCACCACCATCACCATCACCACCATCACCACCACCATCATCACAACCACCATCACCACCACCATCACCACCATCACCACCATCACCATCACCACCATCACCACCACCATCACCAGCATCACCACCACCACCATCACCACCACCATCACCACCATCACCACCACCATCACCATCACCACCATCACCACCATCACCACCACCATCACCACCATCACCACCACCACCACCACCATCACCACCACCATCACCACCATCAC
>NC_133726.1:1076113-1078613 GCF_048934315.1 Petromyzon marinus
TGTGTGCGTGGGTGTGTGAGTGAGTGAGTGTATGAGTGGGTGTGTGAGTGCGTGAGTGTGTGAGTGAGTGGGTGAGTGTGTGAGTGGGTGAGTGAGTGCGTGAGTGTGTGAGTGAGTGTGTGAGTGGGTGAGTGTATGCGTGAGTGTGTGCGTGAGTGTGTGAGTGGGTGAATGTGTGAGTGAGTATGTTAGTGGGTGAGTGTGTGAGTGAGTGGGTGAGTGTATGAGTGAGTGTGTGAGTGGGTGAATGTGTGAGTGAGTGAGTGTGTGAGTGGGTGTGTGAGTCAGTGTGTGTGTGAGTGAGTATGTGAGTATGTTAGTGGGTAAGTGGGTAAGTGTGTGAGTAAGTGGGTGAGTATATAAGCTAGTGTGTGAGTGGATGAGTGGTTGAGTGTGTGAGTGAACGTGTGTGTGAGTGTGTGAGTGAGTGTCTGAGTGGGTGAGTGTATGAGTGAGTGTGTGAGTGTGTGAGTGAGTGTGTGAGTGGATGAGTGTGTGAGTAAGTGTGTGAGTGTGTGTGTGAGTGAGTGTATGAGTTGGTGAGTGTGTGAGTATGTGAGTTGGTGATTGTTTGTGTGGGTCAGTGTATGAGTGAGTGTGTGAGTGAGTGTGTGAGTGGGTGAATGTGTGAGTGAGTATATTAGTGGGTGAGTGTGTGAATGAGTGGGTGAGTGTATGAGTGAGTGTGTGAGTGAGTGAGTGTGTGCGTGGGTGAGTGTATGCGTGAGAGTGTGAGTGAGTGTGTGAGTGGGTGAATGTGTGAGTGAGTATGTTAGAGGGTGAGTGTGTGAGTGAGTGGGTGAGTGTATGAGTGAATGTGTGAGTGAGTGAGTGGGTGAGAGGGTGAGTGTATGAGTGAGTGTGTGAGTGTGTGAGTGGGTGAGTGTGTGAGTGAGTGTGTGAGTGGGTGAGTGTGTGAGTAAGTGTGTGTGTGAGTGTATGAGTTGGTGAGTGTGTGAGTATGTGAGTTGGTGATTGTTTGAGTGGGTGAGTGTATGAGTGAGTGTGTGAGTGAGTGTGTGAGTGAGTGTGTGAGTGGGTGAATGTGTGAGTGACTGTGTGGTGGTGTCCATTACAGCTGTTTTGTTGTGTTAGATCGCGTTAATATAAATGTGTCATTAAACCCGCCACCACCCGACACAGCCAATTAGCTTATCACGTCGACAAAACCTGCCAATTCGTTACGAGTTCAGCACGAACCGGTGTGTTGGTCGTGCACCCACAACATTTACAAGTGGTGGCGCTGCTGCTTGAACAAAGTGTGACGGGCGAGACCCAACAATGTCCGGCAAGAGACCCGGTCGTCGACACGTGCGGAGGTAACCAACGAGAATCATTTCACGGGGATATCTTGAAATGAAAAAAAAAACATCTCGACGAATACTAAACGTGGCTATCCACAGATATGATCGCGACGAGCCATGTTCACTCCACTGTTGGATGTAGACGACCCCACCGTTCCATCCCCTAGCCCCGGACCGCCGGGCTAATGTTCCGTGCCTCCTTAGGCTGCCGCTCCGTGCTTCGTCTCGACCACGGCCGCTTCTGCCACAGCCTTGCTCGCTCCTCCTACTCGACGAAGACGAAACATCAGCCCCGCCGTGTCGCCTCCGCGTCGCCCTGGGTCTATCCACTGCTGTTGGGAGCGATCAGAAGTTCTGCCAAGAACCGGCGATGTTCACGGCACAGCGCGCACCAGGAACGCGTCAGCCGCGATGCGCACCTGGTCCGGAGCGCTAACCACAGCGCTACCGCTCCCCACTCACCACTACACACACAGACACACGTACACACACACACACGTGTGTATACACACACGCACACACGTGCACACGTACACACACACACGCATGCACACACACACACGTACACACACGCACACACGTGTGCACACACACACGCACACACTTGCACACGTACACACACACACGCGCATGCACACACACACGTACACACACATACGTACACACACACGCACACACATGCACACGCACACACATACACACATGTACGCACACACACGAACACACACACACGTACACACACACAATCGCACGCACACACACGCACACACACGCACGCACACGCATGCACACACACACACGCACACACACACGCACACACACGCACGCACACACACGTACGCGCACACATACGCACACACACGCACACACACGCATGCACACACACGCATACACGCACACACACGCACGCACATACGTGTATACACACACGCGCACACACACACGCACACATACACACGCACACACACACACGCACGCGCACACACACGCACATACAAACGCACACACATACACGCATGCACACACACGCACACACGCACATACGCGTACACACACACGCGCACACACACGCACGCACACACACACGCACATACACGCACACACACACGCATGCACACACGCACACACACACACACGCACACACGCACACACACGCACGCACACACATGCAAACACACACGCGCACACAAACGCAC
>NC_133726.1:1081113-1113613 GCF_048934315.1 Petromyzon marinus
CTCACCAGTTACACTCACCAGTTACACTCACCAGCCACACTCACCAGTTACACTCACCAGTTACACTCACCAGTTACACTCACCAGTAACACTCACCAGTTACACTCACCAGTTACACTCACCAGTAACACTCACCAGTAACACTCACCAGTTACACTCACCAGTAACACTCACCAGTTACACTCACCAGCCACACTCACCAGTTACACTCACCAGTAACACTCACCAACAACACTCACCAGTAACACTCACCAGTTACACTCACCAGTGACACTCACCAGTTACACTCACCAGTAACACTCACCAGTAACACTCACCAGTAACACTCACCAGTTACACTCACCAGCCACACTCACCAGTTACACTCACCAGTAACACTCACCAACAACACTCACCAGTAACACTCACCAGTTACACTCACCAGTGACACTCACCAGTTACACTCACCAGTAACACTCACCAGTAACACTCACCAGTAACACTCACCAGTTACACTCACCAGTTACACTCACCAGTAACACTCACCAGTAACACTCACCAACAACACTCACCAGTAACACTCACCAGTTACACTCACCAGTGACACTCACCAGTTACACTCACCAGTAACACTCACCAGTAACACTCACCAGTAACACTCACCAGTTACACTCACCAGCCACACTCACCAGTTACACTCACCAGTAACACTCACCAACAACACTCACCAGTAACACTCACCAGTTACACTCACCAGTGACACTCACCAGTTACACTCACCAGTAACACTCACCAGCCACACTCACCAGTTACACTCACCAGTAACACTCACCAGTAACACTCACCAGTTACACTCACCAGTTACACTCACCAGTAACACTCACCAGCCACACTCACCAGTTACACTCACCAGTTACACTCACCAGTAACACTCACCAGCCACACTCACCAGTTACACTCACCAGTTACACTCACCAGTAACACTCACCAGTAACACTCACCAGTAACACTCACCAGCCACACTCACCAGTTACACTCACCAGCCACACTCACCAGTAACACTCACCAGCCACACTCACCAGTTACACTCACCAGTAACACTCACCAGTTACACTCACCAGTTACACTCACCAGCCACACTCACCAGTTACACTCACCAGTAACACTCACCAGTAACACTCACCAGTTACACTCACCAGTAACACTCACCAGTTACACTCACCAGTTACACTCACCAGTAACACTCACCAGTAACACTCACCAGTTACACTCACCAGCCACACTCACCAGTTACACTCACCAGTTACACTCACCAGTTACACTCACCAGTAACACTCACCAACACCACTCACCAGTAACACTCACCAGTTACACTCACCAGCCACACTCACCAGTAACACTCACCAGTTACACTCACCAGTAACACTCACCAGCCACACTCACCAGTAACACTCACCAGTTACACTCACCAGCCACACTCACCAGTTACACTCACCAGTTACACTCACCAGTTACACTCACCAGTAACACTCACCAGTAACACTCACCAACACCACTCACCAGTAACACTCACCAGTTACACTCACCAGCCACACTCACCAGTAACACTCACCAGTTACACTCACCAGTTACACTCACCAGCCACACTCACCAGTTACACTCACCAGTTACACTCACCAGCCACACTCACCAGTTACACTCACCAGTTACACTCACCAGTTACACTCACCAGTAACACTCACCAGTTACACTCACCAGTTACACTCACCAGTAACACTCACCAGTAACACTCACCAGTTACACTCACCAGTAACACTCACCAGTTACACTCACCAGCCACACTCACCAGTTACACTCACCAGTAACACTCACCAACAACACTCACCAGTAACACTCACCAGTTACACTCACCAGTGACACTCACCAGTTACACTCACCAGTAACACTCACCAGTAACACTCACCAGTAACACTCACCAGTTACACTCACCAGCCACACTCACCAGTTACACTCACCAGTAACACTCACCAACAACACTCACCAGTAACACTCACCAGTTACACTCACCAGTGACACTCACCAGTTACACTCACCAGTAACACTCACCAGTAACACTCACCAGTAACACTCACCAGTTACACTCACCAGTTACACTCACCAGTAACACTCACCAGTAACACTCACCAACAACACTCACCAGTAACACTCACCAGTTACACTCACCAGTGACACTCACCAGTTACACTCACCAGTAACACTCACCAGTAACACTCACCAGTAACACTCACCAGTTACACTCACCAGCCACACTCACCAGTTACACTCACCAGTAACACTCACCAACAACACTCACCAGTAACACTCACCAGTTACACTCACCAGTGACACTCACCAGTTACACTCACCAGTAACACTCACCAGTAACACTCACCAGTAACACTCACCAGTTACACTCACCAGTAACACTCACCAGTTACACTCACCAGTTACACTCACCAGTTACACTCACCTGTAACACTCACCAGTTACACTCACCAGTTACACTCACCAGTTACACTCACCAGCCACACTCACCAGTTACACTCACCAGTAACACTCACCAGTAACACTCACCAGTAACACTCACCAGTTACACTCACCAGTTACACTCACCAGTAACACTCACCAGTAACACTCACCAGTTACACTCACCAGTAACACTCACCAGCCACACTCACCAGTTACACTCACCAGTTACATTCACCAGTAACACTCACCAGTTACACTCACCAGTTACACTCACCAGTGACACTCACCAGTTACACTCACCAGTAACACTCACCAGCCACACTCACCAGCCACACTCACCAGCCACACTCACCAACAACACTCACCAGTAACACTCACCAGTAACACTCACCAGCAACACTCACCAGTAACACTCACCAGTAACACTCACCAGCCACACTCACCAGTAACACTCACCAGTTACACTCACCAGTTACACTCACCAGTAACACTCACCAGTTACACTCACCAGTAACACTCACCAGTTACACTCACCAGTAACACTCACCAGTGACACTCACCAGTTACATTCACCAGTAACACTCACCAGTTACACTCACCAGTTACACTCACCAGTGACACTCACCAGTTACACTCACCAGTAACACTCACCAGCCACACTCACCAGCCACACTCACCAGCCACACTCACCAACAACACTCACCAGTAACACTCACCAGTAACACTCACCAGCCACACTCACCAGTAACACTCACCAGTAACACTCACCAGTTACACTCACCAGTTACACTCACCAGTAACACTCACCAGTTACACTCACCAGTTACACTCACCAGTTACACTCACCAGTAACACTCACCAGTAACACTCACCAGTTACACTCACCAGTTACACTCACCAGTAACACTCACCAGTTACACTCACCAGTAACACTCACCAGTTACACTCACCAGTAACACTCACCAGTGACACTCACCAGTTACATTCACCAGTAACACTCACCAGTTACACTCACCAGTTACACTCACCAGTGACACTCACCAGTTACACTCACCAGTAACACTCACCAGCCACACTCACCAGCCACACTCACCAGCCACACTCACCAGTTACACTCACCAGCCACACTCACCAGTTACACTCACCAGTTACACTCACCAGTAACACTCACCAGTAACACTCACCAGTTACACTCACCAGTAACACTCACCAGTTACACTCACCAGTTACACTCACCAGTAACACTCACCAGTAACACTCACCAGTAACACTCACCAGTTACACTCACCAGTAACACTCACCAGTTACACTCACCAGTAACACTCACCAGTAACACTCACCAGTTACACTCACCAGTTACACTCACCAGCCACACTCACCAGTTACACTCACCAGTAACACTCACCAGTAACACTCACCAGTAACACTCACCAGTTACACTCACCAGTTACACTCACCAGTAACACTCACCAGTAACACTCACCAGTTACACTCACCAGTAACACTCACCAGTAACACTCACCAGTAACACTCACCAGTTACACTCACCAGTAACACTCACCAGTTACACTCACCAGTAACACTCACCAGCCACACTCACCAGTTACACTCACCAGTAACACTCACCAGTAACACTCACCAGTTACACTCACCAGTAACACTCACCAGCCACACTCACCAGCTACACTCACCAGTAACACTCACCAGCCACACTCACCAGTTACACTCACCAGTTACACTCACCAGTTACACTCACCAGTAACACTCACCAGTTACACTCACCAGTAACACTCACCAGCCACACTCACCAGCTACACTCACCAGTAACACTCACCAGCCACACTCACCAGTTACACTCACCAGTAACACTCACCAGTTACACTCACCAGCAACACTCACCAGCAACACTCACCAGTTACACTCACCAGTAACACTCACCAGTTACACTCACCAGTAACACTCACCAGTTACACTCACCAGTTACACTCACCAGTAACACTCACCAGTAACACTCACCAGCCACACTCACCAGCCACACTCACCAGTTACACTCACCAGTAACACTCACCAGTAACACTCACCAGCCACACTCACCAGTTACACTCACCAGTAACACTCACCAGTTACACTCACCAGCAACACTCACCAGCAACACTCACCAGTTACACTCACCAGTAACACTCACCAGTTACACTCACCAGTAACACTCACCAGTTACACTCACCAGTAACACTCACCAGCAACATTCACCAGCAACACTCACCAGCAACACTCACCAGTAACACTCACCAGTTACACTCACCAGTAACACTCACCAGTTACACTCACCAGTTACACTCACCAGTAACACTCACCAACAACATTCACCAGCAACACTCACCAGCAACACTCACCAGTAACACTCACCAGTTACACTCACCAGTAACACTCACCAGTTAACCTCACCAGTTACACTCACCAGTTACACTCACCAGCAACACTCACCACCAACACTCACTCCACACTCGGCGCGCGCTGTGTATGCCTTGTGCGCAAAGGGCTGAGTCAACCTCGAGATTGGCCCGGGACCGGCTTAAATGTCCGGCAGCGTCACTGGGGCCGTGAGGGAGCAGGCGAGGTGGGGGGGGAGGCCGAGACTGCGTGAACCCCACGCGGTCAGAACAGCCAGTGACGTCACCACGGCGCCTGTGCCAGGCTAGGTGCACCTGGAGGCCACGTGCAGTGTCGAAGGCTCGCTGCCGGTCATGAGGTCACGGGACAGACCCAGCAGGTGCCGTGGGTCGGCTGACTGAGATGACCGGTAGATGCTCACCAGCTGTGCCCCCCTACTGTGCCAGGCTAGGTGCAGGAGGTCACGGGACAGATCCAGCAGGTGCCGTGGGTTGGCTGACTGAGATGACCGGTAGATACACCACCAGCTGTGCCCCCTACTGTGCGGGCTAGGTGCAGGAGGTCACGGGACAGACCCAGCAGGTGCCATGGGTCGGCTGACTGAGATGACCGGTAGATGCTCACCAGCTGTGCCCTCCTACTGTGCCAGGCTAGGTGCAGGAGGTCACGGGACAGACCCAGCATGGTGCTGTGGGTTGGCTGACTGAGATGACCGGTAGATGCTCACCAGCTGCACCTCCTACCGTGCCAACCTGCTGTATTTTAACCGCCCGGCGCTGCGCTCGTTGTTGTGAGCGTCGCTCCTCCGCCCTCCGTTGTTGCCGGAGGGCGACTGCCTCCAGCTGCCCAGTAGCAGCGTCCTTCACGAGCCTCCTGCACAGAGGCCGATCTTGACACCGCTGGTAGCGGTCTTCGGCAAGTCCACTCAGCTCCACATCCTCCCGTGCCACATCAGCTCCATCTCCGCAGAGCAACGATCAACGGACATACTCTTGCCCCTCAACAACAACAACAACAGCAGCAGCAACAACAACAACAAAGTACGATAATTCTGTCCACATCCCATCAGCCACAGGGACCTTGCTTCTGTGAGCCACTTGTGTTTTGTTGTCAGCAGCAATCGCTTTGCGCACAAGCAATAAACGAAGTCTCTTGGGTCTGTTTCAGAATTGAGTGTCTCAGAGCGAAGCTGCGAAGAGGAATGATATCGTGCAGGCCTCTGTCAATCCACTGCTGGATGAGGACCTCTTCCATGCTTTAGTCGGTGTGCGTGGATGCTGTCTGGGCATACTTCACCACGCTCGTCACGGTGGAGTGGGGTGGGGGGCGAGGAGGGAGAGAGACGGGGTCACTCAGTGCTCAAATAGCTCATTGGGTCACCCAAGGGGGTGTTGTGGACAGCACCACGCCCGGCCGTCTTTGTCTCCCCAGTGACGGTGTCTTTTCCGCACCGCACCAGGTACTCGATTGAGGCCGAGTCGACCTAGGGGACGCCCTAACTGGTTCAGATAATGAATCATCACTGGTGTTGGCCGTGAACGGGCGCGCTAACCACTACACCACCGCTCCCCACTAACACACACACACCCTCTCTAACACACACACACACACTCTCTAACACACACCCTCTCTAACACACAAAGACAAAGACAAAGATCCCCCATATAGCCTTAACAGACTGTAGGGGCAAGTGCTGTTAGCGAGCACCTATGAAGGCCGGAACGGTACACGAGGGGGTGGGTGGCCAACACCACGCCCGACCGCCTTTGTCTCCCTAGTGGCGATGTTTACACACCGCGCCAGGTACTCATTTGAGGCTGAGTCGACCTAGGGGAGGCCCGGGACCGGTTCAGATAATCGTCACTGGTGTTGGCCGTGAGCGGGAATCGAACCCGGGTCGCCAGGTTCATAGCGCAGCGCGCTAACCGCTACACCACCGCTCCCCACTAACACACACACACCCTCTCTAACACACACACACACACACACTCTCTAACACACACCCTCTCTAACACACACACACTCTCTAACACACACACACTCTCTAACACACACACACTCTCTAACACACACACACTCTCTCTAACACACACACTCTCTAACACACACACTCTCTAACACACACACAGATCCCCCATATAGCCTTAACAGACTGTAGGGGCAAGTGCTGTTAGCGAGCACCTATGAAGGCCGGAACGGTACACGAGGGGGTGGGTGGCCAGCACCACGCCCGACCGCCTTTGTCTCCCTAGTGGCGATGTTTACACACCGCACCAGGTACTCATTTGAGGCTGAGTCGACCTAGGGGAGGCCCGGGACCGGTTCAGATAATCGTCACTGGTGTTGGCCGTGAGCGGGAATCGAACCCGGGTCGCCAGGTTCATTGCGCAGCGTAGCGCTAACCGCTACACTATCGCTCCTCTCTAACACACACACACTCTCTAACACACACACACACCCTCTCTAACACACATACACACCCTCTCTAACACACACACACTCTCTAACACACACTCTCTCTAACACACACACACACACCCTCTCTCTAACACACACACTCTCTAACACACACACTCTCTAACACACACATTCTCTAACACACACACAACGTACACACACACAACGTACACACAACGTACAATGTACACACACACAACGTACACACAACGTACACACAACGTACAATATACACACACAACGTACACACAACGTACACACAACGTACAATATACACACACAACGTACACACAACGTACAATATACACACATACACAACGCACACACAACGCACAGACAATGTACACACATACACAACGTACACACAACGTACAATATACACACATACACAACGCCACATAACGTACAGACAATGTACACACATACACAACGTACACACAACGTACAATATACACACATACACAACGCACACACAACGTACAGACAATGTACACACATACACAACGTACACACACACACGCAACGTACACACAACGTGCACACACACACGCAACGTCCACGCAACGTCCACGGAACGTACACGCAACGTACACACGAGTCGACTCCAGTTCACACACTCCGTGTCACCCCGACCTACTTCAGAGAGTTCACAGAACTAGTTCCGAGTCGGGCTGAAGCAGAGGCCACGTTATTCTCTTGGAGTTAAGCACAAACCCTTGGGGAGTACATCTCCTAAACTAAAAGTGTCAACTCTTTTTATTTTATTTCCAGCTGCAATGTAGCTGGTTTTTAGACGCCATCTGGCTCTCATAAACGATAGCCCGACGAAGTTGCCTTTATCGTGTGGAACTATTATAGCGGCCAAATACTCTAAAAGAGCGCGGTCTTGATTCTAAATGTGGACGGGGAACACCGGGGGACCCGGAGAAAAATCCCCACGTGACCATGGAGAGAGAGACACGCAAACTCCAAATATACAGCAGCAGCAGGCGTCAGGGTGGGGATTGAACCCGCGACCTCCTGTATACCAGGCGAGGTAGTTAACATCTCCTAGCCACCGTGATGATGATGAGAGAGAGAGACACGAAAACTCCAAATATACAGCAGCAGCAGGCGTCAGGGTCGGGATAGAACCCACGACCTCCTGTATACCTAGCGAGGTAGTTAACATCTCCTAGCCACCGTGATGATGATGAAAGAGAGAGACACGCAAACTCCAAATATACAGCAGCAGGCGTCAGGGTCGGATCGAACCCACGACCTCCTGTATACCAGGCGAGGTAGTTAACATCTCCTATCCACCGTGATGATGATGATGATGAGAGAGAGAGACACGCAAACTCCAAATATACAGCAGCAGGCGTCAGGGTCAGGATAGAACCCACGACCTTCTGTGTACCTGGCGAGGTAGTTAACATCTCCTAGCTACCGTGATGATGATGAGAGAGAGACACGCAAACTCCAAATATACAGCAGCAGGCGTCAGGGTCGGGTTGAACCCACGACCTCCTGTATACCTGCGAGGTAATCAACATCTCCTAGCCACCGTGATGCCTGTTGGTGCCACGTGAGATGTTCTCTCTTGGTTCCTTCGGAGGCCCAGGTGGTATAAAATAAAATCGACTTAAAAATAAACTTTTAAAAAACGGAAATGAACAGTTTTACAATCGCCTAAGAATCATCATCATCATCATCGTCAGCGTCGTCGAGGATATTTGGTGACGCGTGGGGGTGACGTGGGGAGCTCCCCACGTGATGCGGTATGCGTGACGCCGAGCCCGACGTTTCGGACTGGAGCCCGCATTCGAGACAAACAGACGCGCGCACGCGATGTCAAACCCAGGGTTCTTTAATACGAACAGAGCGATAGACACGCGCGGAATGACACCACAGGCACCACCGACCACACACGGACAGGGGCAGTGCAGTGAGACGCGGCTGTGTGAGAGGTGAGACAGAGAGAAACAATTACATGTCGGACATCATCCCGAATGAGTCGCTTCCTTGTGTCACCAAACATGTGTCTGTGTGTACGTGTGAATGTGTGTACGTGTGAATGTGTGTACGTGTGAATGCGTGTGTGTCTTTAGTCTTTAGTAGAGGGCACACAGGTGGTGCATCGGGCAGTCACCGAAGTCAGTCGACCCGTGGCACATGCTGGGTCTGCCCCGTGACCTCCTGGTGCACCTAGCCTGGCACAGTAGAGGGCACACAGGTGGTGCATCGGGCAGTCATCGCAGTCAGTCGACCCGTGGCACCTGCTGGGTCTGCCCCGTGACCTCTTGCCGGCGGTCGTTCAAACACTTCACGTGGCCTCAAAGTGCACCTAGCCCGGCACGAGCGTCGTGTTGACGTCACCGCCACTTAGTGGCGAATGGCGGTTGTTGTTGGTGGTGTTGGTGGTAGTGTTGTTGTTGTTGCTGGTGGTGGTGGTGTTGTTACTTTCGGTAAAGTCACGTAGGTATAAAATTAAATAATCCCACTTCAACAAAAATATTTATTGCTGTGGGTTTCCCATCTGGTGATGATTGCTTGTGTTTCAATCGAAACGTCGTGATTTCATTTTATTTTATACCTACGTGACTTTACCGAAAGAACCAGAGAGTATGGATTAATGCAGTCACGAAAGCTTCAAATCAAGATTGTTGTTGTTTGTGGTGGTGGTGGTGGTATTGTCTTTTTATCGACGGGGTGGGGAGTGGTGGTGTAGCGGTTAGCGCTACGCTGCGCTACGAACCCGGTCATCACGAGTTCGATTCCCGCTCACGGCCAACACCACCAGTGACGATTATCTGAACCGGTCCCGGGCCTCCCCTAGGTGAACTCAGCCTCAAATGAGTACCTGGTGCGGTGTGTAGTAAACATCGCCACTGGGGAGACAAAGGCGGCCGGGTGTGGTGCTGGAAACCCACCCCCTCGTGTGCCGTGACGACCTTCAGAGGTGCTGCTCGCTAACAGCACTTGCCCCAACAGTCTGTTAAGGCTATACGGGGGATCTTTGTCTTTGTGTGTGGATGCGGGGAGCGGTGGCGCAGCAGTCATCGCCCAGTTCGATTCCCGCTCACGGCCACCATCAGTGACGAACATCTGAACACGTCGCGGGCCTCCTGTAGGTCGACTCAGCCGTCAACGAGTACATTGGGTGACACGAGAACAATTACCACTGGGGGATACAAAGGCGGCCGCAGTCAACCACCTCCGCGCCATTCGCGACAATAATAAATAACGTCATTGAGTCGCGACTTGGAGCCGCGGGATTCGCGACGCGGCCCGGCGAGACGCGAGCGGGGGAAGTCACCGCCGGTTCGCTCGGAGGACGCGACCCGCGTCGCGTACAATTCGCGACAGTCGTCGCGTACGGTTCGCGACAATCGGCGTGTACGGTTCGCGACGCCTCTTCCTCGTGCGCACGTGCGCGCAGGCGCGGATCTTCACTCATTCATTCGCGCTTCCTCTCCGAGTCCGGCTCGCTGGGTCCCTCCGTGGAACACACATCAATGTCGCTATCATCATCATCATCACCACCACCGCCGCCGCCGCCGCCGACGACGACATCGTCGCCATCGTCGACATCTTCGTGAGCGGCGTCCACGTGTCCGTATCGGCCGCGCCGCTGCTCAGCGTGCACCCGCCCGAGGCCGTAGAACTGCCCGACGGCTCTGACGCGCTCCCCCCCCGCCACCAACATCTCGCGGCGCGGCTGCAGCAGTAGCTGCTGCTGCTGCGCCCCGGGCCCGACGGCGTTGGCTGGGGGGGGCGCCGAGCGGTCGGGGTGTCGCGACTTGACGTGGCGCTCCAGGTCGCGCCGGCGCACCAGCACCTTGCCGCAGTGCTCGCAGCGGTACGGGGTGTTCCCCTCGGCGTGCAGGCGGATGTGTTTGTTCAGGTTGCTGGGATCGCCGAAGGGCCTGAGGCACACCTTGCACTTGAGCGGCTTGTAGCCCGTGTGCGTGCGCATGTGGATCTTGAGGCCGTACTTGCGCGAGTAGAGCTTGCCGCAGTACAGGCACAGGTGGCCCTTCTTGGGCTTCGACGCCACGACGACGCCGCCGCCGCCGCCGCCGCCGCTCGCCAGGAGCTGGGAGGCGGGCGACGAGGCGACAGCGGCGGCTGCCGAGTCGAGGTGGTTGTGGTGATGGTGGTGGTTGAGGTTGTGGTGCTGCTGCTGCTGGTGGTGGTGCTGGTGGTGGTGGTGCTGGTGGTGGTGGTGGGAGCGGCTCTTCTCGGCGGCGAGCTCACACAGCTGCTGCGTGTGCATCGCGATCTCGCGGTCGATGTTGGTCATGACGGACAGCTCCTTACCTGGCGGTGCCAGGTAGCTTCCACCACCGCCACCACCGCCACCACCACCACCGCCACCAGCACCGCCCAGGACGCCGCCGCCGCCGCCGCCGCGCGCGGCGAACGCCGCTCCGCCTCCTGCGCCCAAGTGGAGCAGCTTGGCGCAGGGCGGGGGTGCCGCCAGCATGGAGGCGTACGGCAGCAGCCCCAGGCCGTAGTCGGCGGGGAAGGCGTCGCAGTCGAGGCGGTGGAAGGGCAGCGCCGCCGAGGGCAGCGCGGGCAGCGGGAAGTAGCAGCGATTGTAGGTGAGCAGCGCGGCCGCGGCGGCGGCGGCGGCCGCGGCCGCGGCGGCGTGGCGCGGCGGGAGGCACGGAGGGGGTTCGAGCCCCGGGGGGAGCGGCGGCACCACCCCCCGGGGCACCCCGCCCGTGCCCCTCGGCTCGAAGGGGTAGCCCCCGCCCGCGTGGGGGGACGCGAACCCCTTGGCGGGGCCGCACAGCTCCGCTCTGCCGCCGCCTCCAGCCGCCGCCGCTTTGGATGGAGGGGGCGGGGGGGGCCCGATTCGGAGCGGCGGGCGGAACGCGGATTTGATGCTCGGGTGGAAGCCGAGGGGGCCGCCCCCCGCAGATCGGGGCCCGGGGCCCCCCTCCGCCTCGCCGCCCGCCTTGGCCCCCGGCACGCTCATGTCCAGGGCCCCGTCCTGCTCGGCGGGTGGACGCCTGGGATGCGCGAAGAGAGAGGGGATGGGCGCGGAGGAGAGGCGGCACGGGCCCCAGCAGGCGGAGGGGGGGGCCGGCCCCCCCCTGGGGGAGCGCGGAGCCCCGGGAGCGCAGGGGCAGCTAAAGCGCGAGTGCGCCTTGAGGGTGTTGGGGTAGCGGAACGACTTGCGGCATCGCCAGCACACGTAGCGCTCCTCGCCTGTGGGGGGCACAGGGGGAGAGGGGGGGCACGATCAGTGTGTGTCGGTGGGTCTCTATGTGTCGGTGGGTCTCTGTGTGTCGGTGGGTCTCTGTGTGTCGGTGGGTCTCGATGTGTCGGTGGGTCTCTATGTGTCGGTGGGTCTCTATGTGTCGGTGGGTCTCTGTGTGTCGGTGGGTCTCGATGTGTCGGTGGGTCTCGATGTGTCGGTGGGTGGGTCTCGATGTGTCGGTGGGTCTCTATGTGTCGGTGGGTCTCTGTGTGTCGGTGGGTCTCGATGTGTCGGTGTGTCTCTGTGTGTCGGTGGGTGGGTCTCGATGTGTCGGTGGGTCTCTATGTGTCGGTGGGTCTCTGTGTGTGTCGGTGGGTCTCTGTGTGTCGGTGGGTCTCTGTGTGTCGGTGGGTGGGTCTCGATGTGTCGGTGGGTCTCTGTGTGTCGGTGGGTCTCTGTGTGTCGGTGGGTCTCGATGTGTCGGTAGGTCTCTATGTGTCGGTGGGTGGGTCTCGATGTGTCGGTGGGTCTCTGTGTGTCGGTGGGTCTCTGTGTGTCGGTGGGTCTCTGTGTGTCGGTAGGTCTCGATGTGTCGGTGGGTCTCTATGTGTCGGTGGGTCTCTATGTGTCGGTGGGCGGGTCTCTGTGTGTCGGTGGGTCTCTATGTGTCGGCGGGTCTCTGTGTGTCGGTGGGTGGGTCTCGATGTGTCGGTGGGTCTCTGTGTGTCGGTGGGTCTCTGTGTGTCGGTGGGTGGGTCTCTGTGTGTCGGTGGGTCTCTGTGTCGGTGGGTCTCTGTGTGTCGGTGGGTCTCTGTGTGTCGGTGGGTGGGTCTCGATGTGTCGGTGGGTCTCTATGTGTCGGTGGGTCTCTGTGTGTCGGTGGGTCTCTATGTGTCGGTGGGTGGGTCTCGATGTGTCGGTGGGTCTCTGCGTGTCGGTGGGTGGGTCTCGATGTGTCGGTGGGTGGGTCTCTGCGTGTCGGTGTGTCTCTGTGTGGGGGGCGGTAGAGTCGTGGTTTTGACGCGCTGCGTTACGAAACCCGGCGAAACCCGGCGAGTTCGATTCCCGCTCACGGCCCAACACCGGCTGGCGATTATCCGTACCGGTGTTGGGCCTCCCGAAAGGTCGACTCAGCCTCAACAAGAATACCTGGAGCGCTGTGTAAACATCGCCACTGGGGAGACAAAGGCGGCCGGGCGCGGTGCTGGCCACCCACACCCCCTCGCGTGCCGAGCCCGGCCTTCATAGGCGCCGCTCGCTAACAGCACTTGCCCCTACAGTCGCCGTGGGCTACACGGGGGGTGGGGTGTCTGCCCATGCCCCTGTGTATCAACTCCCCGAGTGTGGACACGTGCGCGCGTGACTCTCCAAGGGCTCTTGAGCCGCAGCTGCTCGCACTCGCCCCTCCACCACGCGTGACTCGACACAGCTGAGCGCCGCTGCAGATGTGCACCAATGTTGAACTTCTTTCGCACCGCACGTCGCCACGCGTGCTGGGAGTGTATTGGTGTGGTGAGCGGTGGTGTCACGGTCAGCGCGCTGCGCTACGAACCCGGTTTGGCCCGAGTTCGATATCCCGCTCACGGCCAACGCCCGTGACGATTGTCCGTACCCGGTCCTCCCCTAGGTCGACTCAGCCTCAAATGGATCCCCGGTGCGGTGTGTAAACATCGCCACTAGGGAGACAAAGGCGGCGCGGTGCTGGTCACCCACCCCCTCGTGTGCCCTTGCAGGCCTCATAGGTGCTCGCTAATAGCACTTGCCCCAGCAGGCTGTGGAGGCTATATGGGGAATCTTTGTCTTTTGTACGTGCGTGCAGATGTGTATGTATGTTTAACTTCTTTCGCACCGTACGTAGGCACGCGTGCTTACACGGCGGTGCGGTGTGGATGTGTATTGGTGCGGGGAGCGGTGGTGTCACTGTTAGCGCCCCGACAATCCCCAGGGCGATTGCCGCTCACGGCCAACTCCAGTGACGATTGTCTGAAGCAGTGCTGGGTCTCCCCCTAGGTCGACTCGGCCCCAAATGAGTACCTGGTGCGGTGTGTAGTAAACATCGCCACTAGGGAGACAAAGGCGGCCGGGCGTGGTGTTGGCCACCCACCCCCTCATGTGCCGTGCCGGCCTTCATAGGTGCTGCTCGCTAACAGCACTTGCCCCAACAATTTGTTGGGGCAAGTACGAGGAGGTCTTTGTATATATTTGAGTGTGTAGATGTGTACGAATTTGTTTATATATACGTGTGTGTATATATGTGTGTGTGTGTATAAGTGTATAGTTGAGTGATTGTGCCGTTGTGTGTACGAGTGAGTGTGCATGTGTGCATATGTACGTGTGTAAATGTTTGTATATGCGAATGTATAGATGTACGCGTTTGTATGTACGGTATATGTGTGTGTGTGTATGGGTGATTGTGTGTATTTGTGTGTGTGGCTGTGTGTACGGTATATGTGAGTGTGTGTGTATGGGTGATTGTGTGTATTTGTGTGTATTTGTGTGTGTGGCTGTGTGTACGGTATATGTGAGTGTGTGTATGGGTGATTGTGTGTATTTGTGTGTGTGGCTGTGTGTACGGTATATGTGAGTGTGTGTGTGTATGGGTGATTGTGTGTATTTGTGTGTATTTGTGTGTGTGGCTGTGTGTACGGTATATGTGAGTGTGTGTATGGGTGATTGTGTGTATTTGTGTGTGTGTGTGGCTGTGTGTACGGTATATGTGAGTGTGTCCGTGTGTATTTGTGGGGAGTGGTGGCCCAATGTTTAGTGCAATGCGCTACGAACCCAGCGACCCGACTCCGATTCCGGCTCACAACCATAAACAGTGGCGAATATCTGTACCGGTCACCAATCCTCCCCTATACGTCGACTCAGCCTCAAAAGAGTACCTGAACATCCCCACTAGGGAGACAAAGGCGGCCGGGCGTTGTTTGCTGACCACCCATCCCTTCCGTGTGCCACAGTGCCGGTCTTCATTAGGTGCTCGCTAACCGCACTTGCCCCCACAGCCCGTGAAGGCTATCTGTGTATTTGTCTTGTGTGTGTGTGTGCCTCGTGTGGTGGTGATGTGCGCATTAAATTAAGAATTCCTGAAGATCGCCATTAATTAATTCGCTCCTAACCGCGAACGGCTTTCAGCGAGGGGCGAATTACTCGGTCCACTCTTGTTCGTCGGCGCCACGCGCTCGTGCGGGGAGCGGTGGCGCAGCGGTTAGCGCACGGAGCGGTTCGCGTTCGCGGCGAATAATCGAGGCGGTGGTGTCACTCCCGCAGGTCGAGTGCACGGCCTGAGTCGAGTGCACGGTGCGTGGGGCTGCCTACCCTCGTGTGTGCCCGCGTCGCCCCTAATAGGCGCTCGCTAACACCACTCGCCCACTCGTGTCTCTCACTCTCTGTGTGTGTGTGTGTGTGGCCGCACGCGTGGCAGGCGGTGCCACCACGTGCCGCGGACTCGTTAAGAGGCGCGCGTCCAAGCCTCGCGTCGCACCCGTGCCGTGCTGTGTATGTCTATGTGTGTGTGTATATGTGTGTGTGTGTGAGGTCTTCTCGGCCACGGTCATTCCCTCCCTTCTCTTCGCTTGCGAAACGTGGACCCCCCTAATGGAACATCTTCGCCGGTTAGAAACATTTAGGCTGGCCTGCCTACGATCCATCCTGGGTTTAACCAGGCTGGATTGTGTGAGGAGCTCACAAATCCTTGAAAGATCTGGGCAAGGTCCCATCGGTGAGCTCCTCCGGCGGGCAAGGCTGCGATGGCTGGGTCATGTAGCCCGCATGCCCAGCCACCGCATGCCGAAACAGCTTTTGTTCGGCCGGATTGAGGGGGCTAAGCGGGCGCGGCACGGGCTAGAGAAGAGATGGAGTTATGTGGTACAGGAGGACGTGGAGCTGAGTGGACTTGCCGATGACTGGTACCAGTGGTGTCAAGATCGACCTCTGTGGAGGAGGCTCGTGAAGGATGCTACTGGGCAGTTGGAGGTAGTCGCCCTCCAACAACAACGGAGGGCGGAGGAACGACGCTCACAACACCGAGCGGAGCGCCGGGTGGCTAAAGCACAGCAGGTTGGCACAGTAGGGGGCACAGGTGGTGCATCAGCCAGTCATCTCAGTCAGTCGACCCGTGGCACCTGGGTCTGCCCCGTGACCTCCTGCCAGCGGGCGTTCGACACTTCACGTGGCCTCAGGGTGCACATAGCCTGGCACAAGCGTCGTGGTGACGTCACCGCCACTTAGTGGCGAATGGCGGTTGTTGTTGTGTATGTCTATGTGTGTGTGTATGTCTATGTGTGTGTATGTGTATGTCTATATTTGTGTGTATGTGTGTGTGTTTGTCTGTATGTGTGTGTATGTGTGTCTATGTGTGTGTGTATGTCTATATATGTGTGTGTATATCTGTATGTATATATGTGTGTATGTCTGTATGTATATATGTGTGTATGTCCGTATGATTATATGTGTGTATGCATGTATGTATATATGTGTGTATGTATGTATATATGTGTATGCATGTATTTATGTGTGTGTATGTATATATGCGTGTGTCTGTATGCGTGTGTGTGTATGTGTGTATGTCTATGTCTGTATGTATGTATTTCTATGTGTGTATGTATGTATTTCTATGTGTATATGTATGTATTTCTATATGTGTGTATGTCTATGTGTGTATGTATATATATCTGTGTGTATGTCTATATATGCGTGTGTATGTATATGTGTGTATGTATCGACTCAGCCTCAAATGAGTACCTGGTGCGGTGTGTAAACATTGCCACTAGGGAGACAAAGGCGGTCGGGCGTGGTGCTGGCCACCCACCCCCTCGTGTACCGTTCCGGCCTTCATAGGCGCTCGCTTACAGCACTTGCCCCTACAGTCTGTTAAGGCTATATGGGGGATCTTTATCTTTGTATATGTGTGTATATATGTTTGTGTATATATGTGTGTATGTATCGCGTTATCTATAAATGTGTTGCATCCTTCCACCACCCGACACGCCCAATCAGTAAACAAAGTGTCACGTTGACAAAAGACAAAATAGTTCACGACTTTAGCCCCAAACCGGTGTTGTTGTTGTTGAAGAGTGGATCCACAACATCTACAATCTGAGTAGCACGACGTTTCGCTGGTAAGTACATCCAGCATCTTCGGGCGATTTTCCAGAATAGTGTGTATGTATGTGTGTATGTGTGTGTATATGTGTGTATGTATGTGTGTATGTTTATGTGTGTGTATATATGTGTGTATGTATGTGTGTATGTTTATGTGTGTATATATGTGTGTGTATGTATGTGTGTATGTTTATGTGTGTATGTATGTGTGTATGTATGTGTGTATATATATGTGTGTGTATGTATGTATGTGTGTATACGTGTGTGTATATACGTGTGTGGACGTGTGTGTGTATATGTGTGTGTGTACGTGTGTGTGTATATGTGTGTGTACGTGTGTGTGTGTATACGTGTGTGTGTATGTGTGTGTGTGTATACGTGTGTGTGTATACGTGTGTGTATGTGTGTGTATATATGTGTGTGTACGTGTGTGTGTATGTGTGTGTATGTATACGTGTGTGTATGTATACGTGTGTGTATACGTGTGTGTGTGTGTACGTGTGTACGTATATGTACGTGTGTGTGTGTGTATGTGTGTGTACGTATGTGTGTATGTGTATGTGTGTATGTGTACGTGTGTGTGTATGTGTACGTGTGTGTGTATGTGTGTATATATGTGTGTATATGTGTGTGTGTATGTGTGTATGTGTGTATGTGTACGTGTGTGTGTATATGTGTGTGTATATGTGTGTGTATATGTGTGTATATGTGTGTGTGTGTATATGTGTGTGTGTACGTGTGTCTGCGAAGCAGCGGCACAGCGATCAGCGAGCTGCGCTACGAACGCGGCGATCGGCATTGGAATTTTCGCTCTCACAACCAATAATCCCCTAGGTGGACTCGGCATTAAAAAGACACACGAGCATTGGGGAGACAAAGGAGGCCGGCCGTGGTGCTCGCCCCCACACTACCTCCTCGCTAACAGCTCTTGCCCCACAAGTGTGGTGAAGGCTACCCGGGGGACCTTTGTCTGTGTCTGTGTATTTGTTGTCAAATGCCCATGGGTGAGGAATTAAGGAAGCGGTTCGCTTGCCCTTCATCCCCCCCCACCTCCTCCCCCCACCTCCTCCCCCTCCCCCTCGGCTCCAGTCTGAACTTTTCATCGCCAATTCCACCAAGTCCAGAGCCGTGATAATGTCACGTGATAATAATGTCACGGCGAGAGGGGCGAGAGGGAGAGAGAGAGGGGAGGAGGAGAGGGGGGAGGTGGAGAAGGAGAGGGGGAAGGAGAGGGGGGAGGTGGAGGAGGAGAGGGGAGGAGGGGGGGAAGAGAGGGGAGAGGAGAGAGAGAGAAAGGGGAGGGGAGGAGGGGGGGGAGAGGAGACCCAGAGGAGGAGGAGTGAGCAGAGAGGAGACGGAACGGAGTTAGAGAGCGCCTCGGACAGGAATGCGCTTGAAGAAAGTGGAGACAAGAGAAGGGTGGGGGGGGTGAGAGTTGAGAGCGAGAGAGAGAGAAAGTTAGACGAAGAGGTGCAGGGACAGACAGAGGAAGGGAGATTCGTGAGATAAGAGAGGGACGGGAGGAGGTGCAGGGCTCTAGAGACGAGCTCCATGGAGGAGAGAGGGGAGAGCGATGCGAGAGGGAAAGACGAGGGAGCGAGAGACATCTCCCCCGTGACTCCACGCTCCCAGTAACTGCTCCAGACACGGGGAAAGGGCGAGGGGGGGTCTCCATCTCCCTCTCCCCTCCCCTTGATCCCCTCCCTGGGGTCTCACGGCCCCCTCCCTCCCCCCGAACACCGAGCTCGATGGGCCCCACTCCCCATGCGGTAACGCGCATTGGCAGCGCCGACCCAAATTTCCGGAAATTCCACATTCCCATGACGAGGCGCAGGATCTCGTACGGGCGCGGCCTCTCCCCGCGCAGTCGTGGCAACATCCTGCCGCATCGACCGCGGAGTGGTGGTGATTGATGATGATCGCGATTAATTATCACCCATGAACACTCACCGATAAATATTCACTCATGAACACTCGTCCATGAACACTCGCCCATGAACTTTCACCCATGAACATTCACCCATGAACGTTCGCCCATGAACTCACGCACGAACACTCACCCATGAACTTTCACCCATGAACATTCACCCATGAACACTCGCCCATGAACACTCGCCCATGAACACTCACCCATGAACACTCACCCCACTACTACCTCTAAGTCGCTGCCCGTTGGCTCTGAATGGGAATCGAACTCAGGCGGCCGAGTGTCGCGGCTCGGCCGCCCCAAACCGCTGTGTAGCCTGTTACCGACTGCAGGGGCAAGTGCTGTGTTAGCGAGTAGCAACTATGACGGCCGGCCGCCTTTGTCTCCCCACATCGCACCAGGTACTCATTTGAGGCTGAGTCGACCTAGGGGAGGCCCAGGAACCGGTTCAGATAATCGCCACTGGCGGTGTTGGTGGGTTCGCGCTAACCACGGCACCACCGCTCCTCACACCCAGACGCACGCAACAAAGACAAAGATCCACCGTATAGCCTTAACATACTTGCAGGGGCAAGTGCTGTGTTAGCGAGCACCTATTTTTTCCGCAACAACGGCGTGAACCACACACGGCCGTCTTTGTCTCCCCGGTGCTGATGTGTACCCATACACCAAACAAGCTTTTCACATTCGAGTGGCCCTAGGGCAGTCGGGGGAGGGAGGGAGGGGGGGTCACTCTGAGATGCCCATTCATGCACACGCAGAGTGCGCTGTTTGCGAGCTCCTATCAAGGTCGTGCACGCACGCAGACCGGCGGCCCCAGCTCCATCCTCATGGCGATAATGAGCGTGAGAGGCATGGGGGGGAGGGGGTAGGGGGAGGGGTGGAAGGATGACAGCCACACGTCATTAAAACCCTATTAATTACCTATCCGTCCCGCTCGGATTGAGAGAGACACACACACAAAGACAAAGATCCCCCGTATAGCCCTCAACAAACTGCTGGGGCAAGTGCTGCTGTTAGCGAGCACCTATCAAGGCCGGCATGGCACCACGCCCGGCCGCCTTTGTCTCCCCGGTGGCGATGTTTACTACACACCGCACAAGGTACTCATTTGAGGCTGAGTTGACCTAGGGGAGGCCCAGGACCGGTTCAGATAATCGTCACCGATGTTGGCAGTGAGCGGGAATCGAACTCGGGTCGCCGGGTTAATAGCGCAGCGCGCTAACCACTACACTACCGCTCCCCACTACAAAGACAAAGACAAAGATCCCCCGTGTAGCCTGTAACAGACTGTAGGGGCAAGTGCTGTTAGCGAGCACCTATGAAGGCCGGAACGGTACACGAGGGGGTGGGTGGCCAGCACCACGCCCGACCGCCTTTGTCTCCCCAGTGGCGATGTTTACACACCGCACCGGGTACTCATTTGAGGCTACACACACAGACACACACACACAGACACACACGCGTGTCTGTGTGTGTGTGTCTGCATCCTTATTCTCTAGTTTCACCAGGGTGGGGGAGGGGAGGGGCTGGGGGGGATCACCTGTTTAGGGGCGGGGGAGGTGGGGGGGAGGGTGGAAGTCGTCGCCCCCCCCCCCCCCGCGGGGAGCTGTCACGCGCCGATGGCAGAGTCACGTGGTGCCATTCACAGCTCCCATTGAGTCGCGGGGGAGGGCGCCAAGAGGACAAACATCTGTGGCCGTCACTCGTCACTCATTTACTCGTCACTCATTCACTCGTCACTCATTCACTCGTCACTCATCACTCATTCACTCATCACTCATTCACTCGTCACTCACTCACTCACTCATTCGTTCACTCGTTCACTCGTCACTCATTCACTCGTCACTCATTCACTCGTCACTCATTCACTCACTCATCACTCATTCACTCATTCACTCACTCATTCACTCATCACTCATTCACTCGTTCACTCGTTCACTCGTCACTCATTCACTCATCACTCATTCACTCGTCACTCATTCACTCATTCACTCACTCATTCACTCATCACCTCGTCACTCATTCACTCATCATTCATCACTCATTCACTCACTCATCACTCATTCACTCACTCATTCACTCACTCATTCACTCATCACTCATTCACTCGTCACTCATTCACTCATCACTCATTCACTCGTCACTCATTCACTCGTCACTCACTCACTCGCTCATCACTCGTTCACTCACTCAATCATTCACTCGTCACTCATTCACTCATTCACTCACTCATTCACTCATCACCTCGTCACTCATTCACTCGTCACTCATTCACTCACTCACTCATCACTCATTCACTCGTCACTCATTCACTCAGCACCCCGTCACTCATTCACTCGTCACTCATTCACTCGTCACTCATTCACTCACTCATTCACTCATCACCTAGTCACTCATTCACTCACTCATTCACTCGTCACTCATTCACTCATTCACTCATTCACTCATCACCTAGTCACTCATTCACTCGTCACTCATTCACTCGTCACTCATTCACTCGTCACTCATTCACTCGTCACTCATTCACTCACTCATCACTCATTCAATCACTCATTCACTCGTCACACATTCACTCATTCACTCGTCACTCACTCATTCACTCATTCACTCATCACCTAGTCACTCATTCACTCACTCATTCACTCGTCACTCATTCACTCATTCACTCATCACCTAGTCACTCATTCACTCGTCACTCATTCACTCGTCACTCATTCACTCACTCATTCACTCATCACTCATTCACTCGTCACTCATTCACTCATCACTCATTCACTCGTCACTCATTCACTCGTCACTCATTCACTCACTCACTCGCTCATCACTCGTTCACTCACTCACTCATTCACTCGTCACTCATTCACTCATTCACTCACTCATTCACTCATCACCTCGTCACTCATTCACTCGTCACTCATTCACTCACTCACTCATCACTCATTCACTCGTCACTCATTCACTCGTCACTCATTCACTCACTCATTCACTCATCACCTAGTCACTCATTCACTCACTCATTCACTCGTCACTCATTCACTCATTCACTCATTCACTCATCACCTAGTCACTCATTCACTCGTCACTCATTCACTCGTCACTCATTCACTCGTCACTCATTCACTCACTCATCACTCATTCAATCACTCATTCACTCGTCACACATTCACTCATTCACTCGTCACTCACTCATTCACTCATTCACTCATCACCTAGTCACTCATTCACTCACTCATTCACTCGTCACTCATTCACTCATTCACTCATCACCTAGTCACTCATTCACTCGTCACTCATTCACTCGTCACTCATTCACTCACTCATCACTCATTCAATCACTCATTCACTCGTCACTCATTCACTCGTCACCTCGTCCCTCATTCACTCGTCACTCATTCACTCATTCACTCATCACCTCGTCACTCATTCACTCATTCACTCGTCACTCATTCACTCGGCACTCATTCACTCATCACCTCGTCACATTCACTCGTCACTCACTCACTCATTCACTCATCACTCATTCACTCGTCACCTCGTCACTCATTCACTCGTCACTCATTCACTCTTCACTCATCACTCATTCACTCGTCACCTCGTCACTCATTCACTCGTCACTCATTCACTCATTCACTCATCACTCATTCACTCGTCACCTCGTCACTCATTCACTCGTCACTCATTCACTCTTCACTCATTCACTCGTCACTCATTCACTCATCATTCATTCACTCGTCACCTAGTCACTCATTCACTCGTCACTCATTCACTCATCACTCATTCACTCGTCACTCACTCACTCATCACTCATTCAATCACTCATTCACTCATCACTCATTCAATCATTCACTCACTCACTCATCACTCATTCAATCACTCATTCACTCACTCACTCATCACTCATTCAATCACTCATTCACTCACTCACTCATTCACTCACTCACTCACGCACTCATCACTCATTCAATCACTCATTCACTCACTCACTCATCACTCATTCAATCACTCATTCACTCACTAACTCATCACTCATTCAATCACTCATTCACTCACTCACTCAATCACTCATTCACTCACTCACTCATTCACTCACTCACTCATTCACTCATCACCTCGTCACTCATTCACTCGTCACTCATTCCCTCATCACTCACTCAATCACTCATCACTCATTCACTCATCACTCATTCACTCATCACCTCGTCACTCACTCATTCACTCATTCACTCATCACTCATTCACTCATCACTCATTCACTCATCACTCATTCACTCGTCACCTCGTCATTCATTCACCCATCACCTCGTCACTCATTCACTCGTCATCTCGTCACTCACTCATCGCTCATTCACTCATCACTCATCACTCATTCACTCGTCACTCATTCACTCATCACTCATTCACTCGTCACCTCGTCACTCATTCACTCATCACTCATTCACTCATCACTCATTCACTCGTCACCTCGTCACTCACTCATTTACTCATCATTCATTCACACATCACTCATTCACTCATCACTTATTCACTCATCACTCATTCACTCGTCACCTCGTCACTCATTCACTCATCACTCATTCACTCGTCACCTCGTCACTCATTCACTCGTCACTCATTCACTCGTCACTCATTCACTCATCACTCACTCATTTACTCATCATTCATTCACACATCACTCATTCACTCATCACTTATTCACTCATCACTCATTCATTCGTCACCTCGTCACTCACTCACTCATCACTCATTCACTCGTCACTCACTCATTCACTCGTCACTCATTCACTCATCACTCGCCACTCATTCATTCCCTCGCTCGCTCATTCATTCCCTCGCTCGATCATTCATTCCCTCGCTCGCTCATTCATTCGCTCGTTCATTCATTCGCTCATTCATTCCCTCGCTCGCTCATTCATTCGCTCGCTCATTCATTCATTCGCTCGCTCATTCATTCGCTCGCTCATTCCCTCGCTCACTCATTCATTCCCTCGCTCATTCATTCATTCCCTCGCTCGCTCATTCTTTCCCTCGCTCTCTCATGCATTCCCTCGCTCATTCATTCATTCCCTCGCTCGCTCATTCATTCCCTCGCTCATTCATTCCCTCGCTCATTCATTCGCTCGCTCATTCATTTCCTCGCTCGCTCATTCATTCCCTCGCTTGCTCGCTCATTAATTCCCTCGCTTGCTCGCTCATTCATTTCCTCGCTCATTCATTTCCTCGCTCTTTCATTCCCTCGCTCGCTCATTCATTCCGTCGCTCATTCATTCCCTCGCTCATTCATTCCCTCGCTCGCTCATTCATTCATTCCCTCGCTCGCTCATTCATTCATTCCCTCGCTCGCACATTCATTCGCTCTTTCATTCCCTCGCTCGCTCATTCATTCCCTCGCTCATTCATTCCCTCGCTCCCTCGCTCATTCTTTCCCTCGCTCGCTCCGGCCAAATGTACTCATTCACTTTAAACACCAAACACCCCAATGTATAAACGCATGTACCTCTGCATCCGTTCACTCATTCATTGACTCAATCGCTTTTCTCGGTCTTTCACTTACACGGCATAATATTCGTGAACTTACTCATTCACTTGCACAGGTATTCACTCAGCGACGAGCCCAGCCACTCACCAACCCCACTTACCTACCCACATGCTCCATCACCTGCTCACCGACTTACTCACCCGCTCACCCACCCACCATTTTACCCACACCTACTCACACACTCGCTTGCCCACCCTACTATTCACTCATTCACTCACCTGTTCACTTACCAACGCGTTCAGGGATTCACCCGCTCACTCAATCTACCAACTCACCCACTTACCCAATCGCCTACTTACACACCCACTCACTCACCCACCCATGTCTTCACTCGCTCACTCACGACTCAAATAAGCGCTTCCTTAACCACTCATGCACTTCTACGGGTCCACTTACAAACTCGCTCACTCGCCCATTCACCCACGCGCACACCGACTCACGGATTGCCTCAGCTGACCACCAACCCACCCACGTCCCCACTCACAAATCCGCTCACCAACTCGCCCACACGCTCACACCCGGCGACTATGAATGGGGGGAGCTGTGTCCCGCTAAAGACATCAAAGAGACGAACGGCGTTCCACAGCGGCGCTAAAATCACTGTGGCCCTCCCTACACGTGTACACACACACACACGTGTACACACACACACACGTGTACACACACACACACGTGTACACACACACACACGTGTACACACACACACACACGTGTACACACACACACGTGTACACACACACACACGTGTACACACACACACACGTGTACACACACACACACGTGTACACACACACACGTGTACACACACACACACGTGTACACACACACACACACGTGTACACACACACACGTGTACACACACACACACGTGTACACACACACACACGTGTACACACACACACACGTGTACACACACACACAGTACCACCTACACACACAAAGATCAAAGATCCCCCGTGTAGCCTTAACAGACTGTAGGGGCAAGTGCTGTTAGCGAGCACCTATGAAGGCCGGCACGGCACACGAGGGGGTGGGTGGCCAGCACCACGCCCGGCCACCTTTGTCTCCCCAGTGGCGATGTTTACACACCTGCACCAGGGACTTATTTAAGGCTGAGTCAACCTAGGGGAGGCCCAGGAGCGGTTCAGATAATCGTCACTGGGTGTTGGCCGTGAGCGGGAATCGAACCCGGATCGCCGGGTACATAGCGCCGCGTAGCGCTGACCGCTACACTACCGCTACCACACGCACACACACAGTACCACGTACACACACACACAGTACCACGTACACACACACACAGTACCACGTACACACACACACAGTACCACGTACACACACACACAGTACCACGTACACACACACACAGTACCACGTACACACACACACAGTACCACGTACACACACACAGTACCACGTACACACACACACACACAGTACCACGTACACACACACAGTACCACGTACACACACACAGTACCACGTACACACACACACTACCACGTACACACACACACAGTACCACGTACACACACACACACAGTACCACGTACACACACACACACACAGTACCACGTACACACACACACACACAGTACCACGTACACACACACAGTACCACGTACACGCACACAGTACCACGTACACACACACAGTACCACGTACACACACAGTACCACGTACACACACACTGTTCCAAATATACAGAGCCTTTAGGCATCCCTCGATTTACGAAAGGGATGTGTTTTTTACAACAACAACAACAACAAAACCACGCGTAAAACGACATTTCGTGAATCGGAAATTGATTTTCCCCATGAATTTAAACACGAAAAATGAGGGATACGTTTCGGACAGTCATTCCAACTCTACTCCTAACCTACAAACATAATGCACCTATATCACTGTTTCAATGGAAAATAATTATAATAATAGAGAATATGCCTATCAGAATAATGATAATAATAATTCAAACGTTTAATGCGCATTCCATCCTAGGATCCCGACGCACAATGCATGAAAAGCAGGAAACAAAAACAGAGCCCATGTCCCAGCGACGAAACGAAGCGAGGAAAGGCCACAGCGACGGGGTTTTAGTACAACCACGAATTGAAGAATGTTTCTAATTAATGCAAGACAAAAAATAACCCTTTTCAGGGAACTCGTCAAACTATCTCGCACGGAGGGGTGACGCGGGAGGGGAGGGTGACGCGGCGGGGTGACGCAGGGGGGTGACGCGGGGGGGTGACGCGGGGGAGTGACGCGGGGGAGGATGCAGAGGCTGTTGCTGTTGCACTACAGGGGGTCAGCCGTGACACACTCACGTGGGGTGGACTGTGATGTCACGTGGGGTGGACTGTGATCTCACGTAGGGCGGACTGTGATGTCACGTGGGGTGGACTGTGATCTCACGTGGGGTGGACTGTGATGTCACGTGGGGTGGACTGTGATGTCACGTGGGGTGGACTGTGATCTCACGTAGGGTGGACTGTGATCTCACGTGGGGTGGACTGTGATCTCACGTTGGGTGGACTGTGATGTCACGTGGGGTGGACTGTGATCTAACGTAGGGTGGACTGTGATCTCAGATAGTGTGGACTGTGATCTCACGTGCGTGGACTGTGATCTCACGTGGGGTGGACTGTGATGTCACGTGGGGTGGACTGCGATCTCACGTGGGGTGGACTGTGATGTCACGTGGGGTGGACTGTGATGTCACGTGGGGTGGACTGTGATCTCACGTAGGGTGGACTGTGATCTCACCTGGGGTGGACTGTGATCTCTTGTAGGGTGGACTGCGATCTCACATCGGATGGACTGTGATCTCACGTGGGGTGGACTGTGATCTCACGTGGGGTGGACTGTGATCTCACGTGGGGTGGACTGTGATCTCACGTGGGGTGGACTGTGATCTCACGTGGGGTGGACTGTGATCTCACGTGGGGTGGACTGTGATCTCACGTAGGGTGGACTGTGATCTCACGTGGGGTGGACTGTGATCTCACGTGGGGTGGACTGTGATCTCACGTGGGGTGGACTGTGATCTCACGTAGGGTGGACTGTGATCTCACGTGGGGTGGACTGCGATCTCACGTGGGGTGGACTGTGATCTCACGTGGGGTGGACTGTGATCTCACGTGGGGTGGACTGCGATCTCACGTGGGGTGGACTGTGATTTCACGTGGGGTGGACTGTGATCTCACGTGGGGTGGACTGCGATGTCACGTGGGGTGGACTGTGAGTTCGCATGCCGAGGGATCGCTCAACAAGAGACGGAGCATCGCGCTCACGCGAACCTTCGCAGACGAAGCGTTCGCGAGTTGTCGAGATGGCTGACGGGGTCACCCCGCGCGTGCTCCTCACCTCTCTCGTCCCGCACGGGCGGGGGGGTGCCGGACGCGATGCCGGCGCTGTGCGCAAGCGACGCGGAGTACCACACGCGGAGCTCCTCGCCCGCCGCGATCTCCCGCACCGTGCGGTAGAACACCTGCACCACCGCACGCACCACCGCGTGCACCGCGTAAGCACCACGCACGCACGCACGCACCACGCACGCACCACGCACCAACACGCACCACGCACGCACCATCACGCACCACGTAAGCACCACGCACGCACGCACGCACCACGCACGCACCACGCACCAACACGCACCACGCACGCACCATCACGCACCACGTAAGCACCACGCACCAACACGCACGCACCACGCACGCACGCACCACGCACGCACCACGCACGCACCAACACGCACGCACCACGCACGCACCACGCACGCACCAACACGCACGCACCACGCACGCACCACGCACGCACCACGCACGCACGCACAACCCCATGCACCACATGAGACGGGACCAGGCCCACACCTGTACCCAGCCTGTGCACCAGCGCCCCCTCCACGTGTGAACCCCGCCAACCTAATGAGCCAATTCTCTTAATTGCCTTAATTGTAGTGACACTTCCTGAGGCGGGTTGGGGTGGTGGTGGTGGTGGTGGCTGGGAGGAGGGGGGTGTTGATATTTGGCCGAGAAGTTTATGGCCGTGATGCGTGGGACACAATGCCCAGTGGCAGGGCGTGAAACGCTCCGGCGCGGAGCAGATGCGCGCTTTGTGAACGACATTATTGTGTGTGCGTCTCTCCCCTACCCCCCGCCATACTCATCGAGGGGCCGGGCCTGTGATAGCGCGAGGCTTGAGGTCAGCGCTGGGGTTAAGGGTGAATGTTAGGGTCAAGGGTTAAGGTTGAGGGTTAGTGTTGAGGGTAAGGGTTAGGGTTGACGGTTAGTGTTGAGGGTTAGGGTTGAGGGTTAGGGTTGAGGGTTAGTGTTGATGGTTAGTGTTGAGGGTAAGGGTTGAGGGTAAGGGTTAAGGGTTAGTCTTGAGGGTTAGTGTTGAGGGTTAGTGTTGAGGGTTAATGTTGAGGGTTAGTGTTGAGGGTTAATGTTGAGGGTAAGGGTTTAGGGTTAGTGTTGAGGGTAAGGGTTGAGGGTAAGGGTTAAGGGTTAGTCTTGAGGGTTAGGATTGATGGTTAGTGTTGAGGGTTAGTGTTGAGGGTTAGTGTTGAGGGTTGAGGGTTAGTGTTGAGGGTTAGTGTTAAGGGTTAGTGTTGAGGGTTAGTGTTGAGGGTTAATGTTGAGGGTTAGGGTTTAGGGTTAGTGTTGAGGGTAAGGGTTGAGGGTAAGGGTTAGTGTTGAAGGTTAGTGCTAAGGGCTAGTGTTGAGGATAAGGGTTGAGGGTTAGTGTTGAGGGTTAGTGTTGAGGGTTAGTGTTGAGGGTAAGGGTTTAGGGTTAGTGTTGAGGGTTAGTGTTGAGGGTAAGGGTTTAGGGTTAGTGTTGAGGGTAAGGGTTGAGGGTTAGTGTTAGGGTTAGTGTTGAGGGTTAGGGTTAGTGTTGAGGGTTAGCGTTGAGGGTTAGTGTTGAGGGGTAAGGGTTGGAGTTGGGGTTAGAGTTGTGTATTGTCCTTATCGTTAGGGATGCGGATCAGGGTTCGGGTCAGGATTTAGGGTCAGGGATAGGGGTCAGCGTTATGAGATCGGTTCGGGGATAGGGGTCAGGGATAGAGTTAGGGTCACGGTTAAGATCCCTGTAGTCGGGGTTCGGGTCACATTCTAGAGACTGCGAGGTGGTGTGTCAACATTGGGGGTGGGGGGTGGGAGAAATCTTCCAGGGGGTCTGGGGGGTCCCATCCCAGAAAAATATCGAAATAAAAAAACTCATTTCCTGCCTAAAATACAAAAAAAAATTCACTAACGCATGAGATGGACTTATTATTTATGTTTTAACAATAATGTCTAATAGTGTTATTGTATTTACATTGCTCTGTTTTAACTTGTTTTTATAATTTCTTGTTTCATCGTATGTAATGGCAGAGATTAGGGATTAATAAAGTGCAACCATAACCACAATCATATAAACATACATCTACGAATTGATTTATATGAAGACAAGTCCACATTTTGTGGCCAAGGTTTATCAAATTGTTATTTTTATTTACATAGCAATTATTTGTATAGCAATATATTGGGGGGAGGGGGGTGATATTTTGAGCATATTTATTATAATTACGGCCTTGGTTTACGGAGACCCCTGGGAGACCCCTGTGGGACCCCAGTGGGACCCCAGTGGGACCCCTGTGGGACCCCTGTGGGACCCCTCTCTCCCGTAGTAGCGGGAGTGGATGGGGGGGGGGGGGAGTCACCTTGGTGTCCAGTGGGGGTCTGAACGCCTCCAGGTTCTGCTCCCCCGCGTAGCGCGCGGGTCGCACCGAGGGTAGCCAGGTGCACGGCGACTCCCCCAACTCGCTCACCACGGAGCCTCCCGTGAACCGCACCTACACCAGCAGCAGGCACAGAAACGTTACACCATCAACAAGTTTACACCATCAACAACTTTACACCATCAACAAGTTTACACCATCAACAAGTTTACACCATCAACAAGTTTACACCATCAACAACTTTACACCATCAACAAGTTTACACCATCAACAAGTTTACACCATCAACAACTTTACACCATCAACAAGTTTACACCATCAACAAGTTTACACCATCAACAACTTTACACCATCAACAAGTTAACACCATCAACAACTTTACACCATCAACAAGTTTACACCATCAACAACTTTACACCATCAACAACTTTACACCATCAACAACTTTACACCATCAACAACTTTACACCATCAACAAGTTTACACCATCAACAACTTTACACCATCAACAACTTTACACCATCAACAAGTTTACACCATCAACAACTTTACACCAGCAGCAACTTTACACCATCAGCAACTTTACACCATCAACAACTTTACACCATCAACAACTTTACACCATCAACAAGTTTACACCATCAACAACTTTACACCATCAACAACTTTACACCATCAACAAGTTTACACCATCAACAACTTTACACCAGCAGCAACTTTACACCATCAGCAACTTTACACCATCAACAACTTTACACCATCAACAACTTTACACCATCAACAACTTTACACCATCAACAAATTTACACCATCAACAACTTTACACCATCAACAAGTTTACACCATCAACAACTTTACACCATCAACAACTTTACACCATCAACAACTTTACACCATCAACAACTTTACACCATCAACAAGTTTACACCATCAACAACTTTACACCATCAACAACTTTACACCATCAACAACTTTACACCATCAACAACTTTACACCATTAACAAGTTTACACCAGCAGCAACTTTACACCAGCAGCAACTTTACACCAGCAGCAACTTTACACCATCAACAACTTTACACCATCAACAACTTAACACCATCAACCACTTAACACGATCAACAACTTTATACCATCAACAACTTTACACCAGCAGCAACTTTACACCATCAACAACTTTACACTATCAACAACTTTACAACAGCAGAAACTTTACACCATCAACAACTTTACACCATCAACAACTTTACACCATCAACAACTTTACAGCAGCAGCAACTTTACACCAGCAGCAACTTTACACCATCAACAACTTTAAACCATCAACAACTTTACAGCAGCGGCAACTTTACACCACCATCAACTTTACACCATCAACAACTTTACACCATCAACAACTTTACACCATCAGCAACTTTACAACCTCAACAACTTTACACCAGCAGCAACTTTACACCATCAACAACTTTAAACCATCAATAACTTTACACCATCAACAACTTTACACCATCAACAACTTTACACCATCAGCAACTTTACACCATCAACAACTTTACAGCAGCAGCAACTTTACACCAGCAGCAACTTTACACCAGCAGCAACTTTACACCATCAACAACTTTACACCATCAACAACTTAACACCATCAACAACTTAACACCATCAACAACTTTACACCATCAACAAC
>NC_133726.1:1118613-1233613 GCF_048934315.1 Petromyzon marinus
ACACGTACACACCTGTACACAAACACCTGTACACACACACCTGTACACACACACACCTGTACAAACTCACACCTGTACACACTCGCACCTGTACACACTTACACCTGTACACGCACACACCTGTACACACACACACCTGTACACACACACTCACATGTACACACACACACTCACACCTGTACACACACACACTCACACCTGTACACACACACACTCACCTGCACAGACACACACACCTGTACACACACACACACACCTGTACACACACACACCTTTACACACACACCTCTATACACACTCACACCTGTACACACACCTGTACACACACACTCATACCTGTACACACACACTCACACCTGTAATCACGCACACACTCACACACTCCCACACCTGTAATCATGCACACACTCACACCTATTATAATGATTCACAAAGACAAAGATCCCCCGTATAGACGTAACAGACTGTTGGGGCAAGTGCTGTTAGCGAGTGGGACCTATGAAAGCCGGTAAGGCGGAACAAGGTCGTGGTATGGCGAGCATCACGCCCGGCCGCCTTTGTCTCCCCAGTGGCGATGTTTACTACAAACCGCACCAGGTACTCATTTGAGGCTGAGTCGACCGAAGAGAGGCCCAGGACCGGTTCAGATAATCGCCACTGACGGTGTTGGTGGCCGTGAGCCGGATTCGCAGCGCGGCGCGCTAACCGCTACACCCCCACACACACACACACACACTCCCACACACACACTCCCACACACACACCCCCCCCCCCCCCACACACACACACTCCCACACACACTCCCACACACACACACTCCCACACACACACACCCCCACACACACACAGACCCCTACACACACACACACCCCCACACACACACAGACCCCTACACACACACACACTCCCACACACACACACACACCCCTACACACACACACACCCCCACACACACACACTCCCACACACACTCCCACACACACTCCCACACACACCCCCCCAAACACACAGACCCCTACACACACACACACACCCCCACACACACACAGACCCCTACACACACACACTCCCACACACACACAGACCCCTACACACACACTCCCACACACACACACCCCCACACACACACACCCCCACACACACACAGACCCCTACACACACACACTCCCACACACACACACACACCCCTACACACACACACCCCCACACACACACACACACCCCTACACACACACTCACACTCCCACACACACACACTCCCACACACACACACCCTCACACACACACCTACACCCACCCCACACACACACACTCCCACACTCCCACACATACCTGTAATTACATAATTACACACACACGCGCAGTAATACGTGAATTAGAGTAATCACGGGGTTTTAATGAGGCCACTCACCCAGGCAGAAGCCTCGTTATTTGCATATACACAACAATCCCGCTCGCACGCGCACACAGATAAAGGTCCCCCGTGTAGCCTCGACAAGTTGATCGGGCAAGTGCTGTTAGCGAGCGCCTATCAATGCCGGCATTGATCGCGAGGGGTTTTAGTGGCCAGCGACCACGCCCGGCCGCCTTTGTCTCCCTGGTGGTCGATCTTTACTGCACACCTCACCAGGTACTCAATTTAAGGCCGAGTCGACCTACGGAAGGCCCAGGACCGGTTCAGATAATCGTCATCGGTGATGGTGGCCGTGAGCGGTAATCGATCTCGGGTGGCCGGGTTCGTAGGCGCTCCCCCCCCCCCCCCCGTATACACATTCACACAATGTGGGGCTATTGTTTGTATGGATGTGTGTGTGTGTAATTACGTGTAACACAAAACGTAATTGTGTGTTGTGGGGAGCGGTGGTGTAGTGGTTAGCGCTACGCTGCTCTACAAACCCGGCGACCCAAGCCTGGCCACCCAAGTTCGACTCCCGCTCACGGGCAACAGCAGCAACGACTATCTGAACCGGTCGTGGGCCTCCCCTAGGTCGACTCAGCCTCAAATTGAACACCTGGTGGCGGTGTGTAAACATCGCCACTGGGGAGACAAAGGCGGCCGGGCGTGGTGTGGACCACCCACCCCCTCGTGTGCCGTACCGGCCTTCATAGGTGCTCGCGAACAGCACTTGCCCCAACAATCTGTTGAGGTTATATGGGGGATCTTTGTGTGTGTGTGGTGAGTGTGCGGTGTGGATGTTCGCATGCACACACACGGGGAGCGGTGGCGTAGTGGTTAGCGCACTGCACGTTCGATTCCCGTTCACACGGCCAAGATCAGTGGCGAAATATTTTAAATCTGTTCCGGCTCCCGCCTCGGTCTACCCAACCTTGCACGAGTGGCTGGGTGTTTGTGTGTGTATGTGTGTATGTGTGTTTATGTGTGTTTGCGTGTTTGTGTGTTTGTTTGTTTATGTGTGTTTGTGTTTTGTGTGTGTTTATTTGTGTTTGTGTATGTGTGTTTGTGTGTGTGTGTTTGTGTGTTTATGTGTGTTATGTGTTTGTGTGTGTATTTGTGTTTGTGTATGTGTTTGTGTTTGTTTATGTGTTTATGTTTGTTTGTGTATTTGTGTGTGTTTGTGTGTGTTTGTGTGTTTATGTGTGTTTGTGTGTGTTTGTGTGTTTATGTGTGTTTATGTGTGTTTGTGTGTGTGTTTATGTGTGTATATGTTTATGTGTGTCTGTGTGTGTGTTTATGTGTGTATATGTTTGTGTGTGTTTGTTTATGTGTGTTTATGTGTTTTGTGTGTGTTTGTTTGTGTTTGTGTATTGTGTTTAGGTGTGTTTAGGTGTTTGTGTGTACGTGTGTTTCTGTGTGTTTGTTTATGTGTGTTTGTGTGTGTGTTTGTGTGTTTGTGTGCGTGTGTGATTATGCGTGTTTATGTGTGTGTTTATGTGTGTGTTTATGTGTTTGTGTGTATGTGTGTTTCTGTGTGTTTGTTTATGCGTGTTTGTGTGTGTGTTTATGTGTGTTTGTGTGTTTGTGTGTGTTTGTGCGTGTTTATGTGTGTGTTTATGTGTTTGTGTGTATGTGTGTTTCTGTGTGTTTGTTTATGCGTGTTTGTGTGTGTTTATGTGTGTTTGTGTGTTTGTGTGTGTTTATGTGTGTTTGTGTGTAAAATAACAGAACCCTTGGAGACAAAGGCGGCTGGCCGCTGCCCGACAGCTCAAACAGCTCTTTGAGGCTACACGGAGGATATTTGTCTTCATGCCGGGTCGCCGCGATATGGCGATACTACGACATCGCACGATATCAGGCCCACGATAAACGCATCTTCAAATCGTGATTACCGTAACCAGTCATCATATTGAAAACAATTTGAAGACTTCCTTACATTTAAACATTTCCGGAATAATGAAAGTCCGATTGTTATAAACGTAATTGTGGGCGAGATGACCACGTGTTGTGTGAGAGAGCGATTCTCCCACTCGCTCACCCACTCACACCCACGCTCACCCGGTGAGTGAGAGAGCGATTCTCACACTCGCTCACTCACTCACATCCACGCTCACCCGGTGAGTGAGAGAGCGATTCCCACACTCGCTCACTCACTCACACCCACGCTCACCCGGTGAGTGAGAGAGCGATTCTCACACTCGCTCACCCACTCACACCCACGGTCACCCGGTGAGTGAGAGAGCGATTCTCACACTCGCTCACCCACTCACACCCACGCTCACCCGGTGAGTGAGCGATTCTCACACTCACTCACCCACTCACACCCACGCTCACCCGGTGAGTGAGAGAGCGATTCTCACACTCGCTCACCCACTCACATCCACGCTCACCCGGTGAGTTTGAGAGTCTCAGGTGAGTTTGAGATGACACACGATCACCACAGGCGATGCCATCTGTTTGGCCGCGTCGGGTGGTGGAGGGACTTACGATTAAACAATTCGCTATGGGATGTGTTGAAGACAAGTAATTAATCGGTGATGAATGCTGCAAAGTGTTTGCTGCGATACAGAAAGCACGATCATAGCCAGAGTAACCACACCATCATCATCATTAATACGAGACACAGTTACGTGGAGATCGCATTACACTGTTTACGTGTGTGTGTGTGTGATATTGTTTACATACATGTTAACAATAAACGTAAGTTATATTGTATTGGTTAGAACAATATACAATGTTAGTACAAACACAAACACACGAACGCACAGATACACACACACACAGAGATGGACACTAACACAGAATAAATATCCCCCGTGTAGCCTGAACAGACTGTTGGGGCAAATAGCGAGAAGCCGTGCACCTGTGGGTGACCAACACCACGCCCGGCCGCCTTTGCCTCCCCAGCGGTGATGTCTACACACCGCACCAGGCGAGGTCGGCAGGATAATCGGTTCAAATTTTCGCCACTATTATCCATCGCACGCACACAAACGCATACAAATATATAGCACACACAATACGCAAACACACAAACACACACACACGCACGCAGACAATTACACAACTGACAAAGAGCCCCCCGTAACTTTTCAATAACATTTCTAATGATCACCGTTACGTTGCTTATTTTATAGCATTATTGTAGTGATTTGTAAAAAAAAAAGGTTTAGTTTAGCCATATTTGTATGTTGCAGTTTAGAGTTATACTTAGAATTTTCATCTAGATTGTATCGTGATTGCTATAGTGATCTAACATCGCACGTGGATTTTTTGCGCGTTTTTTTTGTACGCAGCATATAAACATACGGTGCTTTTCCTGGAAGATTTAATTGTTTTGTTTTTTATAGAGGATGTTTAAATTTGCGTGCAGCAAATTTTATAAGGTATCTTGTAATTGCATTGTTTGTCGCGATTGTACCCGAATCAAGAGCCGAACGGCTCACAGGATAAAAGCAAATGAATGAAACTGCACTGAAACTTGCTCTTAGCAAGTAGCGTCCATGAACACATGCACACAGACAGCCACGGGCACGCGAATTGCATGAAGACAAACACACAAAATGTGCAAATAAATACACACATATACATAAAACCCAGGGTCTACAAATACTGTGCAAACGAATACGCAAAGATGCATATGCGCAAATGCAAATGCACACAAATGCACGTACATCAAAATATACGAACACTCGTACACACAAATACACGTTAATAATTTTTGTTTAAATCTTACACAAAATACAAAGGACAAAGATCCCCCGTGTAGCCTGTAACAGACATGTGGGGCAAGTGCTGTTAGCGAGCACCTATGAAGGCCGGCACGGCACACGAGGGGGTGGGTGGCCAGGGCTACGCCCGGCCGCCTTTGTCTCCCCAGTGGCGATGTCTACACACCGCACCAGGTACCCATTTGAGGCTGAGTCGACCTAGGGGAGGCCCAGGACCGGTTCAGATAATCGTCACCAGTGTTGGCCGTGAGCGGGAATCGAACTCGGGTAGCCGGGTTCGTAGCGCAGAGCAGCGCTAACCACTACACCACCGCTCCCCACGTAATCTCACTCACACAAAGACACAAACATACATGTAAAAAGAAGCAAAGATCCCCCTATAGCCTTACAGACTATTGGGGCAAGTGCTTTTAGGGAGCACATATATACAATATATACATATATACAATATATACATATATACAATATATACATATATAGCCACTATCACGCACAGTTAATATCTACAAAGGCAAAGATCCACCGTGTGTATAGTCTTAACAGACTGTTGGGGCAAGTGCTGTTAGCGAGCACCTATGAAGGCCGGCACGGCACACGAGGGGGTGGGTGGCCAGCACCACGCCCGACCGCCTTTGTCTCCCCAGTGGCGATGTTTAAACATCGCACCAGGTACTCATTTGAGGCTGAGTCCATCTAGGGGAGGCCCAGAACAGGTTCAGATAATCGTCACCGGTGTTGGCCGTGAGTCTGAATGGAACGCGGGTGGCCGGATCCGTAGCGCAGCGTAGCGCTCACCGCTCCACTACACAACCACACATACACACACACAGACACACACAGACACACACAGACACACACAGAGACACACACACAGAAACACAGACACACACACAGACACACACAGAGACACACACAGAGACACACAGACACACACAGACACACACACACACAGACACACACAGAGACACACACACACACAGACACACACAGAGACACACACAGAGACACACACAGAGACACAGACACACACACAGAGACACAGACACACACACAGACACAAACACACACAGACACACAACCACACATACACACACACAGAGACACACACAGACACACACAGAGACACAGACACACACACGCAGACACACACGCAGACACACACACAGACACACACACGGACACAACCACACATACACACACAGAGACACACACACAGACACACAGAGACACACCGGGTAGTTCTACGTACAAACGTACTATTAGAGTTGTTAAACGACCACCTGTAAACCGGTAACCGGTTTTACAAATTAGATCACCGGTTCCGAGCATCAGCCGAATGTTTAAGTCACGAATGAATGAATGAAGACATCGACTGGCCGACTGCGCGCGGACCCAAAAACCACCACGGCGGACAAACCGCACGGCGGCATCAGTCTCGGCGTGGTCACGCGTTGCACTCGCGTCTCGGCGGGCAGCTCACTCAGTTCGCACGCTGCCTTGCAAGCGGTGGCTCGCACGACTGCTGGTGGGAGTGGGGACGGGCGGGGACCTCCACTCCGCGGTGTTTTCAGGCGACTCCGGTAGAAGCGGTGCCACCCACAGCCAGCACCACCACCAGCAGCACCACCACCACCGCCAGCACCACCACCAGCACCACCACCACCCACCACCGCCAGCACCACCACCAGCACCACAACCAGCAGCACCACCGCCACCCACCACCGCCAGCACCACCGCCACCCACCACCGCCAGCACCACCACCAGCACCACCGCCACCCACCACCGCCAGCACCACCGCCACCCACCACCGCCAGCACCACCGCCAGCACCACCACCAGCACCACCACCACCAGGACCACCACCACCAGCACCACCCACCACCAGCACCACCGCCAGCACCACCACCAGCACCACCACCACCAGGACCACCGCCACCCACCAACACCACCGCCACCCACCGCCAGCACCACCACCAGCACCACCACCACCAGCACCACCACCACCAGGACCACCGCCACCCACCACCAGCACCACCAGCACCACCACCACCCACCACCAGCACCACCACCAGCACCCTGGGGAAGCGGTGGTGTCGGCCGCTCCGCCCGTGCGAGCGAGCGAGTTCATTGCTTGGGACAGCTCTACCTCTCTGTGTGTGCGTGCGGCGAACCGGTTTTTGTTGCATTCGGTTACCGGTATTGTAAACAAATATTTTAACCACTCCAATATCCATGCGAAGACAAAGATCGCTCGGCCGATCTCGTCTCCCCAAGTGGCGATGTCTGCACACCGCACCGGGTATGCATTTGAGGCTGAGTCGACCTAGGGGAGGCCCTGGACCGGTTCAGATAATCGTTGGCCGTGAGCGGGAATCGAACTCGGGTCGCCAGGTTCGTAGCACCATTGCTCCCCACCACACACAACTACAAAGACAAAGACCCCCCGTATAGCCTTAACAGACTGTTGGGGTAAGTGCTGTTAGCGGGTGGAACCTAGGAAAGCCGTCACGGCACAAAGAGGGAGTGGTATGGCGAGAACCACGCCCGACCGCCTTTGTCTCCCCAGTGGCGATGTTTACACACCGCACCAGGTACTCATTTGAGGCTGGGTCGACCTAGGGGAGGCCCCGGAACGGTTCAGATGATCGTCACTGGGTGTTTGCCGTGAGCGAGAATCGAACCCGGGTCGCCAGGTTCGTAGCGCGTGCTAACCGCTACACTACCCATGTACACACACAGACACACACAGACACACTACACTATATATATACACACATACTGCATACATACACACACACACTACTATATGCACACACAGACACACACAGCCACACACACTACACTATATATACACACACATACTACTATATACACACACACACAGACACACACAGCCACACACACTACACTATATACACACTCACACACTGCGTACACACATACTACTATATATACACACGCAGACACACACAGCCACACACACTACACTATATATACACACACACACACTGCGTACACACATACTACTATATATACACACACAGACACATACACTACACTATATATACACACACACACATGCTGCGTACACACATACTACTATATATACACACACAGACACACACACTACACTATATATACACACACACACTGCGTACACACATACTACTATATATACACACATAGCCACACACACTACACTATATATACACACACACACATGCTGCGTACACACATACTACTATATATACACACACAGACACACAGCCACACACACTACACTATATATACACACACACATACTGCGTACACACACACTACTATATATACACACACAGCCACACACACTTCACTATATATACACACACACATACTGCGTACACACACACTACTATATATACACACACAGCCACACACACTACACTATATATACACACACATACTGCGTACACACATACTACTATATATACACACACAGCCACACACACTACACTATATATACACACACACATACTGCGTACACACACTACTATATACTTATACTGCGTAAACATTACACATCCCATGGGTGAACACGGATGTGCCGACTGGGAGTCCGTGGCATCGGCGTCGTCTCACGCACGCACGCACGCGTGAGACCCACGCACGCACGCACGCGTGAGACCCACGCACGCACGCACGCGTGAGACCCACGCACGCACGCACGCGTGAGACCCACGCACGCACGCACGCGTGAGACCCACGCACGCACGCACGCGTGAGACCCACGCACGCACGCACGCGTGAGACCCACGCACGCACGCACGCGTGAGACCCACGCACGCACGCACGCGTGAGACCCACGCACGCACGCACGCGTGAGACCCACGCACGCACGCACGCGTGAGACCCACGCACGCACGCACGCGTGAGACCCACGCACGCACGCGTGAGACCCACGCACGCACGCACGCGTGAGACCCACGCACGCACGCACGCGTGAGACCCACGCACGCACGCACGCGTGAGACCCACGCACGCACGCACGCGTGAGACCCACGCACGCACGCACGCGTGAGACCCACGCACGCACGCACGCGTGAGACCCACGCACGCACGCACGCACGCGTGAGACCCACGCACGCACGCACGCACGCGTGAGACCCACGCACGCACGCACGCGTGAGACCCACGCACGCACGCACGCGTGAGACCCACGCACGCACGCACGCGTGAGACCCACGCACGCACGCACGCGTGAGACCCACGCACGCACGCACGCGTGAGACCCACGCACGCACGCACGCGTGAGACCCACGCACGCACGCACGCGTGAGACCCACGCACGCACGCACGCACGCGTGAGACCCACGCACGCACGCACGCACGCGTGAGACCCACGCACGCACGCACGCACGCGTGAGACCCACGCACGCACGCACGCACGCGTGAGACCCACGCACGCACGCACGCACGCGTGAGACCCACGCACGCACGCACGCACGCGTGAGACCCACGCACGCACGCACGCACGCGTGAGACCCACGCACGCACGCACGCGTGAGACCCACGCACGCACGCACGCACGCGTGAGACCCACGCACGCACGCACGCGTGAGACCCACGCACGCACGCACGCGTGAGACCCACGCACGCACGCACGCGTGAGACCCACGCACGCACGCACGCGTGAGACCCACGCACGCACGCACGCGTGAGACCCACGCACGCACGCACGCGTGAGACCCACGCACGCACGCACGCACGCGTGAGACCCACGCACGCACGCACGCGTGAGACCCACGCACGCACGCACGCGTGAGACCCACGCACGCACACGCTGCAACGCGTCGTAGGCAAGGGGGGGGGGAGCGCCAGGAAGCTCCTTCCCTGCAGGAGTGGCGCGCACGAACAGTGCAGCAGGGGCTGCGCCTTTGCCTCCCGTTGCCCAAGTGAGCGCGCGCACGCGTGCAGAACTTGAACGGGTTTTTATTGAAACCGGTTCGTAACCACCACCACCACCCACGCACCACCACCCACGCACCACCACCCACGCACCACCACCCACGCACCACCACCCACGCACCACCACCCACGCACCACCACCACCCACGCACCACCCACGCACCACCACCACCCACACACCACCACCCTGGGTCGCGTGCGCTCCAAACGCCCGCGCTGTGTACGCGGCAAACCGCGGACCGCTTCTTTGTGATTCACACTCACACCTCCACACTCACATTAACATATGCACACTCACATTAACATATACACACTCACATTAACATATACACTCTCACCTACACACTCAGATTAACATATACACACTCACCTACAGTCACATTAACATATACACACTCACATTAACATAGACACACTCACCTACACACTCACATTAACATATACACACTCACATTAACATATACACACTCACATTAACATATACACACTCACCTAATACTCACATTAACATATACACACTCACCTACACACTCACATTAACATATACACACTCACCTCCACACTCACATCAACATATACACACTCACCTACACACTCATTAACATATACACACTCACCTACACACTCACATTAACATATACACACCCACCTACACACACACATTTACATACACACACTCGCATTAACATACACACACCTCCACACTCACATTTACATATACACACTCACCTACACACACACATTTACATATACACACTCACCTACACACACACAGTTACATATACACATACTCACCTACACACACACATTTACATACACACACCTCCACACTCACATTTACATATACACATTCACATTTACATATACACATATACATAGATATACACAAATGCACGATACATACATGTATATTTACGCATACTGTATATACTGAACATAATCGCGCGTACACACACATATACACACGTACATATATACACATATACACACATAGATATATACAGATAATTACACAAACACAATAGCCCACATACAAAGGCAAAGATCCCCCGTGTAGCCCTAACAGACTGTTGGGGCAAGTGCTGTTAGCGAGAACCTATGAAGGCCGGCACGGTACACGAGGGGGTGGGTGGATAACACCACGCCCGGCCGCCTTTGTCTCCCCAGTAGCGATGTTCACACCGCACCAGGTACTCATTTGAGGCTGAGTCGACCTAAGGGAGTCCCAGGACCGGTTCAAATCATCGTCACCGGTGTTGGCCGTGAGCGGGAATCGAACTCGGGTCGCCGGGTTCGTAGCGCAGCGTAGCGCTAACCACTGCACCACCGCTCCCCACAAATACAATAATACATATACACAAACACGCACTCACACATATATATAGAGAGACGTACATATATATACACACGGCGACAATCACACACACATACACACAAAGACAATATCACTCACAAAGACAATATCATACACACAAAGACAATATCACACACATACACACACAGACAATATCATACACACAAAGACAATATCACACACATACACACACAGACAATATCATACACACAAAGACAATATCACACACAAAGACAGTATCACACAGATACACACAGACAATAGCACACTCACAAAGACAATGTCACATACACACAAAGACAATATCACACACATACACACACGCGCATACACGCACACACGCGCACACACATACACACACACGCGCACACACATACACACACACGCATACACACACACGCGCACACACGCGCACACACATACACACATACACACACATACATACACACACACACACACGCATACACACACACGCACAATCACTCGCTTACACGCGCAGAATTTTCTCATCCATAACATAGCGGGGATTTTTTGGGGGTTAGATCGCCTAAATATATAAATGTTGTGTCGTTAAACCCGCCACCACCCGACACATAAAATCGGCAAGGTTCGTCACGTAAACGGAACGTGCCAATTCCTGACTAAAGCAGCACACCCCTTGTGTGTTGGAGAGTGTCAGGCCACAACATCCACACCGCTTGTGTGTTGGAGAGTCAAGCCACAACATTCACACCGCTTGTGTGTTGGAGAGTCAGGCCACAACATTCACACCGCCTGTGTGTTGGAGAGCCAGGCCACAACATTCACACCGCTTGTGTGTTGGAGAGTTAGGCCGCAACATTCACACCGCTTGTGTGTTGGAGAGTCTGGCCGCAACATTCACACCGCTTGTGTGTTGGAGAGTGTTAGGCCACAACATTCACACCGCTTGTGTGTTGGAGAGTCTGGCCGCAACATTCACACCGCTTGTGTGTTGGAGAGTCAAGCCACAACATCCACACCGCTTGTGTGTTGGAGAGTCAGGCCGCAACATTCACACCGCTTGTGTGTTGGAGAGTCAGGCCACAACATCCACACCGCTCGCGTGTTGGAGAGTCCAGCCGCAACATCCACACGGCTTGCGTGGCTGGACTCGTAACGAATTTGCACGTTCTGTTTACGTGACAACCCTTCCTGATTGTCTGTGTCGGATGGTGGCGGGTTTAACGACACAACATTTATATGTACGCGATCTCACACCCACCCCCCCCCCCCCCCCCATATGATATTGATGGCGAAGGTCCGCCACGTATTCAACAGAATTCGCTCGCACCGCAAGGGAACGGCGTCCCTCTACGATCTGTTCATCGAGTACCACGACTCGCCGGACCTGAGGGCCCCCCCCAACCCCCTCCAGCTTCGTCGGCCCCCCCAGGAGTGCGGAGTCGAGCATACTTCACTGCGCTGGTCAGGGCGGGTTGGCTGTAGCTGCTCAAGCCCAGACGGCGGCTCCGCCTGTTGGCCGTGCACGGGAGTCGAACTGAACCCCGAGCCTAGGGCGCGTCTTATAATCCGGTGTGCGAGCGAGCGAGCGAATGGAGATCTGTAGAGCTTAATTTGATGCCGGGAACAAGTTTGGGACGCGTCTTGCTTTGCGCAACGCGTTTTCCTTTGCGTAACGCGCCTTACATTTTCAGGAGCATGCGGCTTTCATCATCATCACCACCACCATCACCACCACCACCATCATCACCACCATCACCACCATCATCATCATCACCACCATCATCACCACCATCACCACCACCATCATCATCACCACCATCATCATCATCACCACCATCACCACCATCACCACCATCATCACCACCATCACCACCATCATCATCATCACCACCATCATCATCATCACCACCATCATCATCATCATCACCACCATCACCACCACCACCATCATCATCACCACCATCATCATCATCACCACCATCACCACCACCATCATCATCATCACCACCACCACCATCACCACCACCATCATCATCATCACCACCACCATCACCACCACCATCATCATCATCACCACCACCACCACCATCATCATCACCACCATCATCATCATCATCATCACCATCATCATCACCATCATCATCACCATCATCACCACCATCACCACCATCATCATCATCACCATCATCATCATCACCACCATCATCATCATCACCATCATCACCACCATCACCACCATCACCACCATCACCACCATCATCATCATCATCACCACCATCATCATCATCACCACCATCACCATCACCACCATCATCACCACGCACTGGGGCGGTGTTGAGCCAGCGATGTTCTTGAAGGGCGAGGGGGTGACGCGCGGAGTGAAGGGGCAGCGAAGACCCTGGGACATCACGAACCCACGACGCCACGTCTGGGTGAAGTCGCTCCGACTTAATTGCCAAGTCAACACGTCTCCCGTCTTCGATGAACACGAGGAAGTCGCCTCGCGTTGAGTGTGACGATGAAGCCGGTTACAAGCACACACACACTCATAGACTGCACGCACTCAGACGCATAAACTACACACACACTCATAAGACTCACACACTCAGACGCATAAACTACACACACACTCATAGACTGCACACACTCAGACGCATAAACTACACACACACAGACTACACACACTCATAAGCTACACACACACAATTTTTTATTTAAAGCTTTCGTGACTGCAGGGATTCATATTCTTGGTTCTTTCGGTAAAGTCACGTAGAAGGCAAACAATAAAATAATACAAATATAAAGCAATAAAATTATCACGACGTTTCGACTGCAACACAAGCAGTCATCATCAGGTGTGTTTTCACATCATGATCAGGTGTTTTCACACCTGATGATGATTGCTTGTGTTGCAGTTGAAACGTCGTAATAATTTTATTGTTTTATATTTTTATTATTGTATTGTTTCCCTTCTACGTGACTTTACCGAAAGAACCAAGAATATACACACACACTCATAAACTACACACTCTCATAAACTACACACACTCAGACTACACACACACACTCATAGACGACACACACCCATAGACTACAAACACTCATAAACTACACACACTCATAAACTACACACACTCAGACTACACACACTCATAGACGACACACACTGATAAACTACACACACTCAGACTGCACACTCACTCATAGACGGCACACACCCATAGACTACAAACACTCATAAACTACACACACTCAGACTACACACACACGTAGACTACACACACACACTCATAAACTACACACACTCAGACTACACACACACACTCATAGACTACAAAAACTCATAAACTACACACACTCATAGACTTCACGCACGGACTAGACACACTCATACACTACACACACTGATAAACTACACACACTCAGACTACACACACACTGATAAACTACACACACTGATATACTACACACAGACTACACACACTCATAAACTACACACACACTTGTAGACTACACACACACATAGACTACTCACACTCAGACTACACACACTCACACTCGTAGATTACACGCACATACTCTCATATACTACACACATACACAGATCCCCCGTACAGCCTTAACAGACTGTTGGGCACCTATGAAGGCCGGCACGGCACACGAGGGGGTGGGTGGCCAGCACCACGCCCGGTCGCCTTTGTCTCCCCAGTGGCGATGTGTACACACCGCACCAGGTACTCATTTGAGGCTTAGTCGACCTAGGGGAGGCCCAGAACCGGTTCAAATCATCGTCACCAGTGTTGGCCGTGAGCGGGAATCGAACCCGGGTATTGGCAATGTGCGCTAACCACTGCGCCATGCACGCGCACACAGACACGAACACACAGACACGAACACACAGACACGAACACACACACGCACGAACACACAGACACGAACACACACAGACACGAACACACAGGCACGAACACACACAGGCACGAACACACAGGCACGAACACACAGGCACGAACACACACAGGCACGAACACACAGACACGAACACACACAGACACGAACACACACAGGCACGAACACACAAAGACACGAACACACACACACGAACACACACAGGCACGAACACACAGACACGAACACACACACGCACGAACACACAAAGACACGAACACACACACACGAACACACACAGGCACGAACACACACAGGCACGAACGCACACAGACACGAACACACACAGGCACGAACACACAGACACGAACACACACAGGCACGAACACACAGACACGAACACACACAGACACGAACACACACAGGCACGAACACACAGACACGAACACACACAGGCACGAACACACACAGGCACGAACACACAGACACGAACACACACATGCACGAACACACACAGGCACGAACACACACAGGCACGAACACACACAGGCACGAACACACACAGGCACGAACACACACAGACACGAACACACACAGGCACGAACACACACAGGCACGAACACACACAGGCACGAACACACACAGGCACGAACACACAGACACGAACACACACAGGCACGAACACACAGACACGAACACACACAGACACGAACACACACAGACACGAACACACACAGGCACGAACACACAGACACGAACACACACAGGCACGAACACACACAGGCACGAACACACAGACACGAACACACACATGCACGAACACACAGACACGAACACACACAGGCACGAACACACACAAGCACGAACGCACACAGGCACGAATGCACACAGGGACGAACGCACACAGACACGAACGCACACACACACGAACACACACACACACGAATACACACAGACACGAACACACACACAGACACGAACACACAGACACGAACACACACACACGAACACACACAGACACGAACACACACAGGCACGAACACACACACACACGAACACACACAGGCACGAACACACACACACACGAACACACACAGGCACGAACACACACACACACGAACACACACGGGCACGAACACACTACTCCAGATCATCCACCCCTTCTTCGTCCACCACCACCACGACCACCACCTCCTGTACCACCATCACCACCTCCACCACCACCACCACCACCTCGACCACCAACTCTTCTACCACCACCACCACCTCCTGTACCACCACCTCCTCTACCACCACCACCTCTACCACCACCACCTCTACCACCACCACCACCACCTCTACCACCACCACCACCACCACCACCTCTACCACCACCACCTCCTCCTCCTCCGCGCGCGTCTCCCTGCGCGTGTCGCCAGCGCCCCGGCGCGCCCCCCCCCTCACCCCCCCTCACCCCCCCTCACCCCCCCTCACCTTCTTCCTGGTGGACGCGAGGTCGCCCCGCGAGTCGCCCCGCGAGTCGCCCATGCCGAGGCCGAGCGAGAAGGCGGCGGGGAGCGGCCCCAGGCGCAGCCCCGCGGGTAGCGGCGCAGCGGCGATCACCGCGGGGCCCTCGGCTCGCCGGGACATGGCCCGGACACGGGCAGCATGCGGCGGCGGCGGCACCACGGCTCGCTCTGGCACCCCGAGCACCACCCACTCACTGGGTCACTCACACACCACGGCTCGCTCTGGCACCCCGAGACACCCACTCACTCACTGGGTCACTCACACACCACGGCTCGCTCTGGCACCCCGAGACACTCACTCACTCACTGGGTCACTCACACACCACGGCTCGCTCTGGCACCCCGAGACACCCACTCACTCACTGGGTCACTCACACACCACGGCTCGCTCTGGCACCCCGAGACACCCACTCACTCACTGGGTCACTCACTGGGTCACTCACCCACCACGGCTCGCTCTGGCACCCCGAGACACTCACTCACTGAATCACTCGCACACCACGGCTCGCTCTGGCACCCCGAGACACTCACTCACTCACTGGGTCACTCGCACACCACGGCTCGCTCTGGCACCCCGAGCACCACCCACTCACTCACTGGGTCACTCACTGGGTCACTCACACACCACGGCTCGCTCTGGCACCCCGAGACACTCACTCACTGGGTCACTCGCACACCACGGCTCGCTCTGGCACCCCGAGCACCACCCACTCGCTCACTGAATCACTCGCACACCCCGGCTCGCACTGGCACCCCGAGCCACCCACTCACTCACTGGGTCACTCGCACACCACGGCTCACTCTGGCACCCCGAGCACCCACACTCTGAGTCACTTCAACATACACTCACTCGCGCTCCACAGCTCGCACAGGCAGCCTTGGTGCACTCACTCACACACTCACCCCTGAGACTCACTCACTCACACACTCACTCAGCACTCACTCACTTAGCACTCAATCACTCACCCCTGAGACTCACACACTCACTCACTCACCCCTGAGACTCACACTCACTCACTCAGCACTCACTCACTCACACACTCACTCACCCCTGAGACTCACACACTCACTCACACACTCACTCACTCACTCACCCCTGAGACTCACTCACTCACTCCTGAGACTCACTCACTCAGCACTCACCCCTGAGATTCACACACTCACTCACTCAGCACTCACTCACTCAGCACTCACACACTCACTCACTCACCCCTGAGATTCACACACTCACTCACTCAGCACTCACTCACTCAGCACTCACACACTCACTCACTCACCCCTGAGATTCACACACTCACTCACTCAGCACTCACTCACTCAGCACTCACTTACTCACCCCTGAGACTCACACACTCACTCACTCAGCACTCACACACTCACTCACTCACTCACCCCTGAGACTCACACACTCACTCACTCAGCACTCACTCACTCAGCACTCACTCACTCAGCACTCACTCAGCACTCACCACTGAGACTCACACTCACTCACTCAGCACTCACACACTCACTCACTCACCCCTGAGACTCACACACTCACTCACTCAGCACTCACACACTCACTCACTCACCCCTGAGACTCACACACTCACTCACTCAGCACTCACACACTTACTGACTCAGCACTCATTCACTCACCCCGACACCGAACCTCACTTTCCACTCACCCCAATCCTCACCGCAACACTCACTCACCCCGACACTCGCACTCACGCACTCACTCACCCAGACGATCACTCAACCGAAACCCGCGCAGCCTCACGTGGGCTGGGCTCGAGACTCTCTGCGCGCTCTGCGCTCTGCGCGTGCCTGCGCGCGCGCGGGGCCTCTTACTTGTCTCGGAGTCGGGGGGGGGGTGGGAGGAGAATGGGTGGGAGGGGTGGGGTGATGGTGGGGGGGGGGGTGATGGTGGGGGGGGGGCGAGGCAAGGTGGTGTTGGTGGGGGGGAGAGTCGCGCGTGGGAGAGGGGAGGGATTCTCCAGCTGCGATGCGAGGTGACGAGAGGAGGGAGGGGAGAGACGGGGAGAGTGGAAGGGGAGGGAGGGTGAGGGAGGGAGGGGAGGGAGGGGAGGGAGGGAGGGGAGGGAGGGGAGGGAGGGGAGGGAGGGAGGGAGGGAGGGAGGGGAGGGAGGGAGGGGTGGGTGGAGAGGGGACGACATGAACAGAGAAGAAATTGAGAGAGGCGAGGAAAGGAATTGGGAGGGACGGAGAGAGAAGAGAAGATATGTAGAGAGACGCAGAGAGGCGGGGAGAGAGCGTGACCTCCCGAACTCCTCCTGTGATCCCCACCTGTTACACCACACTCACCTTGCCAGCTCACCTGTTACACCACACTCACCTGTTACACCACACTCACCTGCTACACCACACTCACCTGTTATACCACACTCACCTGTTACACCACACTCACCTCACCAGTTCACCTGTTATACCACACTCACCTCGCCAGCTCACCTGTTACACTACACTCACCTGTTACACCACACTCACCTCGCCAGCTTACCTGTTATACCACACTCACCTGTTACACCACACTCACCTGCTACACCACACTCACCTGTTATACCACACTCACCTGTTACACCACACTCACCTCACCAGTTCACCTGTTATACCACACTCACCTCGCCAGCTCACCTGTTACACCACACTCACCTGTTACACCACACTCACCTCGCCAGCTCACCTGTTACACCACACTCACCTGTTACACCACAGTCACCTCGCCAGCTCACCTGTTACACCACACTCACCTGTTACACCACACTCACCTCGCCAGCTCACCTGTTACACCACACTCACCTGTTACACCACAGTCACCTCGCCAGCTCACCTGCTACACCACACTCACCTGTTACACCACACTCACCTCACAGCTCACCTGTTACACCAGACTCACCTGTTACACCACACTCACCTGTTACACCACACTCACCACGCCAGCTCACCTGCTACACCTCACTCACCTGTTACACCACACTCACCTGCTACACCACACTGACCTGTTACACCACACTCACCACGCCAGCTCACCTGTTACACCACACTCACCTGTTACACCACACTCACTACGCCAGTTCACCTGTTACACCTCACTCACCTGTTACACCACACTCACCTGTTACACTACACTCACCTCGCCAGCTCACCTGTTACACCACACTCACCTGTTACACCACACTCACCTGTTACACTACACTCACCTCGCCAGCTCACCTGTTACACCACACTCACCTGTTACACCACACTCACCACGCCAGCTCACCTGCTACACCTCACTCACCTGTTACACCTCACTCACCTGTTACACCACACTCACCTGTTACACCACACTCACCAAGCCAGCTCACCTGTTACACCACACTCACCTGTTACACCACACTCACCACGCCAGCTCACCTGCTACACCTCACTCACCTGTTACACCACACTCACCTGTTACACCACACTCACCACGCCAGCTCACCTGTTACACCACACTCACCTGTTACACCACACTCACCTCGCCAGCTCACCTGTTACACCACACTCACCTGTTACACCACACTCACCTGTTACACCACACTCACCTCGCCAGCTCACCTGTTATACCACACTCACCTGTTATACCACACTCACTACGCCAGCTCACCTGCTACACCACACTCACCTGTTACACCACAGTCACCTCGCCAGCTCACCTGTTACACCACACTCACCTGTTACACCACACTCACCTGTTACACCATACTCACCACGCCAGCTCACCTGTTACACCACACTCACCTGTTACACCACACTCACCACACCAGCTCACCTGTTATACCACACTCACCTGTTACACCACAGTCACCTCGCCAGCTCACCTGTTACACCTCACCTGTTACACCATACTCACCTCGCCAGCTTACCTGTTACACGACACTCACCTGTTACACCACACTCACCACGCCAGCTCACCTGTTATACCACACTCACCTGTTACACCACACTCACCTCGCCAGCTCACCTGTTACACCACACTCACCACACCAGTTCACCTGTTACATCACACTCACCTGTTACACCACACTCACCTCGCCAGCTCACCTTTTACACCACACTCACCTGTTACACCACACTCACCTCGCCAGCTCACCTGTTACACCACACTCACCTGTTACACCACACTCACCTGTTACACCACACTCATCTGTTATACCACACTCATTTGTTACACCACACTCATCTGTTACACCTCACTCATCTGTTATACCACACTCACCTATTACACCACACTCATCTGTTACACCACACTCATCTGTTACACGTCACTCATCTGTTATACCACATTCATCTGTTACACCACACTCAACTGTTACACCTCACTCATCTGTTATACCACATTCATCTGTTACACCACACTCACCTATTACACCACACTCACCTGTTACACCACACTCCTCACCACCCCCCCCTCCCACACACACACATTCACAAATACGTGTGTAGAGTATTTTTGGCTGCGGCTATGAATTTCCACGTGATAAGCCACCTCCATTGAGCCATCACGTGTGACAGCCAGGCCGACTCTGAAAAAAGAGTTACACGTAGCTCAGTGGGCCCTCACCTGGACAAATAAAAGTTTAGTTTGGTGATGTTTGTGGGTGCGGCAGGGAGCCGGAGTGCCCGAAGGTGGGGAGCTGACGGGGATCGCTCACCCGGCCCAGCAACCCTGCCGCTGCCTCTGCACTGACTCTCGCCTTGGATCTCTCCCTCCTTCCCCCGTACATGAAGCGGCGCCACCCCCCCCCCCCTCCTCCTCCTTAGCCTCCTTCCATTCCTCTCTTAGAGCCTCACCTCTTCTCTACTGCCCACAGACTCAACACTGCCTATAGACTTAACACTACCCATAGACAACACTGCCCATAGACTCAACACTGCATCATAGACTCAACACTGCATCATAGACTCAACACTGCACCATAGACTCAACACTGCATCATAGACTCAACACTGCCCATAGACTCAACACTGCATCATACACTCAACACTGCATCATAGACTCAACACTGCATCATAGACTCAATACTGCCCGTAGACTCAACACTGCCCATAGACTCAACACTGCCCATAGACTCAACACTGCCCATAGACTCAACACTGCCCATAGACTCAATACTGCCCATAGACTCAACACTGCCCATAGACTAAACACTGCCCATAGACTCAATACTGCCCATAGACTCAACACTGCATCATAGACTCAACACTACCCATAGATTCAACACTGCCCATAGACTCAACACTGCATCATAGACTCAACACTACCCATAGACTCAACACTACCCATAGACAACACTGCCCATAGACGCAACACTGCATCATAGACTCAACACTGCCCATAGACTCAACACTGCATCATAGACTCAACACTTCCCATAGACTCAATACTGCCCATAGACTCAACACTGCCCATAGACTCAACACTGCCCATAGACTCAATACTGCCCATAGACTCAACACTACCCATAGACTCAACACTGACCATAGAATCAACACTGCATCATAGACTCAATACTGTCCATAGACTCAACAGTGCCCATAGACTCAAGACTGCCCATAGACTCAACACTGCCCATAGACTAAACACTGCCCGTAGACTCAACACTGCCCATAGACTCAACACTGCATCATAGACTCAATACTGTCCATAGACTCAACACTGCCCGTAGACTCAACACTACCCATAGACTCAACACTGCATCATAGACTCAACACTGCCCATAGACTCAATACTGCCCATAGACTCAACACTGCCCATTGACTCAACACTGCATCATAGACTCAACACTGCCCATAGACTCAACACTACCCATAGACTCAACACTGCCCATAGACTCAACACTGCATCATAGACTCAATACTGCCCATAGACTCAACACTACCCATAGACTCAACACTGCCCATGGACTCAACACTGCATCATAGACTCAACACTGCCCATAGACTCAACACTGCATTATAGACTCAACACTGCCCATAGATTCAACACTGCCCATAGACTCAACACCACCCATAGACTCAACACTACCCATAGACTCAACACTGCATCATAGACTCAACACTGCCCATAGACTCAACGATGCCCATAGACTCAACACTGCATCATAGACTCAACACTGCGCATAGACTCAACACGGCATCATAGACTCACACTACCCATAGACTCAACACTGACCATAGACTCAACACTGCATCATAGACTCAATACTGCCCATAGACTCACACTACCCATAGACTCAACACTGACCATAGTCTCAACACTGTATCATAGACTCAATACTGCCCATAGACTCAATACTGTCCATAGACTCAACAGTGCCCATAGACTCAATACTGCATCATAGACTCAACACTGGCCATAGACTCAACACTGCATTATAGACTCAACACTGCCCATAGACTCAACACTGCTCATAGACTCAACACTACCCATAGACTCAACACTGCATCATAGACTCAACACTGCCCATAGACTCAACACTACCCATAGACTCAACACTGCCCATAGACTCAACACTGCATCATAGCCTCAACACTGCCCATAGACTCAACACTGCATCATACACTCAGCACTGCCCATGGACTCAACACTACCCATAGACTCAACACTGCCCATAGATTCAACACTGACCATAGACTCAACACTGCCCATAGACTCAACACTGCCCATAGACTCAACACTGCATCATAGACTCAATACTGCCCATAGACTCAACATTACCCATAGACTCAACACTGCCCATTGACTCAACACTGCATCATAGACTCAACACTGCCCATAGACTCAACACTACCCATAGACTCAACACTGCCCATAGACTCAACACTGCATCATAGACTCAATACTGCCCATAGACTCAACACTACCCATAGACTCAACACTGCCCATGGACTCAACACTGCATCATAGACTCAACACTGCCCATAGACTCAACACTGCATTATAGACTCAACACTGCCCATAGATTCAACACTGCCCATAGACTCAACACCACCCATAGACTCAACACTACCCATAGACTCAACACTGCATCATAGACTCAACACTGCCCATAGACTCAACAATGCCCATAGACTCAACACTGCATCATAGACTCAACACTGCGCATAGACTCAACACGGCATCATAGACTCAACACTGCCCATAGACTCAACACTGCATCATAGACTCAATACTGCCCATAGACTCAACACTACCCATAGACTCAACACTGCCAATAGACTCAACACTGCATCATAGACTCAATACTGCCCATAGACTCACACTACCCATAGACTCAACACTGACCATAGACTCAACACTGCATCATGGACTCAATACTGCCCATAGACTCACACTACCCATAGACTCAACACTGACCATAGACTCAACACTGCATCATAGACTCAATACTGCCCATAGACTCAACATTACCCATAGACTCAACACTGCCCATAGTCTCAACACTGTATCATAGACTCAATACTGCCCATAGACTCAATACTGTCCATAGACTCAACAGTGCCCATAGACTCAATACTGCATCATAGACTCAACACTGGCCATAGACTCAACACTGCATTATAGACTCAACACTGCCCATAGACTCAACACTGCATCATAGACTCAATACTGCCCATAGACTCAACACTGCCAATAGACTCAACACTGCACCATAGACTCAATACTGCCCATAGACTCACACTACCCATAGACTCAACACTGACCATAGACTCAACACTGCATCATAGACTCAATACTGCCCATAGACTCACACTACCCATAGACTCAACACTGACCATAGTCTCAACACTGTATCATAGACTCAATACTGCCCATAGACTCAATACTGTCCATAGACTCAACAGTGCCCATAGACTCAATACTGCATCATAGACTCAACACTGGCCATAGACTCAACACTGCATTATAGACTCAACACTGCCCATAGACTCAACACTGCTCATAGACTCAACACTACCCATAGACTCAACACTGCATCATAGACTCAACACTGCCCATAGACTCAACACTACCCATAGACTCAACACTTCCCATAGACTCAACACTGTATCATAGACTCAACGCTGCCCATAGACTCAACACTGCATTATATACTCAACACTGCCCATAGACTCAACACTGCATCATAGACTCAACACTGCCCATAGATTCAACACTGCCCATGGACTCAACACTGCCCATAGACTTAACACTGCCCATAGACTCAACACTGCATCATAGACTCAATACTGCCCATAGACTCAACACTACCCATAGACTCAACACTGCCCATAGACTCAACACTGCATCATAGACTCAATACTGCCCATAGACTCAACACTACCCATAGACTCAACACTGACCATAGACTCAACACTGCATCATAGACTCAATACTGCCCATACACTCAACACTACCCATAGACTCAACACTGCCCATAGACGCAACACTGCATCATAGACTCAACACTGCCCATAGACTCAACACTGCATTATAGACTCAATACTGCATCATAGACTCAACACTACCCATAGACTCAACACTGCCCATAGACTCAACACTACCCATAGACTCAACACTGCCCATAGATTCAACACTGCCCATAGATTCTAGATTTAAAGCTTTCGTGACTGCTAGGATCCATACTCTTTGGTTCTATTGGGTAAAGTCACGTAGGTGAAAATGAAATAACAAAAAATCACGACGTTTCGGCCACAACACAAGCGGCCTTCATCAGGTGAAGGGACGAGACTGTCTGGAGGACAGCGCTGGAGTGGAAGAAGCCACGCTTAGATCACGACATTTAAGCTGTGTGAGAAGAAGAAGAAGAAGACCACGGGCTTGTGATCGCGGCATCTTTTGAGGAAGGTCAGCGTCTCGATGAGCTGTGACTTCTTGTCCCGTTGTCTGTTAAAAGCTCTAACAGATAGGTGAAAGCCCTCCCCATAGAGGTTATCAATTCTTCTCACACAGCTTAAATGTCGTGATCTAAGCGTGGCTTCTTCCACTCCAGCGCTGTCCTCCAGACAGGCTCGTCCCTTCACCTGATGAAGGCCGCTTGTGTTGTGGCCGAAACGTCGTGATTTTTTGTTATTTTATTTTCACCTACGTGACTTTACCCAATAGAACCAAAGAGTACTGCCCATAGACTCAACACTGCCCATAGACTCAACACTACCAATATACTCAACACTGCATCATAGACTCAACACTGCTCATAGACTCAACACTACCCATAGACTCAACACTGCATCATAGACTCAACACTGCCCATAGACTCAACACTGCCCATAGACTCAACACTGCATCATAGACTCAATACTGTCCATAGACTCAACACTGCCCATAGACTAAACACTACCCGTAGACTCGACACTGCCCATAGACGCAACACTGCCCGTAGACTCAACACTACCCATAGACTCAACACTGCATCATAGACTCAACACTGCCCATAGACGCAATACTGCCCATAGACTCAACACTGCCCATTGACTCAACACTGCATCATAGACTCAACACTGCCCATAGACTCAACACTACCCATAGACTCAACACTGCCCATAGACTCAACACTGCATCATAGACTCAATACTGCCCATAGACTCAACACTACCCATAGACTCAACACTGCCCATAGACTCAACACTGCATCATAGACTCAACACTGCCCATAGACTCAACACTGCCCATAGACTCAACACTACCAATATACTCAACACTGCATCATAGACTCAACACTGCTCATAGACTCAACACTACCCATAGACTCAACACTGCATCATAGACTCAACACTAGCCCATAGACTCAACAATGCCCATAGACTCAACACTGCATCATAGACTCAACACTGCGCATAGACTCAACACGGCATCATAGACTCAACACTGCCCATAGACTCAACACTGCATCATAGACTCAATACTGCCCATAGACTCAACACTACCCATAGACTCAACACTGCCAATAGACTCAACACTGCATCATAGACTCAATACTGCCCATAGACTCACACTACCCATAGACTCAACACTGACCATAGACTCAACACTGCATCATGGACTCAATACTGCCCATAGACTCACACTACCCATAGACTCAACACTGACCATAGACTCAACACTGCATCATAGACTCAATACTGCCCATAGACTCAACATTACCCATAGACTCAACACTGCCCATAGTCTCAACACTGTATCATAGACTCAATACTGCCCATAGACTCAATACTGTCCATAGACTCAACAGTGCCCATAGACTCAATACTGCATCATAGACTCAACACTGGCCATAGACTCAACACTGCATTATAGACTCAACACTGCCCATAGACTCAACACTGCATCATAGACTCAATACTGCCCATAGACTCAACACTACCCATAGACTCAACACTGCCAATAGACTCAACACTGCACCATAGACTCAATACTGCCCATAGACTCACACTACCCATAGACTCAACACTGACCATAGACTCAATACTGTCCATAGACTCAACAGTGCCCATAGACTCAATACTGCATCATAAACTCAACACTGGCCATAGACTCAACACTGCATTATAGACTCAACACTGCCCATAGACTCAACACTGCTCATAGACTCAACACTACCCATAGACTCAACACTGCATCATAGACTCAACACTGCCCATAGACTCAACACTACCCATAGACTCAACACTGCCCATAGACTCAACACTGCATCATAGACTCAATACTGTCCATAGACTCAACACTGCCCATAGACTAAACACTACCCGTAGACTCGACACTGCCCATAGACGCAACACTGCCCGTAGACTCAACACTACCCATAGACTCAACACTGCATCATAGACTCAACACTGCCCATAGACTCAATACTGCCCATAGACTCAACACTGCCCATTGACTCAACACTGCATCATAGACTCAACACTGCCCATAGACTCAACACTACCCATAGACTCAACACTGCCCATAGACTCAACACTGCATCATAGACTCAATACTGCCCATAGACTCAACACTACCCATAGACTCAACACTGCCCATAGACTCAACACTGCATCATAGACTCAACACTGCCCATAGACTCAACACTGCATTATAGACTCAACACTGCCCATAGATTCAACACTGCCCATAGACTCAACACCACCCATAGACTCAACACTACCCATAGACTCAACACTGCATCATAGACTCAACACTGCCCATAGACTCAACAATGCCCATAGACTCAACACTGCATCATAGACTCAACACTGCGCATAGACTCAACACGGCATCATAGACTCAACACTGCCCATAGACTCAACACTGCATCATAGACTCAATACTGCCCATAGACTCAACACTACCCATAGACTCAACACTGCCAATAGACTCAACACTGCATCATAGACTCAATACTGCCCATAGACTCACACTACCCATAGACTCAACACTGACCATAGACTCAACACTGCATCATGGACTCAATACTGCCCATAGACTCACACTACCCATAGACTCAACACTGACCATAGACTCAACACTGCATCATAGACTCAATACTGCCCATAGACTCAACATTACCCATAGACTCAACACTGCCCATAGTCTCAACACTGTATCATAGACTCAATACTGCCCATAGACTCAATACTGTCCATAGACTCAACAGTGCCCATAGACTCAATACTGCATCATAGACTCAACACTGGCCATAGACTCAACACTGCATTATAGACTCAACACTGCCCATAGACTCAACACTGCATCATAGACTCAATACTGCCCATAGACTCAACACTACCCATAGACTCAACACTGCCATTAGACTCAACACTGCACCATAGACTCAATACTGCCCATAGACTCACACTACCCATAGACTCAACACTGACCATAGACTCAACACTGCATCATAGACTCAATACTGCCCATAGACTCACACTACCCATAGACTCAACACTGACCATAGTCTCAACACTGTATCATAGACTCAATACTGCCCATAGACTCAATACTGTCCATAGACTCAACAGTGCCCATAGACTCAATACTGCATCATAGACTCAACACTGGCCATAGACTCAACACTGCATTATAGACTCAACACTGCCCATAGACTCAACACTGCTCATAGACTCAACACTACCCATAGACTCAACACTGCATCATAGACTCAACACTGCCCATAGACTCAACACTACCCATAGACTCAACACTGCCCATAGACTCAACACTGCATCATAGACTCAACACTGCCCATAGACTCAACACTGCATCATACACTCAGCACTGCCCATGGACTCAACACTACCCATAGACTCAACACTGCCCATAGATTCAACACTGACCATAGACTCAACACTGCCCATAGACTCAACACTGCCCATAGACTCAACACTGCATCATAGACTCAATACTGCCCATAGACTCAACATTACCCATAGACTCAACACTGCCCATAGTCTCAACACTGCATCATAGACTCAACACTGCCCATAGACTCAACACTGCCCATAGACTCAACACTGCCCATAGATTCATCACTGCCCATAGACTCAACACTGCCCATAGACTCAACACTACCCATAGACTCAACACTTCCCATAGACTCAACACTGTATCATAGACTCAACGCTGCCCATAGACTCAACACTGCATTATAGACTCAACACTGCCCATAGACTCAACACTGCATCATAGACTCAACACTGCCCATAGATTCAACACTGCCCATGGACTCAACACTGCCCATAGACTTAACACTGCCCATAGACTCAACACTGCATCATAGACTCAATACTGCCCATAGACTCAACACTACCCATAGACTCAACACTGCCCATAGGCTCAACACTGCATCATAGACTCAATACTGCCCATAGACTCAACACTACCCATAGACTCAACACTGACCATAGACTCAACACTGCATCATAGACTCAATACTGCCCATACACTCAACACTACCCATAGACTCAACACTGCCCATAGACTCAACACTACCCATAGACTCAACACTTCCCATAGACTCAACACTGTATCATAGACTCAACGCTGCCCATAGACTCAACACTGCATTATATACTCAACACTGCCCATAGACTCAACACTGCATCATAGACTCAACACTGCCCATAGATTCAACACTGCCCATGGACTCAACACTGCCCATAGACTTAACACTGCCCATAGACTCAACACTGCATCATAGACTCAACACTGCCCATAGATTCAACACTGCCCATAGATTCTAGATTTAAAGCTTTCGTGACTGCTAGGATCCATACTCTTTGGTTCTATTGGGTAAAGTTACGTAGGTGAAAATAAAATAACAAAAAATCACGACGTTTCGGCCACAACACAAGCGGCCTTCATCAGGTGAAGGGACGAGCCTGTCTGGAGGACAGCGCTGGAGTGGAAGAAGCCACGCTTAGATCACGACCTTTAAGCTGTGTGAGAAGAATTGATAACCTCTATGGGGAGGGCTTTCACCTATCTGTTAGAGCTTTTAACAGACAACGGGACAAGAAGTCACAGCTCATCGAGACGCTGACCTTCCTCAAAAGATGCCGCGATCACAAGCCCGTGGTCTTCTTCTTCTCACACAGCTTAAATGTCGTGATCTAAGCGTGGCTTCTTCCACTCCAGCGCTGTCCTCCAGACAGTCTCGTCCCTTCACCTGATGAAGGCCGCTTGTGTTGTGGCCGAAACGTCGTGATTTTTTGTTATTTTATTTTCACCTACGTGACTTTACCCAATAGAACCAAAGAGTACTGCCCATAGACTCAACACTGCCCATAGACTCAACACTACCAATATACTCAACACTGCATCATAGACTCAACACTGCTCATAGACTCAACACTACCCATAGACTCAACACTGCCCATAGACTTAACACTGCACCATACACTCAACACTGCCCATAGACTCAACACTACCCATAGACTCAACACTGCCCATAGACTCAACACTGCATCATAGACTCAATACTGCCCATAGACTCAACACTGCCCATAGACTCAACACTGCATCATAGACTCAACACTGCCCATAGACTCAACACTGCACCATACACTCAACACTGCCCATAGACTCAACACTACCCATAGACTCAACACTGCCCATAGACTCAGCACTGCATCATAGACTCAATACTGCCCATAGACTCACACTACCCATAGACTCAACACTGACCATAGACTCAACACTGCATCATGGACTCAATACTGCCCATAGACTCACACTACCCATAGACTCAACACTGACCATAGACTCAACACTGCATCATAGACTCAATACTGCCCATAGACTCAACATTACCCATAGACTCAACACTGCCCATAGTCTCAACACTGTATCATAGACTCAATACTGCCCATAGACTCAATACTGTCCATAGACTCAACAGTGCCCATAGACTCAATACTGCATCATAGACTCAACACTGGCCATAGACTCAACACTGCATTATAGACTCAACACTGCCCATAGACTCAACACTGCATCATAGACTCAATACTGCCCATAGACTCAACACTACCCATAGACTCAACACTGCCATTAGACTCAACACTGCACCATAGACTCAATACTGCCCATAGACTCACACTACCCATAGACTCAACACTGACCATAGACTCAACACTGCATCATAGACTCAATACTGCCCATAGACTCACACTACCCATAGACTCAACACTGACCATAGTCTCAACACTGTATCATAGACTCAATACTGCCCATAGACTCAATACTGTCCATAGACTCAACAGTGCCCATAGACTCAATACTGCATCATAGACTCAACACTGGCCATAGACTCAACACTGCATTATAGACTCAACACTGCCCATAGACTCAACACTGCTCATAGACTCAACACTACCCATAGACTCAACACTGCATCATAGACTCAACACTGCCCATAGACTCAACACTACCCATAGACTCAACACTGCCCATAGACTCAACACTGCATCATAGACTCAACACTGCCCATAGACTCAACACTGCATCATACACTCAGCACTGCCCATGGACTCAACACTACCCATAGACTCAACACTGCCCATAGATTCAACACTGACCATAGACTCAACACTGCCCATAGACTCAACACTGCCCATAGACTCAACACTGCATCATAGACTCAATACTGCCCATAGACTCAACATTACCCATAGACTCAACACTGCCCATAGTCTCAACACTGCATCATAGACTCAACACTGCCCATAGACTCAACACTGCCCATAGACTCAACACTGCCCATAGATTCATCACTGCCCATAGACTCAACACTGCCCATAGACTCAACACTACCCATAGACTCAACACTTCCCATAGACTCAACACTGTATCATAGACTCAACGCTGCCCATAGACTCAACACTGCATTATAGACTCAACACTGCCCATAGACTCAACACTGCATCATAGACTCAACACTGCCCATAGATTCAACACTGCCCATGGACTCAACACTGCCCATAGACTTAACACTGCCCATAGACTCAACACTGCATCATAGACTCAATACTGCCCATAGACTCAACACTACCCATAGACTCAACACTGCCCATAGGCTCAACACTGCATCATAGACTCAATACTGCCCATAGACTCAACACTACCCATAGACTCAACACTGACCATAGACTCAACACTGCATCATAGACTCAATACTGCCCATACACTCAACACTACCCATAGACTCAACACTGCCCATAGACTCAACACTACCCATAGACTCAACACTTCCCATAGACTCAACACTGTATCATAGACTCAACGCTGCCCATAGACTCAACACTGCATTATATACTCAACACTGCCCATAGACTCAACACTGCATCATAGACTCAACACTGCCCATAGATTCAACACTGCCCATGGACTCAACACTGCCCATAGACTTAACACTGCCCATAGACTCAACACTGCATCATAGACTCAACACTGCCCATAGATTCAACACTGCCCATAGATTCTAGATTTAAAGCTTTCGTGACTGCTAGGATCCATACTCTTTGGTTCTATTGGGTAAAGTTACGTAGGTGAAAATAAAATAACAAAAAATCACGACGTTTCGGCCACAACACAAGCGGCCTTCATCAGGTGAAGGGACGAGCCTGTCTGGAGGACAGCGCTGGAGTGGAAGAAGCCACGCTTAGATCACGACCTTTAAGCTGTGTGAGAAGAATTGATAACCTCTATGGGGAGGGCTTTCACCTATCTGTTAGAGCTTTTAACAGACAACGGGACAAGAAGTCACAGCTCATCGAGACGCTGACCTTCCTCAAAAGATGCCGCGATCACAAGCCCGTGGTCTTCTTCTTCTCACACAGCTTAAATGTCGTGATCTAAGCGTGGCTTCTTCCACTCCAGCGCTGTCCTCCAGACAGTCTCGTCCCTTCACCTGATGAAGGCCGCTTGTGTTGTGGCCGAAACGTCGTGATTTTTTGTTATTTTATTTTCACCTACGTGACTTTACCCAATAGAACCAAAGAGTACTGCCCATAGACTCAACACTGCCCATAGACTCAACACTACCAATATACTCAACACTGCATCATAGACTCAACACTGCTCATAGACTCAACACTACCCATAGACTCAACACTGCCCATAGACTTAACACTGCACCATACACTCAACACTGCCCATAGACTCAACACTACCCATAGACTCAACACTGCCCATAGACTCAACACTGCATCATAGACTCAATACTGCCCATAGACTCAACACTGCCCATAGACTCAACACTGCATCATAGACTCAACACTGCCCATAGACTCAACACTGCACCATACACTCAACACTGCCCATAGACTCAACACTACCCATAGACTCAACACTGCCCATAGACTCAGCACTGCATCATAGACTCAATACTGCCCATAGACTCAACACTACCCATAGACTCAATACTGCCCATAGACTCAACACTGCCCATAGACTAACACTGCACCACAGACTCAACACTGCACCATAGACTCAACACTGTCCATAGACTAACACTGCACCACAGACTCAACACTATCCACAGACTCAACACTACCCACAGACTCAACACTACCCACAGACTCAACATTACCCATGCACCTCGTGCCTATGAATCTGTTCACAGGGCTACAGGGTTCATGCACGGTGTGCAATGGTGCTGGACTGCCATGGACACACGTGCCTGGTACTCTAGTGGTAGTGCCTTACGCCCGTAATCTCTACGAAAGGCCGAGCAACAACAACTCAGCACGGTCCGTGTCAATCACGACACAGCGCTGTGAGTGCGTGGGGCCTTCCACGTGTGTGTGTGCATATATCATAGGCGACGTTTCGGGCAATGGCCCATCTTCTTATCCCGACAAATGGTTGCAATGAAGAAGTGCCATCGCCCGAAACATCGCCGACTTTTGTACTCCCCCGTGCAAGGCGCCCCCAGCGCGGCCTTGCTGCTGCTGTTGTTGTTGTTGCTGTTGTTGTTGCTGTTGTTGAGTAACGATTCGCCGAGTCGAGGAGTCGCCGCTCTCCCGAGGCGCTGACGAGTTGGGACCTCCACTCCGCTGCACTCCCCCCCGTGACGTCCCACGCGGCTCGCTCTCGCCGTGACGTCACGGGGTCTTTAATGCCGTGACGTCACGGGGAGTCACGGCCACGTGGGTTGGGGGGGGTGAAAGTCGCCTCGTGCGCACGGGAGGCGCTGCAACGTGCAGCGTGGGCGGCGTCCGTGCACGGAGGGTTAGGGGGACACGGAGAGACGGGGTGGGGAGGAAAGATATGGAGAGAAATGGAGAGACTTTAGAATTTTAAACAACTTTTATTGCCGCCAGCAGCAACAGTACTGGAGGCCATTCCGATATGAAACACACAAAGTCACCAGCAACACAAATAACAAACGCTATAAATCCACGCGCTGTGGCGCTAAATGCACCGCGCACAACACGAAATAAAAGTCACGTGGTGGTGGTGGTCATCGCGCACGCCACGGTGACGAGCGAGCGCTTCAGAAGGTGAACACGTGGGGTAGTGCCGTCCACGCTGGTACAGAGAGGGGCTTGTCCGGATCCCCAGCGTTCGAACAAGACGCGCTGCACATCACCGACACGTGTGTGGTACGTGGCGTGCTCCAGCCGGAGCCGCGCCTTGAGCAGGCCCCTGAACACTGGAAGCAGCACAGAGCAGCCGTCAGTGTCACCTTGCAGCGTCTTTTTCCTCGTTCTGTACACCGCCAACTTCGCCTGAGCACAGGCGAAGTTGGCGAGGTCATGGCGCTTGTTAGCCAGGTAAGGCACCACCACCCCATATACGAAGCTGCTGTTGTAGAAGGGCATCTCCAGTTTCCTGAAGATGTCCCCCAAAAGGCGGAACATCGGTTTGAATCTCTGGCAGTGTAAGTACTGGTGGGGCAGATCCTCCCTGGCACCGCAGGAGATGCACCAAGTCTGTTACCCCCGGTGAGATTCGGCTGAGCCACACGGCCGATGGCAACGTGCAGTGTGCCAACCTCCACTGGAGGTCACCGCAGCGTTTAGCTACGGGAGACTTGTAAATGGGGAGAGAGATGAGGAGAGATGTGGGGGTAGTGAGAGAGATGGGGAGAGATGGGGAGAGAGACAGTTAGAGATGGACGGAGATGGGGAGATGTGGAGAGAGATGGGGAGAGAGACAGGGAGAGATGGAGAGAGATGGGGAGAAATGGAGAGAGATGGAGAGAGATGGGGAGAGAGGGAGAGATGGAGAGAGATGGAGAGAGATGGGGAAAGAGATAGGGAGAGATGGAGAGAGATGGGGAGAGAGACAGGGAGAGATGGAGAGAGATGGGGAGAGATGGAGAGAGATGGGGAGAGAGACAGGGAGAGATGGACAGAGATGGAGAGAGATGGGGCGAGATGAGAGAGATGGAGCGAGATGGGGAGAGATGGAGAGAGATGGAGAGAGATGGGGAGAGAGACAGGGAGAGATGGAGAGAGATTGAGAGAGATGGGGAAAGAGACAGGGAGATATGGAGAGAGATGGGGAGAGAGACAGGGAGAGATGGGGAAATAGGGAGAAAGATGGGGGGAGAGACAGGGAGAGATGGACAGAGATGGAGAGAGATGGAGAGAGATGGGGAGAGATGGAGAGAGATGGGGAGAGATGGGGTGATACGGGCGGAGATGGACAGAGACAGGACAGATGGGGAGAGACGGGGGGGGGGGGGTAGGAATTGCGAGAGATGAGGAGAGATGGGGAGAGAGGGGGGGGTTGAAATTGCGAGAGATGGGGAGAGATGGAGAGAGAGGGGGGAGATGGCGAGAGACGGGGAGAGATGGAGAGAGAGGGGGGAGATGGGGAGAGACGGGGAGAGATGGAGAGAGAGAGGGGGGAGAGATGGGGAAAGAGGGGGAGAGAGATGGTGAAAGGGCGGAGGGAGGGGAGAGAGACGCGCAGTGAGGAGTTAGACGCATTGTTTATTTAAGAGAGCGAAGTGAGTGGAGTCGGGGGAGGGGGTTATTGGTGGGGGCCCTCAACTCCCCCAGCACAAAGGCGACCCCGCCAAGGACCGAGCGATGAGGAGGAGGAGGAGGGGGGGAGGCGAGGGGAGGGGCCACCCCTGGCCTCCTGTATAATTTCACCATAAATTCTACCTCGCCCATTGTGGCCGCATTCTGTGGCGACTCTCACATCAAAGGCCTCGCCTCCACCACCACCATCACCACCACCACGCTGCCTCCTTCATTGCGCAAGCAGCAGGTCCCGTGCACCCGCGACTCGAAGGGGGGGGGAGGGGCCCCCGGGGCGATGGGGGGTGGAGGTCACGGGGGGCCAATTTACAATGCGCTTGGGAAGTTTATTGACTCCGCAGAGAGTAAGTTACCAGGCTCTCTCCATCACGCCCTCTGTCTCTCTTCATCACTCTCTCTCTCTCAATTACTCTTTAACTCTCTCTCTCGCCATTACTCTCTCTCTCTCGCATACTCTCTATCACACTCTCTCCATCACTCTCTCATTCTCCCCATCACTCCATCACTCTCCCCAGCACTCCTTCACTCTCCCCATCACTCTCTCCTTCACTCTCTCCGTGATGCTCTCTCATTCTCCCCATCACTCATTCACTCTCCCCATCACTCCTTCACTCTCTCCGTGATGCTCTCTCATTCTCCCCATCACTCCTTCACTCTCCCCATCACTCCTTCACTCTCCCCATCACTCTCTCCATCACTCTCTCATTCTCCCCATCACTCCTTCACTCTCCCCATCACTCTCTCCATCACTCTCTCCGTGATGCTCTCTCATTCTCCCCATCACTCCTTCACTCTCCCCATCACTCCTTCACTCTCCCCATCACTCTTTCACTCTCTCCGTGATGCTCTTTCATTCTCCCCATCACTCCTTCACTCTCTCCATCACTCCTTCACTCTCCCCATCACTCTCTCCGCTCTCTCACTCTCCCCATCACTCCTTCACTCTCCCCATCACTCATTCACTCTCCCCATCACTCTCTCCATCACTCTCTCCATCACTCTCTCATTCTCCCCATCACTCCTTCACTCTCTCCATCACTCCTTCACTCTCCCCATCACTCTCTCACTCTCGTCTCTACTACCTCCTTCTGTCTAACCACCATCAGACTCCCCGCACCTCCACGAGACTCCCCGCACCTCCCACGAGACTCCCCGCACCTCCACGAGACTCCCCGCACCTCCACGAGACTCCCTGCACCTCCACGAGACTCCCCGCACCTCCACGAGACTCCCCGCACCTCCACGCGACTCCCCGCACCTCCCACGAGACTCCCTGCACCTCCACGAGACTCCCCGCACCTCCACGAGACTCCCTGCACCTCCACGAGACTCCCCGCACCTCTCACGAGACTCCCCGCACCTCCACGCGACTCCCCGCACCTCCCACGAGACTCCCTGCACCTCCACGAGACTCCCTGCACCTCCACGAGACTCCCCGCACCTCCACGAGACTCCCCGCACCTCTCACGAGACTCCCCGCACCTCCCACGAGACTCCCCGCACCTCCCACGAGACTCCCCGCACCTCCACGAGACTCCCCGCACCTCTCACGAGACTCCCCGCACCTCCCACGAGACTCCCAGCACCTCCACGAGACTCCCCGCACCTCTCACGAGACTCCCCGCACCTCCACGAGACTCCCCGCACCTCTCACGAGACTCCCCGCACCTCCCACGAGACTCCCAGCACCTCCACGAGACTCCCAGCACCTCCAGGTAATTCTCGGCATCTCGAGATGAGACTCCCTGCACCTCCACGAGACTCCCTGCACCTCCACGAGACTCCCCGCACCTCCACGAGACTCCCTGCACCTCCACGAGACTCCCCGCACCTCCACGAGACTCCCTGCACCTCCACGAGACTCCCTGCACCTCTCACAAGAATCCCCGCACCTCCACGAGACTCCCCGCACCTCCACGAGACTCCCCGCACCTCCCACGAGACTCCCAGCACCTCCACGAGACTCCCAGCACCTCCCACGAGACTCCCCGCACCTCCACGAGACTCCCAGCACCTCCACGAGACTCCCAGCACCTCCACGAGACTCCCAGCACCTCCACGAGACTCCCAGCACCTCCCACGAGACTCCCCGCACCTCCACGAGACTCCCAGCACCTCCACGAGACTCCCAGCACCTCCAGGTAATTCTCGGCATCTCGAGATGAGACTCCCTCGATGAGCGTCATTCCTGTGGGGCCACGTGGGCTGCCGAGTGTCTCCCGCCTCACGCAGGACAGGGGTCTCCGCGGGGACTGAGACAGGGGACTGAGACAGGGATCTGAGACAGGGATCTGAGACAGGGGTCTCCGCGGGGACTGAGACAGGGGACTGAGACAGGGATCTGAGACAGGGATCTGAGACAGGGGGCTGGGACAGGGGGCTGGGACAGGGGGGCTGGGACAGGGATCTGAGGCAGGGATCTGAGACAGGGGGCTGGGACAGGGGGGCTGGGACAGGGATCTGAGACAGGGGGCTGAGACAGGGGGCTGAGACAGGGGTCTGAGACAGGGATCTGAGACAGGGGGCTGGGACAGGGGGGCTGTGACAGGGATCTGAGACAGGGATCTGAGACAGGGGGCTGGGATAGGGGGGCTGGGACAGGGATCTGAGACAGGGGGCTGAGACAGGGGCTGAGACAGGGGGCTGAGACAGGGGGACTGAGACAGGGGGCTGAGACAGGGACTGAGACAGGGGGCTGAGACAGAGGGCTGAGACAGGGGGGCTGGGACAGGGATCTCAGACAGGGGACTGAGACAGGGGACTGAGACAGAGGGCTGAGACAGGGATCTGAGACAGGGGGCTGAGACAGGGGGCTGAGACAGGGGGCTGAGACAGGGGGCTGAGACAGGGGACTGAGACAGGGGGGCTGGGACAGGGACTGAGACAGGGGGCTGAGACAGGGATCTGAGACAGGGGGCTGAGACAGGGGGCTGAGACAGGGATCTGAGACAGGGATCTGAGACAGGGGGCTGAGACAGGGGGCTGAGACAGAGGGCTGAGACAGGGGGCTGAGACAGGGGTCTGAGACAGGGGGCTGAGACAGGGATCTGAGACAGGGATCTGAGACAGGGGACTGAGACAGGGGGCTGAGACAGGAGACTGAGACAGGGGGCTGAGACAGGGATCTGAGACAGGGGGTTGAGATAGGGATCTGAGACAGGGGGCTGAGACAGGGGGCTGAGACAGGAGACTGAGACAGGAGACTGAGACAAGAGACTGAGACAGGGGGCTGAGACAGGGATCTGAGACAGGGGGCTGAGACAGGGGGCTGAGACAAGGATCTGAGACAGGGGGCTGAGACAGGGGGCTGAGACAGGAGACTGAGACAGGAGACTGAGACAAGAGACTGAGACAGGGGGCTGAGACAGGGGGCTGAGACAGGGGGCTGAGACACGGGGGCTGAGATAGGGGGCTGAGACACGGGGGCTGAGACAGGGGGCTGAGACAGGGGGCTGAGATAGGGGGCTGAGACACGGGGGCTGAGACAGGGGGCTGAGACAGGGGGCTGAGACACGGGGGCTGAGACAGGGGGCTGAGACAGGGGGCTGAGACAAGGATCTGAGACAGGGATCTGAGACAGGGTCCGCTGGCTGGCAGGAGTGGGATGGTTAATGTCTCCATTCACAAAGGCCCCAACTGTTCACTAATTAAACCCTCAGAGTCCCCGGGGCATTATCGGCGTGGGCAAGGCCCAGAGCACGTGGACCTGCCCTGATCAACGACACAGCCATGCAGACAACCTACAAGCTACAGTCTGTCAACCAGCAATGCCCTTCACTCTCTCTGCCTGTCTCAATCTCCTTCTCTCTCCACCACCATCACCACAATCACCACCACCACCATCACCACCACCACCATCACCACCACCATCACCACCATCATCATCGTCCGCATCACTGAGCCCGGAGTGCCGGAGGCGGCGCTAATGGGGATCGAATGGCGATGAGAGGGCGTGACCCCGGCTCCCCCAACCCTCAACACTCACTCACTCACCCTCACCACTCACTCACTCACCCTGCAGCCTCACCACTCAAACACTCACCCTGCACACTCACTCACTAACTCACCCTGCACACTCACCACTCACTCACTCTGCACACTCACCACTCACTCACTCACCCTGCAGCCTCACCACTCACTCACTCACCCTTCACCCTCACCACTCACTAACTCACCCTGCACACTCACCACTCACTCACTCTGCACACTCACCACTCACTCACTCACCCTGCAGCCTCACCACTCACTCACTCACTCACCCTTCACCCTCACCACTCACTCACTCACCCTGCACACTTACCACTCACTCACTCACCCTGCAGCCTCACCACTCACTCACTCACTCACCCTTCACCCTCACCACTCACTCACTCACCCTTCACCCTCACCACTCACTCACTCACCCTGCACACTCACTCACCACTCACTCACTCACCCTGCAGCCTCACCACTCACTCACTCACTCACCCTGTAGCCTCACCACTCCCTCACTCACTCACCCTGCACACTCACTCACCACTCACTCACTCACCCTGCACACTCACTCACCACTCACTCACTCACCCTGCAGCCTCACCACTCACTCACTCACCCTGCACACTTACCACTCACTCACTCACTCACCCTTCACCCTCACCACTCACTCACTCACTCACCCTGCACACTCACCACTCACTCACTCATCCTGCACACTCACCACTCACTCACTCACCCTGCAGCCTCACCACTTACTCACTCACCCTGCACACTCACCACTCACTCACCATTCACACTCACCACTCACTCACTCACTCACCCTTCACCCTCACCACTCGCTCACTCACTCACCCTGTAGCCTCATCACTCACTCACTCACTCTGCAGCCTCACCACTCACTCACTCACTCACGCTGCACACTAACCACTCACTCACTCACCCTGCACACTCACCACTCACTCACTCACCCTTCACACTCACCACTCACTCACTCACTCACCCTTCACCCTCACCACTCGCTCACTCACTCACCCTGTAGCCTCACCACTCACTCACTCACTCTGCAGCCTCACCACTCACTCACTCACCCTGCACACTAACCACTCACTCACTCACCCTGGACACTCACCACTCACTCACTCACCCTGCAGCCTCACCACTCACTCACTCACTCACCCTGTAGACTCACTACTCCCTCACTCACTCACCCTGCACACTCACTCACCACTCACTCACTCACTCACCCTGCAGCCTCACCACTCACTCACTCACTCACCCTGCACACTCACCACTCACTCACTCACTCACCCTTCACCCTCACCACTCACTCACTCACTCACCCTGCACACTCACCACTCCCTCACTCATCCTGCACACTCACCACTCACTCACTCACCCTGCAGCCTCACCACTTACTCACTCACCCTGCACACTCACCACTCACTCACCATTCACACTCACCACTCACTCACTCACCCTTCACCCTCACCACTCGCTCACTCACTCACCCTGTAGCCTCACCACTCACTCACTCACTCTGCAGCCTCACCACTCACTCACTCACCCTGCACACTAACCACTCACTCACTCACCCTGCACACTCACCACTCACTCACTCACCCTTCACACTCACCACTCACTCACTCACTCACCCTTCACCCTCACCACTCGCTCACTCACTCACCCTGTAGCCTCACCACTCACTCACTCACTCTGCAGCCTCACCACTCACTCACTCACCCTGCACACTAACCACTCACTCACTCACCCTGCACACTCACCACTCACTCAGTCACTCACCCTGCACACTCACCACTCACTCACCCTGCAGCCTCACCACTCACTCACTCACTCACCCTTCACCCTCACCACTCACTCACTCACTCACCCTGCACCCTCACCACTCACTCACTCACTCACCCTTCACCCTCACCACTCACTCACCCTGCAGCCTCACCACTCACTCACCCTTCACCCTCACCACTCACTCACTCACTCACCCTGCACACTCACCACTCACTCACCCTGCACACTCACCACTCACTCACTCACCCTGTAGCCTCACCACTCACTCACTCACTCTGCAGCCTCACCACTCACTCACTCACTCACCCTGCACACTAACCACTCACTCACTCACCCTGCACACTCACCACTCACTCAGTCACTCACCCTGCACACTCACCATTCACTCACCCTGCAGCCTCACCACTCACTCACTCACTCACCCTTCACCCTCACCACTCACTCACTCACTCACCCTGCACCCTCACCACTCACTCACTCACTCACCCTTCACCCTCACCACTCACTCACCCTGCAGCCTCACCACTCACTCACCCTGCAGCCTCACCACTCACTCACTCACCCTCACCACTCACCCACTCACCCTGCACACTCACTCACCACTCACTCACCCTGCAGCCTCACCACTCACTCACTCACTCACCCTGCACACTCACCACTCACTCACTCATTCACCCTTCACCCTCACCACTCACTCACTCACCCTGCAGCCTCACCACTCGCTCAATCCCCTGCAGCGCTGTGCGCCCGGTGTGTCTGGCGCTCACCGCTGACTCCACCCGGCGGCATCGTGGCAGCAAGAAGCTCCTGGGTTTGATCCCCGTCCTGCCTGGCGCCTCTCTGTGTGGAGGGCCGACTGCGTGACGTCGAAGGCCGGCCATCGCCTCCGGCTGACGGAACGATGCCTATCACGGACCCAGCGACTTCGACGCAGACTGCCCTTCATGGCACAGAAAAGGAGGTGGGTGGCCAGCACCGCCTTTGTCTCCCCAGTTGGCGGATGTTTTTGCACACCTCGCTAGGTACTCGTTTGAGGCTGAGTCGACCTAAGGGAGGCCCAGGGGCGTTTTCAGAGAATCGTCACAGTGGTGTTGGCCGTGAGCGGGAATCGAACTCGGGCCGCCGGGTTCGTAGCGCAGCGTAGCGCTGACCGCAGTACACCGCCACAAAGGCAAAGACCCCCCCGTGTAGCCTCGCGACTGTTGGGGCAAGTGCTGTTAGCGAGCACCTATGAAGGCGGGCACAGCATCACTCCCGGCCGCCTTTGTATCCCAAGTGGCAATGCTTACACATCGCAACCGGGTATTCATTTGAGGCTGAGTCGACCTACAGCCCCACACACTCACAAACACGAGCACACATTAAAAAAATAACAGCCGCCGTTCTCCACGAAGTGGGTGGGACGTCACGACGGCGCTTGTGCCAGGCTAGGTGCACTTCGAGGCCACGTGAAGTGTCGAAGGCTCTCTAATAAGAGGTCACGGGACAAACCCAAGTGCTATGGATCGACTGAGATGACCAACTGATGCACCACCTGTGCCCCCTACTGTGCCAACTTGCAGCACTTTAGCCGCTCCGCTCGTTGTTGTGAGCGTCGCTCCTCCCCCCTCCGTTGTTGTTGGAGGGCGACTGCCTCCAACTGCCCAGTAGCAGCGTCCTTCACGAGCCTCCTCCACAGAGGCCGATCTTGACACCGCTTTTACCGGTCATTGGCAAGTCCACTCAGCTCCACGTCCTCCTGTACCGCATCACTCCATCTCTTCTCTAGCCCGTGCCGCGCCGGTTTAGCCCCCTCTATGCGGCCAAACAGAAGCTACTTGGGCATGCAGTGAGGGAAAAAAGTATTTGATCCCCTGCTGATTTTGTACGTTTGCCCACTGACAAAGAAATGATCAGTCTATAATTTTAATGGTAGGTTTATTTGAACAGTGAGAGACAGAATAACAACAAAAATCCAGAAAAACGCATGTCAAAAATGTTGGAAATTGATTTGCATTTTAATGACGGAAATAAGTATTTAACCCCTCTGCAAAACATGACTTAGTACTTGGTGGCAAAACCCTTGTTGGCAATCACAGAGGTCAGACGTTTCTTGTAGTTGGCCACCAGGTTTGCACACATCTCAGGAGGGGTTTTGTCCCACTCCTCTTTGCAGATCTTCTCCAAGTCATTAAGGTTTCGAGGCTGACGTTTGGCAACTCGAACCTTCAGCTCCCTCCACAGCTTTTCTATGGGATTAAGGTCTGGAGACTGGCTAGGCCACTCCAGGACCTTAATGTGCTTCTTCTTGAGCCACTCCTTTGTTGCCTTGGCCGTGTGTTGTGGGTCATTGTCATACTGGAATACCCATCCACGACTCATTTTCAATGCCCTGGCTGAGGGAAGGAGGTTCTCACCCAAGATTTGACGGTACATGGCCCCGTCCATCGTCCTTTGATGCGGTGAAGTTGTCCTGTCCCCTTAGCAGAAAAAACACCCCCAAAGCATAATGTTCCACTTCCATGTTTGACGGTGGGGATGGTGTTCTTGGGGTCATAGGCAGCATTCCTCCTCCTCCAAACACGGCGAGTTGAGTTGATGCCAAAGGGCTCCATTTTGGTCTCATCTGACCACAACACCTTCACCCAGTTGTCCTCTGAATCATTCAGATGTTCATTGGCAAACTTCAGACGGGCATGTATATGTGCTTTCTTGAGCAGGGGGACCTTGCGGGCGCTGCGGGATTTCAGTCCTTCACGGCGTAGTGTGAATTGTTTTCTTGGTGACTATAATCCCAGCTGCCTTGAGATCATTGACCAGATCCTCCCGTGTAATTCTGGGCTGATTCCTCACCGTTCTCATGATCATTGCAACTCCACGAGGTGAGATCTTGCATGGAGCCCCAGGCCGAGGGAGATTGACAGTTCTTTTGTGTTTCTTCCATTTGCGAATAATCGCACCAACTGTTGTCACCTTCTCACCAAGCTGCTTGGCAATGGTCTTGTAGCCCATTCCAGCCTTGTATAGGTCCACAATCTTGTCCCTGACATTCTTGGAGAGCTCTTTGGTCTTGGCCATGGTGGAGAGTTTGGAATCTGATTAATTGATTGCTTCTGTGGACAGGTGTCTTTTTTACAGGTAACAAGCTGAGATTCGGAGCACTCCCTTTAAGAGTGTGCTCCTAATCTCAGCTCGTTACCTGTATAAAAGACACTTTGGGAGGCCAGAAATCTTTCTGATTGAGAGGGGGTCAAATACTTATTTCCCTCATTAAAATGCAAATCCATTTATATCATTTTTGACATGCGTTTTTCCGGATTTTTTTGTTGTTATTCTGTCTCTCACTGTTCAAATATACCTACCATTAAAATGATAGACTGATAATTTCTTTGTCAGTGGGCAAACGTACAAAACCAGCAGGGGATCAAATACTTGTTTTCCCTCACTGTAGGTACTCACAAACACAGGAGTACACACACAAGTGTACACACACCAAGACCAATACCCGCTGACAGGAGTTCTCGGGACAGACCCAGCAGGTGCCATGGGTTGGCTGACTGAGATGACTGGTAGTAGCACACCAGATGTACTGCCTATTGTCCCAACCTGCTGTATTTTAACCGCCCGGCGCTCCGCTCGTTGTTGTGAGCGTCTCTCCTCTGCCCTCCGTTGTTGCTGATGGGCGACTGCCTCCAACTGCCCAGTAGCAGCGTCCTTCACGAGCCTCTTCCAAGTGTACACACACACAGAGTACACACACACACAGAGTACACACACACACACAATACACACGCACAGAGTACACACACACACAGAGTACACACACACAGAGTACACACACAAAGTACACACACACAGATTACACACACAGGAGTACACAGACACAGAGTACACACGCACAGAGTACACGCACACAGAGTACACACACACAGGAGTACACACACACAGAGTACACACACACACAATACACACACACAGAGTACACACACACAGAGTGCACACACACACACAGAGGACACACACACACAGGAGTACACACACACAGAGTACACACACACACAGAGTACACACACACAGAGTGCACACACACACAGAGGACACACACACAATACACACGCACAGAGTACACACACACACAGAGTACACACACACACAGGAGTACACATACACAGAGTACACACACACAGAGTACACACACACAGAGTGCACACACACACACAGAGGACACACACACACAGGAGTACACACACACAGAGTACACACACACAGAGTACACACACACAGAGTGCACACACACACAGAGGACACACACACAATACACACGCACAGAGTACACACACACACAGAGTACAACACACACACACAGGAGTACACATACACAGAGTAAACACACACAGAGTACACACACACAGAGTTCACACGCACAGAGTACACACACACAGAGTACACACACACAATACACACGCACAGAGTATACACACACAATACACACACAGAGTACACACACACAATACACACGCACAGAGTACACACACAGTAGTACACACACAGAGTACACACACACAGAGTACATACACACACAGAGTACACACACACAGGAGTACACACACACAGAATACACACACACACAGTACATACACACAGAGTACATACACACAGAGTACACACACACAGGAGTACACACACACAGAGCACACACACAGAGTATATATACACACACACACAGTACACACACACACAGAGTACATACACACACAGAGTACACATACACAGAGTACACACACACACACAGAGGAGTACACACAGAGTACACACACACAGAGTACATACACACACACAGAGTTCACACACACACGCGAGACACTGCTCCCTATTAACGCGCCCGTGATTGAGACCACACTCGCTTTCTCTCTCATTTGATTTCATTTAAATCTCCACCCCCCCTCTGCCTCCTGCTCGCCACCACCACCACCACGGGTCCATGAGCCGGGAGACAATGGACGGGGCGGAGGAGTGGTCCATTCGCTACGGTGCGAGGAGGACGAGGAGAGGGGGGGCCCACGGGGTAGGGGGTGGGGTGAGCGTTTGGGGAGGGGGGGGGGTAGCCAGGGGCCTGGTCAAGTGGGTTAGAGGGGGGGCGGGTGAGCTCAGAGGGGAGAGAGAGATGTTAACTACCTCGCCTGGTATACAGGAGGTCGTGGGTTCTATCCCGACCCTGACGCCTGCTGCTGCTGTATATTTGGAGTCTGCGTGTCTTTCTCTCATCATCATCACGGTGGCTAGGAGATGTTAACTACCTCGCCTGGTATACAGGAGGTCGTGGGTTCTATCCCGACGCTGACGCCTGCTGCTGTATATTTGGAGTCTGCGTGTCTCTCTCTCTCATCATCATCATCATCACGTTGGCTAGGAGATGTTAACTACCTCGCCTGGCATACAGGAGGTCGTGGGTTCGATCCCGACCCTGACGCCTGCTGCTGCTGTATATTTGAAGTGTCCGTGTTTCTCTCTCTCATCATCATCACAGTGGCTAGGAGATGTTAACTACCTCGCCTGGTATACAGGAGGTCGTGGGTTCGATCCCGACCCTGACGCCTGCTGCTGCTGTATATTTGAAGTTTCCGCGTCTCTCTCTCTCATCATCACAGTGTCTAGATGTTAACTACCTCGCCTGGTACACAGGAGGTCGTGGGTTCGATCCCGACCCTGACGCCTGCTGCTGTATATTTGGAGTCTGCGTGTCTCTCTCTCTCGTCAGCATCATCACGTGGTCTAGGAGATGTTAACTACCTTGCCTGGTATACAGGAGGTCGTGGGTTCGATCCCGACCCTGACGCCTGCTGCTGAATATTTGGAGTCTGCGTGTCTCTCTCTCCCCCCATGGTCGCGTGGATTTTTCTCCTCCACATTTAGGAACTTGCGTTCAGAGTATTTGCAAACCTGTCAACCCCTTACCAGTGCCTGCCTCATTACAGACAAAGTCAGACCTTATCGGTCACCCCGTGCCTCTTAAAAATCTCAGCGTTCATCCTACAACGTCCCATCACAAGAGAGACACACAGACACAGACACACACACACAGACACACACACAGGCAACAACACAACAACACAACAACCGCCATTCGCCACTAAGTGGCGGTGACGTCACCACGATGCTTGTGCCAGGCCATGTGCACCCTGAGGCCACGTGAAGTGTCAAACGCCCGCTGGCAGGAGGTCACGGGGCAGACCCAGGTGCCACGGGTCGACTGACTGAGATGACTGGCTGATGCACCACCTGTGCCCCCTACTGTGCCAACCCGCTGTGCTTCAGCCATCCGGCGCTCCGCTCGTTGTTGTGAGCGTCGCTCCTCCGCCCTCCGTTGTTGGTGGAGGGCGACTACCTCCAATTGCCCAGAAGCGTCCTTCACGAGCCTCCTCCACAGAGGCCGATCTTGACACCGCTGGTACCAGTCATCGGCAAGTCCACTCAGCTCCACGTCCCCCCTGTACCACGTCACTCAGTCTCTTCTCTAGCCCGTGCCGCGCCCGTTTCGCCCCTTCAATCCGGCCGAACAAAAGCTGTTTCGGCATGCGGTGGCTGGGCATGCAGGCTACATGACCCAGCCATAGCAGCCTTGCCCGCCAGAGGAGCTCACCGATGGGACCTTGCCCATACACAGACACACACACAGACACACACACACAGACACACACAACAACAACAACCGCCATTCGCCACTAAGTGGCGGTGACGTCACCACGACGCTTGTGCCAGGCTATGTGCACCCTGAGGCCACGTGAAGTGTCGAATGCCCGCTGGCAGGAGGTCACGGGGCAGACCCAGGTGCTACGGGTCGACTGACTGAGATGACTGGCTGATGCACCACCTGTGCCCCCTACTGTGCCAACCTGCTGTGCTTTAGCCACCCGGCGCTCCGCTCGTTGTTGTGAGCGTCGCTCCTCCGCCCTCCGTTGTTGTTGGAGGGCGACTACCTCCAACTGCCCAGTAGCATCCTTCACGAGCCTCCTCCACAGAGGTCGATCTTGACACCGCTGGTACCAGTCATCGGCAAGTCCACTCAGCTCCACGTCCTCCTGTACCACATCACTCCATCTCTTCTCTAGCCCGTGCCGCGCCCGCTTAGCCCCCTCAATCCGGCCGAACAAAAGCTGTTTAGGCATGCGTTGGCTGGGCATGCGGGCTACATGACCCAGGAATCGCAGCCTTGCCCGCCGGAGGAGCTCACCGATGGGACCTTGCCCAGATCTTTCAAGGATTTGTGAGCTCCTCACACAATCCAGTCTGGTTAAACCCAGGATGGATCGTAGGCAGGCCAGCCTAAATGTTTCTAACCGGCGAAGATGTTCCATTAGAGGGGTCCACGTTTCGCAAGCGTAGAGAAGGGAGGGAATGACCGTGGCCGAGAAGACCTGACGCTTAGTGCGGAGCGACAGACCAGGTAGCTTCCACACAGCGTTACGCAACCGATGAAAAGATATTGCCGCTCGACTGATTCGGAGTGAGACACACACACACACTGACACACAGACACTGACACACAGACACACTCACACAGACACACACAGACACACACACACACAGACACACACAGACACACAGACAGAAATAAGTAGACATTCTGTTTGCCCGTCTTGACGAAGCTGTCCGCCGCATGGACACGGGAACACCGTCTATGGGTTGACAGCTGTGTCTATGGGTTGACAGCTGTGTCTATGGGTTGACGGCTGTGTCTATGGGTTGACAGCTGTGTCTATGGGTTGACGGCTGTGTCTATGGGTTGACAGTTGTGTCTATGGGTTGACAGCCGTGTCTATGGGTTAACAGCTGTGTCTATGGGTTGACGGCTGTGTCTATGGGTTGACAGCTGTGTCTATGGGTTGACAGCTGTGTCTATGGGTTGACAGCTGTGTCTATGGGTTGACAGCTGTGTCTATGGGTTGACAGCCGTGTCTATGGGTTAACAGCTGAGTCTATGGGTTGACAGCTGTGTCTATGGGTTGACTGCTGTGTCTATGGGTTGACGGCTGTGTCTATGGGTTGACAGCTGTGTCTATGGGTTGACGAATGTGTCTATGGGTTGACGGCTGTGTCTATGGGTTGACAGCTGTGTCTATGGGTTGACAGCTGTGTCTATGGGTTGACTGCTGTGTCTATGGGTTGACTGCTGTGTCTATGGGTTGACGGCTGTGTCTATGGGTTGACAGCTGTGTCTATGGGTTGACAGCCGTGTCTATGGGTTGACAGCTGTGTCTATGGGTTGACTGCTGTGTCTATGGGTTGACGGCCGTGTCTATGGGTTGACAGCTGTGTCTATGGGTTGAAGAATGTGTATATGGGTTGACGGCTGTGTCTATGGGTTGACAGCTGTGTCTATGGGTTGACAGCTGTGTCTATGGGTTGACAGCTGTGTCTATGGGTTGACTGCTGTGTCTATGGGTTGACGGCTGTGTCTATGGGTTGACTGCTGTGTCTATGGGTTGACTGCTGTGTCTATGGGTTGACAGCTGTGTCTATGGGTTGACGAATGTGTCTATGGGTTGACAGCTGTGTCTATGGGTTGACAGCTGTGTCTATGGGTTGACGAATGTGTCTATGGGTTGACAGCCGTGTCTATGGGTTGACGAATGTGTCTATGGGTTGACAGCTGTGTCTATGGGTTGACGAATGTGTCTATGGGTTGACAGCTGTGTCTATGGGTTGACAGCCGTGTCTATGGGTTGACGAATGTGTCTATGGGTTGACTGCTGTGTCTATGGGTTGACTGCTGTGTCTATGGGTTGACGGCCGTGTCTATGGGTTGACAGCTGTGTCTATGGGTTGACGAATGTGTCTATGGGTTGACAGCTGTGTCTATGGGTTGAAGAATGTGTATATGGGTTGACAGCCGTGTCTATGGGTTGACGGCTGTGTCTATGGGTTGACAGCCGTGTCTATGGGTTGACGGCCGTGTCTATGGGTTGACAGCTGTGTCTATGGGTTGATAGCTGTGTCTATGGGTTGACGGCTGTGTCTATGGGTTGACAGCTGAATCTATGGGTTGACAGCTGTGTCTATGTGTTGACAGCTGCTGAGCCTACCTCATCAGTTATTTTTCTTGCTGTGGTTGTCCCACCTGATGGCGATTGCTTGTGTTGCAATCAAAACGTCGTGATCTATTATTTTTATACCGACGTGACTGTATGAAGCAAGGCCGTAATTATAATATATATTTGGGGACACAGATCAAATCTGCTCAAAATGTCCCCCCCCAATATATTGCTATAAAAATTATTACAATGCTATGTAACTAAAAACAACAATTTGCTAAACCTTGGCCACAATATGTGGACTTGTCTTCCTTTAAATCAATGCATAAATTAATGTTTATATGATTGTGGCTACGGTTGTACTTTATTAATCCCTAATATCTGCCATTACATACAATGAAACAAGAAATGGTAAAAAAGTAAAAACAGAGCAACGTAATACAATAACACTTTTAGACATTATTGTTAAAAAATAAATGAAAAGTCCATCCCATGTGTTAGTTATTTTTTTTTATTTTAGGCAGGAAATGAGTTTTCAAATTTAGATATATTTTTCTGGGTTGGGACCCCCCAGACCCCCTGGAAGATTTGGTCCACCCCCAATGTTGACTCCATGGCTACGTCCTTGGTATGAAGTGAGTATAATTTCACGATGGGTTGGTTGAGATAGACTTGAGGCAGTACAGTGCCGTACTGTGCTGAGAACCCACGTGGTTGTTACTCGACATTTGTAAGGGGAACAACAAAGAAGAGCTTCCTAGCTCATCGGATTTCTCACGCAGTCGACAAAGAAAACTTCTCGGACGCTAAATTTCGATTTAAATCTTTCGTGACTGCAGGGATTCATATTCTTGGTTCTTTCGGTAAAGTCACGTAGAAGGGAAACAATAAAATAATAAAAAAATATAAAACAATAAAATTCTCACGAAGTTTAGACTGCAACACAACCGAGAAGATGGATTCTGGCTTATCAATCATTGGAAGGATTTGATAAACCATTTCGGGTCTTAATTGATTGTTCACGCTTAAGGTGGCTTTCAGACCGCATCCATTCTTTTCGTCTCCCCCCCTCCTCTTTTCCGAACATAGATGGACTCGTCCATCTGAATAAACTGTCAAATCGCTCTCCGTGGTGCTGACGTTAAAAAAACCCGCCACTTTTTTCAAATTTTCTTGCTGTGGTTTTCACACCTGATGATGATTGCTTGTGTTGCAGTCGAAACGTCGTGAGAATTTAATTGTTTTATATTTTTATTATTTTATTATTTCCCGTACGCTGTTCGCTGGGTGCGGTCCACGTGCGTGGGGGTCACGTGGGTGGGGGTCACGTGGGTGGAGTCACGTGCGCGGAAGGCGGAAGCGGAAGACGTCAGGGCGCCGCGTGGACCCAGCTCCTGAACTCTCCCCCCTCGCTACTCCCCTCAAACTCTCCCCCCTCAAACTCTCCCCTCAAACTCTCTCCCCGCGCTCTCTCCACTCTCTTCCCTTCGACGTGAACTCTTGGCTCGCTCCCGCCGTCCCCACAGGCTCCGCTCTCTCGCCTCTGTCTCCTCGCTCTCTTCTCCGCCTTCCCGGTCGGGCTCCTCGCTTCGCCTGCACGAGGGAGACGCAAAGCGGCAAAGGAGGTAGCGACACGCGGAGTCGAACATCACCACCATCACCATCATCAACACCATCATCATCAACACCATCACCAACATCATCACCAACATCATCACCATCAACATCATCACCACCATCATCACCAACACCATCACCAACATCATCACCAACACCACCAACACCATCACCAACATCATCATCAACACCATCAACATCACCACCAACATCATCACCAACATCACCACCAACACCAAATCATCACCACCAACATCACCATCAACACCAACATCATCACCACCAACATCATCAACACCAACATCACCATCAACACCAACATCATCACCACCAACATCATCAACACCACCATCAACACCAACATCACCATCAACACCAACATCATCAACATCACCAACATCATCATCACCACCAACATCATCACCACCAACATCATCAACACCAACATCATCAACACCAACATCATCAACACCAACATCATCAACACCAACATCACCAACATCATCATCACCACCAACATCATCATCACCACCAACATCACCAACACCAACATCATCACCACCAACATCATAATCACCACCATCATCATCACCACCATCATCATCACCACCAACATCATCAACAACAACATCATCAACACCACCACCCCCGACGCACCAGGGAGACGCGGCGCGTGATGATGACACGAATTGTTTCCGAACCACTTTGGGGAAACCTGTCCCTCTAATCTGATGCCGCAACACCCTGACACCCTCACCCCACAGGACCCCCTCACCATACAGGACCCCCCACAGGACCCCCTCACCCCACGGGACCCCCTCACCCCACGGGACCCCCTCACCCCACAGGACCCCCCACAGGATCCCTCACCACACAGGACCCCCTACAGGACCCCCTCACCACACAGGACCCCCTCACCCCACGGGACCCCCCACAGGACCCCCTCACCCCACAGGACCCCCTCACCCCACAGGACCCCCTCACCCCACGGGACCCCCTCACCCCACGGGACCCCGTCACCCCACGGGACCCCCCACAGGACCCCCCACAGGACCCCCTCACCCCACAGGACCCCCTCACCACACAGGACCCCCTACAGGACCCCCTCACCACACAGGATCCCCCACAGGACCCCCTCACCACACAGTACCCCCTCACCACACAGGACCCCCTCACCACATCAGGGCCCCCTTAATCCCCGGGTTCGATTCCCGCTCAAGGTCAACACCAGTGACGATTATCTAAACCGGTCCTGGGCCTCCCCTTCGTAGACTCAGCCTCAAATGAGTACCTGGTGTAGCGGTGTGTAGTAAACATCGCCACTGGGGAGACAAAGGCGGCCGGGCGTGGTGCTGGCCACCCACCCCCTCGTGTACCGTGCCGGCCTTCACAGGTGCTGCCCGCTAACAGCACTTGCCCCTACAGTCTGTTAAGGCTACACGGGGGATCTTTGTAATTTTGCCGAGGTCATCTGTCTCTGAACGACAACCATGATGAGTCGGCCCCCCAAACGCTGTGGACTTCACTTCCACTGGACACTCGCTCCGCTGATACCTCCCACCCCATTCCCCTTCATTGAAATCGCGCCTTAAGACGCGCTCGTTCTAAGGAGCTTTCTTCTATTGAATCGTGAGTTGTGTGGTTGGTGTTAGCCCTGCGTGTGTTGTGAACAGCGCGCCAATGGCGCTTTAAAAGTGTAACTTTAGATGTATGATCATCCCATGTGTCCCCCCTCTCACCCCCATCAGTGGCCCCCTTCAACCCCTAGGATCCCCCTGCACCCCACTAATGAGTCGTGGCGGGGGGTTTGGGGGTCTTTGTGTGGGCGCCGGTGCAGGTGTAGTAGCCAGTGGTGAGCTTCATGCGGCCATGACCAAGAAGACGAGGAAAAACAAGGGCAGTGTGGACCCTGCCAAGGCCGCGGAGGATGGCAAAGCCGGTCGGTGGCAATGCACCACCATCACCACAACCATCGCCACAACCACCATCAACGTCATCAACAACAAATGCCATTCGCCAAGGCGCTTGTGCCAGGCCACCACCATTATTACCACTACCACCATCATAGGCACTACCACCATCATCATCGCCACTACCACCATCATCATCGCCACTACCACCATCATCATCACCATTACTACCACCATCATCATCACCACTACAATCACCATCATCATCACCACTACCACCATCATCATCACCACTACCACCATCATCACCACTACCACCACCATCATGGCCACTACCCACCATCATCATCATCAGCACTACCCATTATCATCGCCACTACCCACCATCATCATCACCACTACCACCACCATCATCATCACCACTACCACCATCATCATCACCACTACCCACCATCATCATCAGCACTACCCACCATCATCAGCACTACCACCATTATCATCGCCACTACCCACCATCATCATCAGCACTATCATCATCACCACTACCACCATCATCATCGCCACTACCCACCATCATCATCGCCACTACCCACCATCATCATCAGCACTACCCACCATCATCAGCACTACCACCATCATCATCAGCACTACCATCATCATCACCACTAACATCATCACCACTACCACCATCATCATCACTGTCATCATCATCCAAGGCCTATCCACTGCTGGATGAAGGCCCCAAGCCATATCCATATCCATCTCTCAGTGTTAACTCCCAGCATGCACCTCTCCCTGTCGCTCAGTGTTAACTCCCAGCATGCACCTCTTCCTGTCAAGTGTAACTCCCAGCATGCACCTCTCCCTGTCGCTCAGTGTTAACTCCCAGCATGCACCTCTCCCTGTCACTCAGTATTAACTCCCAGCATGCACCTCTCCCTGTCGCTCAGTGTTAACTCCCAGCATGCACCTCTCCCTGTCGCTCAGTGTAACTCCCAGCATGCACCTCTCCCTGTCAAGTGTAACTCCCAGCATGCACCTCTCCCTGTCGCTCAGTGTTAACTCCCAGCATGCACCTCTCCCTGTCAAGTGTAACTCCCAGCATGCACCTCTCCCTGTCACTCAGTGTTAACTCCCAGCATGCACCTCTCCCTGTCAAGTGTAACTCCCAGCATGCACCTCTCCCTGTCACTCAGTGTTTGCTCCCAGCATGCACCTCTCCCTGTCACTCAGTGTAACTCCCAGCATGCACCTCTCCCTGTCACTCAGTGTTAACTCCCAGTATGCACCTCTCCCTGTCACTCAGTGTTAACTCCCAGCATGCACCTCTCCCTGTCACTCAGTGTAACTCCCAGTATGCACCTCTCCCTGTTACTCAGTGTTAACTCCCAGCATGCACCTCTCCCTGTCACTCAGTGTTAACTCCCAGCATGCACCTCTCCCTGTCTGTCAGTGTTAACTCCCAGCATGCACCTCTTCCTGTCAAATGTAACTCCCAGCATGCACCTCTCCCTGTCACTCAGTATTAACTCCCAGCATGCACCTCTCCCTGTCGCTCAGTGTTAACTCCCAGCATGCACCTCTCCCTGTCGCTCAGTGTAACTCCCAGCATGCACCTCTCCCTGTCACTCAGTGTTAACTCCCAGTATGCACCTCTCCCTGTTACTCAGTGTTAACTCCCAGCATGCACCTCTCCCTGTCAAGTGTAACTCCCAGCATGCACCTCTCCCTGTCACTCAGTGTTAACTCCCAGCATGCACCTCTCCCTGTCAAGTGTAACTCCCAGCATGCACCTCTCCCTGTCACTCAGTGTTTGCTCCCAGCATGCACCTCTCCCTGTCACTCAGTGTAACTCCCAGCATGCACCTCTCCCTGTCACTCAGTGTTAACTCCCAGTATGCACCTCTCCCTGTCACTCAGTGTTAACTCCCAGCATGCACCTCTCCCTGTCACTCAGTGTAACTCCCAGTATGCACCTCTCCCTGTTACTCAGTGTTAACTCCCAGCATGCACCTCTCCCTGTCACTCAGTGTTAACTCCCAGCATGCACCTCTCCCTGTCTGTCAGTGTTAACTCCCAGCATGCACCTCTTCCTGTCAAATGTAACTCCCAGCATGCACCTCTCCCTGTCGCTCAGTGTAACTCCCAGCATGCACCTCTCCCTGTCACTCAGTGTAACTCCCAGCATGCTCCTCTCCCTGTCACTCAGTGTTAACTCCCAGCATGCACCTCTCCCTGTCACTCAGTGTTAACTCCCAGTATGCACCTCTCCCTGTTACTCAGTGTTAACTCCCAGCATGCACCTCTCCCTGTCACTCAGTGTTAACTCCCAGCATGCACCTCTCCCTGTCGCTCAGTGTTAACTCCCAGCATGCACCTCTCCCTGTCGCTCAGTGTTAACTCCCAGCATGCACCTCTCCCTGTCGCTCAGTGTTAACTCCCAGCATGCACCTCTCCCTGTCGCTCAGTGTTAACTCCCAGCATGCACCTCTCCCTGTCGCTCAGTGTTAACTCCCAGCATGCACCTCTTCCTGTCAAGTGTAACTCCCAGCATGCACCTCTCCCTGTCAAGTGTAACTCCCAGCGTGCACCTCTCCCTGTCACTCAGTGTTTACTCCCAGCATGCACCACTCCCTGTCACTCAGTGTAACTCCCAGCATGCACCTCTACCTTTCACTCAGTGTAACTCCCAGCATGCACCTCTCCCTGTCACTCAGTGTTAACTCCCAGCATGCACCTCTCCCTGTCACTCAGTGTTTGCTCCCAGCATGCACCTCTCCCTGTCACTCAGTGTAACTCCCAGCATGCACCTCTCCCTGTCACTCAGTGTTAACTCCCAGTATGCACCTCTCCCTGTCACTCAGTGTAACTCCCAGCATGCACCTCTCCCTGTCACTCAGTGTTAACTCCCAGCATGCACCTCTCCCTGTCACTCAGTGTTAACTCCCAGCATGCACCTCTCCCTGTCGCTCAGTGTTAACTCCCAGCATGCACCTCTCCCTGTCGCTCAGTGTTAACTCCCAGCATGCACCTCTTCCTGTCAAGTGTAACTCCCAGCATGCACCTCTCCCTGTCGCTCAGTGTTAACTCCCAGCATGCACCTCTCCCTGTCGCTCAGTGTTAACTCCCAGCATGCACCTCTCCCTGTCACTCAATGTTAACTCACAGCATGCACCTCTCCCTGTCGCTCAGTGTTAACTCCCAGCATGCACCTCTCCCTGTCGCTCAGTGTAACTCCCAGCATGCACCTCTCCCTGTCAAGTGTAACTCCCAGCATGCACTTCTCCCTGTCAAGTGTAACTCCCAGCATGCACCTCTCCCTGTCACTCAGTCTTAACTCCCAGCATGCACCTCTCCCTGTCGCTCAGTGTTAACTCCCAGCATGCACCTCTCCCTGTCACTCAATGTTAACTCACAGCATGCACCTCTCCCTGTCGCTCAGTGTTAACTCCCAGCATGCACCTCTCCCTGTCGCTCAGTGTAACTCCCAGCATGCACCTCTCCCTGTCAAGTGTAACTCCCAGCATGCACTTCTCCCTGTCACTCAGTGTAACTCCCAGCATGCACCTCTCCCTGTCACTCAGTCTTAACTCCCAGCATGCACCTCTCCCTGTCGCTCAGTGCTCCCGCCCCGTACTTGCCGAATGAAGTCCCACAACTTAAGTTACGTTAAAAAAAGAAACCTCATCGTTCACTTCAGACTTTCATTCGGTTGCATCATTTTTCTCCGCGCATATTTTACATTGCCGTTGTCCGGCGCAGCGTTGCAAGGTGCGGTTTTGAATGAACGGAGCTACATATATACACACATTTAAAAAAAATGTAAATCTCTGGCTCCCTCCCATTGCTCCTGGGATTCATTGCCAACTCATCGTCGACAATATTTTGGTATTTTAAGGGGGGCCCATCTCTTTCTTCATCTCGTGCGCTATTGGTTGTGTGCTACACCAATGGTGTCTCTCCTGACAGCCCTTGGCGTAGCACAGTCATGCAAACGTACAACCCAACTGGAGCCCATTCAAACACCACCTCCCTAACACAGCGCAACTCGCAGAGTGCCGACTGAACGTCCGGTGCCTGAAGGCTTTGCTGGTCAACAAGTTAATTTCGGAGAACCAATTCGATGTTTTACTTTTTACTCTCACACTCTGGACCTGGTCTGTTCTCACGGCTTTCCAAACCACCGATTTTTTTCGTCACCCACGTGGCCATTTACAGTCACCACCACCTCAATCCACTTGCATCTGGCCCTACCCTGACCTGATCATCCTCGAAAGCGCAGCTACTGATTCCCTAATCTCCGGTCTACTCCCCCCTGCCATGCTCTCGACGATGCCTTGTCCAGCTCTTCCCCTTTGCTCAGCGGCTGGACCTCGCCGTCAAAGGGTCTGCGAAGTTGAGCGCAATTCAGCGCTGCACGACATAACCACACCAAGTGCGCGACCACCTGGTGCACTGCCCTCGGGCCTGCTACTCTGCTCAACTGAGAGGACAGAAAAAAAGAATCCCACCTCCGAAGGGGCCAAAATCCAGCCTCGGAAGTGCACTGCCAAAATCTATCAAACCCAGGACCTTATTTTCCACTCTTGAGCAAGGGAAATGCACCGTACCACCCCCCCCCCCCCCTCCTCTCCCCCCATTGACCACAGCCATTTGCAACTCCGTCAGTTCTTTCTGTCAACAACAACAAGTATTGTTGTCGTCGTTGTCGACGGTGCGGTTTGCTGGCGTTGTTGACGCAGGCGCTGCGTGCTCGCACGTAAACAAGGCGCTGGAGCAGACGGCCGTGAGGAAGTCTCTGGACAAAGGGGGGGCACTGGGGGTTTGTGCCGTGTGCCCCCCGGCGCCTGCCGGTAGCAGCGAGGACCCCCAGGATGGCGACGAAGACTCTCCCCTGACGCCCGTGTGGCTGTGTCTCAAGTGCGGACACCAGGTGATGCCCGCTCACGGCCACACTTTCACGTGGCCTTGAAGTGCACCTAGCCTGGCGCAAGCACCTCGTTGACACCACCGCCACTTGTTGGCGAACGGCGGTTGTTGTTGTTGTTGTTGTGTTGCGTGTGATGTGGATACACGCAGGGCTGTGGTCGCTACTCGGAGGGGCAGCACGCCCTGGCCCACTACTGCACTCCCCACTCGGACCAGCACTGCCTGGCACTCAACTTGCACACGTGGAGCGTTTGGTAACTCTCACACCACACCGGGATCTAGCCCCAAGATATCCCCTAGCACTACCCCTAGCCCCTAGCACTACCCCTAGCCCCTAGCCCCTAGCGCTACCCCTAGCCCCTAGCGCTACCCCTAGCCCCTAGCGCTACCCCTAGCGCTACCCCTAGCCCCTAGCGCTACCCCTAGCCCCTAGCGCTACCCCTAGCCCCTAGCCCCTCGCGCTACCTCTAGCCCCTAGCACTACCCCTAGCCCCTAGCCCCTAGCGCTACCCCTAGCTCCTAGCACTACCCCTAGCCCCTTGCGCTACCCCTAGCCTCTAGCGCTACCTCTAGCCCCTAGCGCTACCCCTAGCCCCAAGATATCCCCTCGCGCTACCCCTAGCCCCTAGCGCTACCCCTAGCCTCTAGCGCTACCCCTAGCCCCTAGCGCTACCCCTAGCGCTACCCCTAGCCGCTAGCACTACCTCTAGCTCCTAGCGCTACCCCTAGCGCTACCCCTAGCCCTTAGCCCCTAGCGCTACCCCTAGCCCCTAGCGCTACCCCTAGTGCTACCCCTAGCGCTACCCCTAGCCCCTAGCGCTGCCCCTAGCGCTGCCCCTAGTGCTACCTCTAGCCCCTAGCGCTACCTCTAGCCCCTAGCGCTACCCCTAGCCCCTAGCGCTACCTCTAACCCCTTGCGCTACCTCTAGCCGCTAGCGCTACCCCTAGCCCCTAGCGCTACCCCTAGCCCCTAGTGCTACCCCTAGCCCCTAGTGCTACCCCTAGCCCCTAGCGCTACCTCTAACCCCTTGCGCTACCTCTAGCCGCTAGCGCTACCCCTAGCCCCTAGCGCTACCCCTAGCCCCTAGCGCTACCCCTAGCCCCTAGCGCTACCCCTAGCCCCTAGCGCTACCCCTAGCCGCTAGCGCTACCCCTAGCCCCTAGCGCTACCCCTAACCCCTAGTGCTACCCCTAGCCCCTAGTGCTACCTCTAGTCCCAAGCATTACCTTTGAAAGAGAGTCTTGAGAGTCAGTGAGGCCTCCCTGCATGGACGCGCAGTGACTATCTGCAGCGACGCATTTCTAGTCAGTAGTTGGAGTAGCATGCAACCTTTCCGTCGGGCTAATGCCTAAACCCTAATCTCTACCCCATATTATTGAAACGAACCCGTAACCCCAATTCCTAACCCGAACTCACACTTCATCAGTATCCCTGTCCGCTAACCCTCCCCCTCCTGCCCCTCCTCCTCCTCGTGGTGGTGGTGGTGCGATCACGCAGGTGCTATGCCTGCGACGACGAGGTGGAGATTGCCAAGCGCCGAGTGCTCGCGCAGACGGTGGCGATGATTCGCAAGCTCGCCGCCCCGGTCTCCCAGGCCAAAGGTACTCGCACACCTCCGAAGTGCAACAAGAAGTTTACACCAACAACAACAACGGCCGCCGCTGAGTGACGCCTGTGCCAGGCCTGTGCCAGGCCAGGTCCATTCCGCGGCCACGTGAAGTGCCGAAGGCTCGCTGACAGGAGGTTCGCAGGATAGACCCAGGTGCCATGGGTTGACTGAGAGGATCGGCAGACCCACCACCCGTGTTCCCCGCTGTTGCCACCTCGCTGCATTTTCGCCGCCCGGCACTCCGCCCGTTGTTGTGAGCGTCGCTCCTCCGCCCTCCGCTGTTGTTTGAGGACGGCTGCCTCCAACTGCCCAGTAGCGTCCTTCACGAGCCTCCTCCACAGAGGCCGATCTTGACAACGCTGGTACCAGTCATCGGCAAGTCCACTCAGCTCCACATCCTCCTGTACCTGATCAGTCCATCGCTTCTCCAGCCCGTCCCTGGCCCATTTATGTGGTTTCTGGGCATGCGGGCTACATGACCCAGCCAACGCAGCCTTGTCTGTCGGAGAATCTCACTCGTGGGAATGTGTCCAGATCTTTCAAGGATTTGTGAGCTCCTCGCACAATCCTGCCTGGTTAGACCCAGGATGGATCGTTGTCAGGGCAGCCTGAATGTTTCAAACCAGTGCGGGTAGAGTATTGGATGAGACAATATACCCAGCTAACTCATTTAAGACTGAGTTTACCTAGGGGAGGCCCAGGACCTGTTCAGATATTCGTCACTGATGTTTGGCCGTGAGCATGGATAGAACTCTAATTGTCGGCTTCTAAGCGCAGTGCGATAACCACTGCGTTACCGCTCCCCATATGCAAAGACAAAGGTCCACCGTATAGCCTTAACAGACTTTGGGGGCAAGTGCTGTTAGCGAACACCTATGAAGGCCGGTTTGGCACACGAGGAGTGGGTGGCCAGCAACACGCCCGGCCGCCTTTGTCTCTAGGTGGTGATGTTTACACACCGCACCAGGTACTCATTTGAGGCTGAGTCGACCTAGGGGAGCCCCAGGACCGTTTCAGATAATCATCACTGGTGGTAGTGGTGGCTATGAGCGGGAATCGAACCCGGGTCGCCGGGTTCGTAGCTCAGCGTGCTAACCGCTGCACCACCGCTCCCCACTATACACACGCACACACTAACACACAGCCCAATTCTTCTCGTTCCCCTCCACATAGACAGGCACCAGTGCTCCGTTGTTAATTCACACTCTGACATCCAAGTTCATCCTTTCAGCAACGTTCAGAAAAAATAGCTTTCACAGTGCGTGCCAGCGTGTGTGTGCGTTTGTGTGCGTGCCAGTGCGTGAGCGCGTGTGTGTGTGTGTGTGCGTTTGTGTGCGTGCCAGTGCGTGAGCGTGTGTGTGTGTGTGTGCGTTTGTGTGCGTGCCAGTGCGTGAGCGTGTGTGTGTGTGTGTGCGCGCGCGCGCGGGTCCCATCCACCCCCGCCCCCATGAATTGATTAAGCTGCTTTGGCTGCCGTTTTGGTCGTTAGGGGTTGAAGGCTGTGATCATCAAGGGACGGGGTGAGCTCTCACGCGTGGGGTGGGTGTGGGGTTTCGTGTGTGTCTGTCCGTCGGTGTGTGTGTGTCCTTGTGGGGGGAGCGGTAGCATGTCGGTTCAGCGCTGCGCCACAAACCCGGCGACCCGGGTTCGATTCCCGCTCACGGCCAACGCCGGCGACGATTATCTGAACCGGTCCTGGGCCTCCCATAGGTCGACTCGGCCTCAAATGAGTACCTGGTGCAGGTGTGTAAACATCGCCACTGGGGAGACAAATGCAGCCAGTCGTGGTGTTGGCCACCCCCCACCCCTTAGTGTGCCGTGCCGGCCTTCAAAGGTGCTCAAAGCGAGTTGAAGGCTGTTTCGGGGATCTCCGTCTTTCTTGTCCCCGTGTGTGGGCACATGCCACTGGTGCTCTAGCTGGTGTCGCCGTGCCAGCGGTGGGTGGTGTCGTAGCCCCCCCCCCCCCCCCCGCCCCCAAGCCGCGCCGCGCATGTGACGGTGATCTGGCTCGCTGTGCAGCCGTTCTGTCAGCTCTTCTGTCAGCTCTTCAACCGACTCCACCGCCTCCTCCTCCGACTTTACGTCTTCATTTCCCCTATTTCATTAACTCTCCCTTTCTTCTCTTCTGTCTCACTCCCCGTGCCTCCCGCCGCTCCCCCCACCCCCCGAGTATTAATGGTCATCCCCACTGCGCCCCTCAGTGCGGGAGCAGCCAGGCAGAAGCGCGCGCATTGAAAGCGAAGGATTGTGTGTGGCTGGTGTGACGGTGGTGTGCTTAATGGTGGCGGCGGTGGTGGTGGTGGCGGGCGGGCGTGTGGGAGTGTCGGGCGGGATGTGTGGATGTGTGGATGGGTGGATGGGTGGGTGAGTTGAAGGTTGGGTGCGTGGGTGGACGGTTGAGTGGGTGCCGCGGGTGACGGGGCCGCACTCATGGCAAGTTTCATGACGGTGGTGGTGGTGCAGGGTGGATGGGAGGCGGTGGGTGAGTAGTTACGTGGGTTGGTGAGTAGTTATGTGGGTTGGTGAGTAGTTATGTGGATTGGTGGGTAGTTACGTGGTTCGCTGGATGTTTGAGTGAGCGGTTGCATGGATAGACGACTGGGTGGGTGGGTGGGAGGCCGGCTGGTTGGCTGGTTGGCTGGGTGGATGGATGGTTGAGTGGGAGGGTAGGCGAGTGGGACACCCAGCGAGTGGAAGGCCAGGCGAGCGAGTGAGTGAGCGAGTCGGTGATGTTGCCCGCGTGCCGCACGACAGCAGTGAGCGGGGGTGAAGGGGGGGGGAGTTGGGGTGGGCGTGGGCACTCGTGCCTAATGGCCCATGCGGGGCGACCCCCGGCGACCCCGGGCGACCCCGGGCAGCCAGCACCGCCCCCTACGGTGAGCGGAGGGCCAGCACGCGCGGCGTGCACCCCTGTGCCGCTCTGTATGTGCGTGCGTCAGCTTGCCTCTCCGTGTGTGTGTGTGTATCCCCTGTGTCCGCGTGTCGGTGCATTCGTTTGTGTGTGTTAAGTGCGTCGGTATCGGTGTGTGCGTCTCCGTGTGTCAGTGTTCGTGTCACCGTGTGTAGGTATGTCCTTGTTGGTGCGTGCGTATGCGTGTCAGTATGTGAATCTCCGTGTGTCAGTGTTTCGGAGTGTCCATGCACATCAATGTGCATCTCGATGTGTCATTGTGTCCGTGTCACGCTGTGCGTTTCCGTACACCAGTGTGTGCACCTCGGTGTGTCCGCGTGTCGGCGTGTCAATGTGTGCGTGTCCGCGTGTGGCGCCGCATGTGACGCGCTGGCCTAGTGGTCGCGCGTTCGCCACGTGTCGCAGAGCCTCAAGGTTCTGAATCCGGCTGGCCGCCCCGGTGTTTCCCCTTGCGGCGGCGGCGTCGCGCGTCCTCGCTCAGGGTGGACAGCGATGATCCCGTGACTGTCATCCGCAAGAGCAGCCGGCGTCGTGCTCCACATTTAAAAAAAAAAGTTAACACCCCACCGGTCAATCACCCCTCGGGGCCACTCGAATGGCTCTCACATGAGCAGCAGCAGCATCCTGCGGCAAACCTCGGCACAAACCCTCCCGGAAGAACGAGACTCCGCGAGGCTTTCCTTTGGCAAAGTGTGACGATCGTAATGGAGCGTTAAAATAACGGGGCGCCTGCGTTTGTGCCCGCGAAGTTGTTCAGCCCCGCTCGACGTTAACCGTGGTGGTCGCTTCACCCAGTGGACCCTCTCCGTCCAGGATCGGCGGCGGTGGCCGAGGTGGGGGGGCAGGAGGGGGCGGGCAGCCCCTCCCCTCCCCTGACCCCGCGGGGCCCTGGGGCTCGGCCCCTCCCGTGCGCTGTGCGGGGACTTAGCAACCTGGGCAACACGTGCTTCTTCAACGCCGTGACGCAGGTGAGGCCACCCCCGTTACCCACTCACCCCTCTACACGGTTACCCAGCTACCCTTGTGCACAGTTATCCAGCTATCCGTGTACACAGCTACACCTGTACACAGTTACCCAGCTATCCGTGTACACAGCTACACCTGTACACAGTTACCCAGCTACCCTTGTTACACAGCTACCCTTGTACACAGTTACCCAGCTACGCCTGTACACAGTTACCCAGCTACCCCTGTACACAGTTACCAAGCTACCCTTGTTCGCAGTTACCCAGCTACCCCTGTACACAGTTACACCTGTACACAGTTACCCAGCTATCCGTGTACACAGCTACACCTGTACACAGTTACCCAGCTACCCTTGTTACACAGCTACCCAGCTACCCTTGTTACACAGTTACCCAGCTACCCCTGTACACAGTTACCCTTGTACACAGTTACCCAGCTATCCGTGTACACAGCTACACCTGTACACAGTTACCCAGCTACCCTTGTACACAGTTACCCAGCTATGCCTGTACACAGTTACCCAGCTACCCTTGTTACACAGTTACCCAGCTACCCCTGTACACAGCTACCCTTGTTACACAGTTACCCAGCTACCCCTGTACACAGTTACCCAGCTACCCCTGTACACAGTTACCCAGCTAACCCTGTACACAGTTACCCTGCTACCCCTGTACACAGTTACCCAGCTACCCCTGTACACAGTTACCCAGCTACCCATGTACACAGTTACCCAGCTACCCCTGTACACAGTTACCCAGCTACCCCTGTACACAGTTACCCAGCTACCCATGTACACAGTTACCCAGCTAACCCTGTACACAGTTACCCCTGTACAGTTACCCAGCTACCCCTGTACACAGTTACCCAGCTACCCTTGTACACAGTTACCCAGCTACCCCTGTACACAGTTACCCAGTTATCCCTGTACACAGTTAGCCAGCTACCCCTGTGCACAGTTACCCAGCTAACCCTGTACACAGTTACCCAGCTACCCTGGTACACAGTTACCCAGCTACCCCTGTACACAGTTACCCAGCTACCCCTGTACACAGTTACCCAGCTACCCCTGTACACAGTTACCCAGTTATCCCTGTACACAGTTACCCAGCTACCCGTGTACATAGTTACCCAGCTACCCCTGTACAGTTATCCAGCTACCCCTGTTCACAGTTACCCAGCTACCCCTGTACACAGTTACCCCTGTACACAGTTACCCAGCTACCCCTGTACACAGTTACCCCTGTACACAGTTACCCAGCTATCCCTGTACACAGCTACCCCTGTACACAGTTACCCAGCTACCCCTGTACAGAGTTACCCAGCTACCCTTGTACACAGTTACCCAGCTACCCCGGTACACAGTTACCCAGCTACCCCTGTACACCGTTACCCAGCTACCCCTATACACAATTACCCCTGTACAGAGTTACCCAGCTATCCGTGTACACAGCTACACCTGTACACAGTTACCCAGCTACCCTTGTTACACAGCTACCCAGCTACCCTTGTTACACAGTTACCCAGCTACCCCTGTACACAGTTACCCAGCTACCCCTGTACACAGTTACCCAGCTACACTTGTACACAGTTACCCAGCTACCCCTGTACACAGTTACCCAGCTACCGCTGTACACAGTTACCCTGCTACCCCTGTACATAGTTACCCTGCTACCCCTGTACACAGTTACCCCTGTACACAGTTACCCAGCTAACCCTGTACACAGTTACCCAGCTACCCCTGTACACAGTTACCCAGCTAACCCTGTACACAGTTACCCAGCTACCCTTGTTACACAGTTACCCAGCTACCCCTGTACACAGTTACCCAGCTACCCTTGTTACACAGTTACCCAGCTACCCCTGTACAGTTATCCAGCTACCCTTGTTCACAGTTACCCAGCTACCCCTGTACACAGTTACCCCTGTACACAGTTACCCAGCTACCCCTGTACACAGTTACCCCTGTACACAGTTACCCAGCTACCCTTGCATACAGTTACCCAGCTACCCTTGTTACACAGTTACCCAGCTACCCCTGTACACAGTTACCCAGCTATCCCTGTACACAGTTACCCCTGTACACAGTTACCCAGCTACCCTTGCATACAGTTACCCAGCTACCCTTGTTACACAGTTACCCAGCTACCCCTGTACACAGTTACCCAGCTACCCCTGTACACAGTTACCCAGCTACCCTTGTTACACAGTTACCCAGCTACCCCTGTACACAGTTACCCAGCTACCCCTGTACACAGTTACCCCTGTACACAGTTACCCAGCTACCCCTGTACACAGTTACCCAGCTACCCCTGTACACAGCTACCCCTGTACACAGTTACCCAGCTACCCCTGTACACAGTTACCCCTGTACACAGTTACCCAGCTACCCCTGTACACAGCTACCCCTGTACACAGTTACCCCTGTACACAGTTACCCAGCTAACCCTGTACACAGTTACCCAGCTACCCCTGTACACAGCTACCCCTGTACACAGTTACCCAGCTACCCCTGTACACAGTTACCCAGCTACCCGGCGACGTGGGTGACGTGATCCCGTGGTTACCTGCCGTTCCCCGCGTCCCGTCTAGAACCTGGCTCAGACTCCGCTGCTGGCCACGGCGCTGAGAGACACGGCGAGCGGAGCTCTCCTCACCGTGCAGCCCCCCTCGCTCGTGAGAGCCTCACCACTCGCTACTCACCAGTCCACCGCTCCTCACCACCACGCACCGCTCACTACTCACAACTCATCACCACTCAACGCTACTCACCATCACTCACAACTAATCACCACTCAACACTACTCACCATCACTCACTACTAATCACCACTCAACACTACTCACCATCACTCACTACTCACAACTAATCTCCACTCGCCACTACACACCACCACGCACCACTACTCACCACTCACTACTAACCAGTCCACCGCTCCTCACCACCACGCACCGCTCACTACTCACAACTCATCACCACTCAACACTACTCACCATCACTCACAACTCATCACCACTCAACACTACTCACCATCACTCACTACTCACAACTAATCTCCACTCGCCACTACACACCACCACGCACCACTACTCACCACTCACTACTCACCAGTCCACCGCTACACACCACTACGCACCGCTCACTACTCACAACTAATCACCACTCAACACTACACACCATCACTACTACTCACAACTAATCTCCACTCGCCACTACACACCACCACGCACCACTACTCACCACTCACTACTCACCAGTCCACCGCTACTCACCACTACGCACCGCTCACTACTCACAACTAAATTTTGATTTAAAGCTTTCGTGACTGCAGTAATTCATATTCTTAGTTTTTTCGGTAAAGTCACGTTGAAGAGAAACAACAAAATAACAAAATATATATAAACATATATAAAACACACCTGATGATGACCGTTTGAGTTATGGTCAAAACGTCGTGAGAATTTTTTATTGTTTTATATATATTTTGTTATTTTGTTGTTTCTCTTCAACGTGACTTTACCGAAAAAACTAAGAATACTCACAACTAATCACCACTCAACACTACTCACCATCACTCACTACTCACAACTAATCACTTGTTACACAGTTACCACTCGCCACTACACACCATCACTCACTATTCACAACTAATTACCACTCAACACTACTCACCATCACTCACTACTACTCACAACTAATCACCACTCACCACTACACACCACCACGCGCCACTACTCACCACTCACTACTCACTAACACTCGCCACTCACGACTCACAACCAATAATCACTCACCACTACTCACTACTCACAACTAATCACCACTCACCACTACTCACCACTCACTACTCACAACTAATCACCACTCAACACTACTCACCATCACTCACTACTCGAAACTCATCACCACTCAATACTACTCACCATCACTCACAACTAATCACCACTCAACACTACTCACCATCACTCACTACTCACAACTAATCTCCACTCGCCACTACACACCACCACGCACCACTACTCACCACTCACTACTCACCAGTCCACCGCTACTCACCACTACGCACCGCTCACTACTCACAACTAATCACCACTCAACACTACACACCATCACTACTACTCACAACTAATCTCCACTCGCCACTACACACCACCACGCACCACTACTCACCACTCACTACTCACCAGTCCACCGCTACTCACCACTACGCACCGCTCACTACTCACAACTAAATTTTGATTTAAAGCTTTCGTGACTGCAGTAATTCATATTCTTAGTTTTTTCGGTAAAGTCACGTTGAAGAGAAACAACAAAATAACAAAATATATATAAACATATATAAAACACACCTGATGATGACCGTTTGAGTTATGGTCGAAACGTCGTGAGAATTTTTTATTGTTTTATATATATTTTGTTATTTTGTTGTTTCTCTTCAACGTGACTTTACCGAAAAAACTAAGAATACTCACAACTAATCACCAATCAACACTACTCACCATCACTCACTACTCACAACTAATCACTTGTTACACAGTTACCACTCGCCACTACACACCATCACTCACTATTCACAACTAATTACCACTCAACACTACTCACCATCACTCACTACTACTCACAACTAATCACCACTCACCACTACACACCACCACGCGCCACTACTCACCACTCACTACTCACCAACACTCGCCACTCACGACTCACAACCAATAATCACTCACCACTACTCACTACTCACAACTAATCACCACTCACCACTACTCACCACTCACTACTCACAACTAATCACCACTCAACACTACTCACCATCACTCACTACTCGAAACTCATCACCACTCAATACTACTCACCATCACTCACAACTAATCACCACTCAACACTACTCACCATCACTCACTACTCACAACTAATCACCACTCACCACTACTCACCACTCACTACTCACAACTAATCACCACTCACCACTACTCACCACTCACTACTCACAACTATTCACCACTCACCACTACTCACCATCACTCACTACTCGAAACTAATCTCCACTCAACACTACTCGCCATCACTCACCACTCACTACTCACAACTAATCACCACTCACCACTACACCCGACTACACTTGCCACACAACAGAGAGCTGTCTCTCACCCTGTGTGTGTCTCTGTCTCTCACCCTGTGTGTGTCTCTGTCTCTCACCCTGTGTGTGTCTCTGTCTCTCCCCCTGTGTGTGTCTCTGTCTCTCACTCTGTGTGTGTCTCTGTCTCTCACCCTGTGTGTGTCTCTGTCTCTCCCCCTGTGTGTGTCTCTGTCTCTCACTCTGTGTGTGTCTCTGTCTCTCACCCTGTGTGTGTCTCTGTCTCTCACTCTGTGTGTCTCTGTCTCTCACCCTGTGTGTGTCTCTGTCTCTCACCCTGTGTGTGTCTCTGTCTCTCACTCTGTGTGTGTCTCTGTCTCTCACCCTGTGTGTGTCTCTACAGGGAGCTCTGTCTCTCACGCTGGGCCCTGCTGGGCCGCTCTCCTCCAGCCTGCTCCACGTCCTCAGCGCCATGCGTGGCGTGGGGAGCGGAGCCCTCAATCCCAGCGGCCTCTTCGGTGAGCTGTGCCGCAGGTGAGCACGAGCGCCGCTCACCCACCCACCCATGCGCACTCATCCTCGCGCTCACCCACACGCTCACACATACGCTCACCCACTCACCCACACGCTCACCCATACGCTCACCCACTCATCCACTCGCTCACCCATACACTCACCCACTCACCCACTCGCTCACCCATACACTCACCCACTCACCCACGCTCTCACACACACTCATCCTCGTGCTCACCCACTCGCTCACCCATACACTCACCCACTCACCCACACGCTCACACATACGCTCACCCACTCACCCACACGCTCACACATACGCTCACCCACTCACCCACACGCTCACACATACGCTCACCCACTCACCCACACGTTCATACATTCGCTCACCCACTCACCCACACGCTCACCCATACGCTCACCCACTCACCCACTCGCTCACGCATACGCTCACCCACCCACACAGTCACCCACCCACTCGCTCACCCACGCAGTCACCCACTCACTCGCTCATCCATACGCTCACCCACTCGCCCACACGCTCACCCACACGCTCACCCACTCACCCACACGCTCACCCACACGCTCACCCACTCACCCACACGCTCACCCACACGCTCACCCACTCACCCACACGCTCGCCCACACGCTCACCCACTCACCCACACGCTCATCCACACGCTCACCCACTCACCCACACGCTCACCCACACGCTCACCCACTCACCCACACGCTCGCCCATACGCGCGCCAACCACGACACCACCGCTCCACGCCGCCGTCCACTGCCGCGGAACCTCGCGGGAGCCTCGGGGGCAGCCGCCGTGGCTCCCGCTGCCGCAAGGCTGTGGGGCGCTGCTGTCCGGAGGGGATGCCCCGGGGGGGGGGGAGGTGTCGCGAGGGCCCCTCCCAGGGTCTCCTCCTCCACCCGCGCTGCACCGGTGGCTCTTGACCCGGGGTGCACGGGGGGGTGCGCGTTGCCCCTTTCTGGGGGTGTGCGAGACACGGCCAGATTGTGTTTTAGAAGGTGAATCATCGGCACCAAACGGAGCACGGGGTGACGCAATTTACAACTTTGTGCGTCGCTGACAGCGAGCTGTCCCGGCTCTCCGTTGCTGCAGAGTCCTTCAAGTCTCGCGGTGTCCCGCTGTGGTGTGTGCCGTGATGCGGCACACAAACACAAAGACAAAGATCCCCTCCGTGTAGCCTGTAACAGACTGTAGGGGCAAGCGCTGTTAGCGAGCAGCACCTGTGAAGGCCGGCACGGCACACGAGGGGGCGGGTGGCCAGCACCACGCCCGGCCGCCTTTGTCTCCCTAGTGGCGATGTTTAAACATCGCACCAGGTACTCATTTGAGTCTGAGTCGACCTAAGGGAGGCCCATGACCGGTTCGGATAATGGTCACCGGTGATGGCCGTGATGGGGAATCGAACCCGGGTTGCCAGGTCCGTAGTGCAGTGCTCCAACCGCTCCGCCGCCGCTACCCCCCACACACGCTCACACACACACGCTCACACACACGCTGACACACGCACGCTCGCACGCACGCTCACACACACACGCTCGCACACACGCTCGCACACACGCTCGCACACACGCTCACACACACACGCTCGCACACACGCTCGCACACACGCTCGCACACACGCTCACACACACACGCTCACACACGCTCACACACACGCTGACACACGCACGCTTGCACGCACGCTCACACACACACGCTCGCACACACGCTCGCACACACGCGCACACACACTCACACACACTCGCACACACGCACGCACACGCTCGCACACGCTCGCACACACGCTCGCACACACACACACTCGCACACACGCACACTCGCACACACGCACACACACGCATGCACACACGCTCACACACGCTCACACACGCTCACACACGCTCGCACACACGCTCGCACACACGCTCGCACACACGCTCACACACACACACGCTCACGTGCTCACACACACACGCTCACACACACACGCTCACGCACACGTGCTCACACACACGCTCACACACACACGCTCACGTGCTCACACACACGCTCACACACACGCTCACACACACACGCTCACGTGCTCACACGCACGCTCACACACACACGCTCACGTGCTCACACACACGCTCACACACACGCTCACACACACACGCTCACGTGCTCACACACACGCTCACACACACACGCTCACGTGCTCACACGCACGCTCACACACACACGCTCACACACACGTGCTCACACACACGCGCACACACACACGCTCACGTGCTCACACACACGCTCACACACGCACGCTCACACACACACGCTCACGCTCGCACATACACAGGAGAGAGCCGCGTGTCGTCTGCGCGCGCCTCTCTCTCTGCGCCTCTCTCTCTGCGCCTCTCTCTCTGCGCCTCTCTCTCTGCGCCTCTCTCTCTGCGCCTCTCTCTCTGCGCCTCTCTCTCTGCGCCTCTCTCTCTGCGCCTCTCTCTCTGCGCCTCTCTCTGTGCGCCTCTCTCTCTCTGCGCCTCTCTCTCTCTGCGCCTCTCTCTCTGCGCCTCTCTCTCTCTGCGCCTCTCTCTCTGCGCCTCTCTCTCTGCGCCTCTCTCTCTCTGCGCCTCTCTCTCTGCGCCTCTCTCTCTGCGCCTCTCTCTCTGCGCCTCTCTCTCTCTGCGCCTCTCCCCCCGGATGGGTTCACGTGGCGCGGGGCCCCCCGCGGCCCTCCCCTGCTCACACGCCACGGGGCATCAGGTGTCGCCCGTCAAACCAATTACCTGCCTCTTTATGGCGCGTGTCCTCGCGCCGCCGGCGGCGCCGGCGCCGGCGGCGGCGGCGGCGGCGGCTCAAGGGCTGCGCCTCTAAATGTTTACCTGCGCGCAGATTAGGCCGCATTGTCGCGGATTGTGTCGCGCGCCCGCCCAGGCGGAGGGAGAGAGGTAATTTGGCGCGAGCCGCGTGACCTTCGTGCGGGGATGATTGGCGGCGCTGGTGGGTGGTTTGGTTTTCCCGCTTCCCCCTCTGCGTTTTTGTTATAGTTTTTTACCCCTTTTGTCGTTTTTCATTTTTTATTTTAATTCCTTCCCGGCCCACGATCAACGATGCCCCCCCCCCACCCCCCCCCCCAGCACACCCCCACACCGATCGACATTCATCAGGCCCCTCCCGTGTCACGCTCATCTTCCTCCTACTCCTTACCCCCCTCCTCCTCCTCCTCCTAGCCTTCCCCCTGCTTCTCCTCCCCCTGCTGCTTGCGTTGGGTGCCCTGGTGCAGCAGGGTGGTGGTGGTGGTGGTGCAGCAGGGTGGTGGTTGTGGTGCAGCAGGGTGGTGGTGGTGGTGCAGCAGGGTGGTGGTTGTGCAGCAGGGTGGTGGTGGTGCAGCAGTGGGTGGTGGCACAGCAGGATGGTGGTGGTACAGCAGGGTGGTGGTGGTGCAGCAGTGAGTGGTGGTACAGCAGGGTGGTGGTGGTGCAGCAGTGTGGTGGTGGTGCAGCAGGGTGGTGGTGGTGCAGCAGGGTGGTGGTGGTGCACCAGTGAGTGGTGGTACAGCAGTGTGGTGGTGGTGCAGCAGGGTGGTGGTGGTACAGCAGTGTGGTGGTGGTGCAGCAGTGTGGTGGTGGTGCAGCAGGGTGGTGGTGGTGCACCAGTGAGTGCTGGTAGTGCAGTGGCCACCTTGCACCCTGCGCTCTACTCCCGCTGGATGTGTGCTCGGAGGGGAGCGAGTGTACGTGGTGCTCTCGGTTACCTGCCGGGCGTCTGGATGTCTACGCCGTACGTGCTGTTGCTCCATAGCATGCGGTGTGTGTACCCCCTTTAGTGAGGGCGTCTGTACGATGATGATGATGAGTGTCTCTGTGTTGTGCGGACCGTCTGGCGATTGTTCTCGGTGTCTGTACATAGTGCAGGGTGTTTATATATCACGCTGGGTGTCTATAACAATGCAATTTATAACGTGACCAGGCAACGTGGGTTCCGAGAGAGACGCGGGTTCTGAGAGACGGGAGACGCCGGTTCCTAGAGAGATGGGAGACACGGGTTCCTAGAGAGAGACGGGAGACACGGGTTCCTGGAGAGACGGGAGACACGGGTTCTGTGGGAGACGCAGGTTCTGTGGGAGACGCGGGTTCCTAGAGAGACGGGAGACACAGGTTCCTAGAGAGACGGGAGACACGGGTTCCTAGAGAGACGGGAGACACGGGTTCCTAGAGAGACACGGGTTCCTAGAGAGACGGGAGACACGGGTTCCTAGGGACGAGAGACACGGGTTCCTAAAGAGACGGGAGACACGGGTTCCGTGGGAGACGCAGGTTCTGTGGGAGACGCGGGCTCTGAGAGACGTGGAGACACGGGTTCCTAGAGAGATGGGAGACACGGGTTCCTAGAGAGAGATGGGAGACACGGGTTCCTAGAGAGACGGGAGACACGGGTTCCTAGAGAGACGGGAGACACGGGTTCCTAGAGAGACAGCAGACGCGGGATCCTAGAGAGACGGGAGACGTGGGTGCCTAGAGAGACGGGAGACACGGGTTCCTAGAGAGACGGGAGACACGGGTTCCTAGAGAGACGGGAAACGCGGGTTCTGTGGGAGACGCAGGTTCTGTGGGAGACGCGGGTTCCTAGGGACGAGAGACACGGGTTCCTAGAGAGACGGGAGACACGGGTTCCGTGGGAGACGCAGGTTCTGTGGGGGACGCGGGTTCCGAGAGACGGGAGACACGGGTTCCTAGAGAGACGGGAGACGCGGGTTCCTAGAGAGACGGGAGACACGGGTTCCTAGAGAGACGGGAGACACGGGTTCCTAGAGAGACGTGTGACACGGGTTCCTAGAGAGACGGGAGACACGGGTTCCTAGAGAGACGGGAGACACGGGTTCCTAGAGAGACACGGGTTCCTAGAGAGACGGGAGACACGGGTTCCTAGAGAGACGGGAGACACGGGTTCCTAGAGAGACACGGGTTCCTAGAGAGACGGGAGACGCGGGTTCCTAGAGAGACGGGAGACACGGGTTCCTAGAGAGACACGGGTTCCTAGAGAGACGGGAGACGCGGGTTCCTAGAGAGACGGGAGACACGGGTTCCTAGAGAGACGGGAGACACGGGTTCCTAGAGAGACACGGGTTCCTAGAGAGACGGGAGACACGGGTTCCTAGAGAGACGGGAGACGCGGGTTCCTAGAGAGACGGGAGACGCGGGTTCCTAGAGAGACGGGAGACGCGGGTTCCTAGAGAGACGGGAGACACGGGTTCCTAGAGAGACGGGAGACACGGGTTCCTAGAGAGACGGGAGACGCGGGTTCCTAGAGAGACGGGAGACGCGGGTTCCTAGAGAGACGGGAGACGCGGGTTCCTAGAGAGACGGGAGACACGGGTTCCTAGAGAGACGGGAGACACGGGTTCCTAGAGAGACGGGAGACACGGGTTCCTAGAGAGACGGGAGACACGGGTTCCTAGAGAGACGGGAGACACGGGTTCCTAGAGAGACGGGAGACACGGGTTCCTAGAGAGACGGGAGACACGGGTTCCTAGAGAGACGGGAGACACGGGTTCCTAGAGACACGGGAGACACGGGTTCCTAGAGAGACTGGAGACACGGGTTCCTAGAGAGACGGGAGACACGGGTTCCTAGAGAGATGGGAGACACGGGTTCCTAGAGAGACGGGAGACACGGGTTCCTAGAGAGACGGGAGACACGGGTTCCTAGAGAGACGCGGGTTCCTAGAGAGACGGGAGACACGGGTTCCTAGAGAGACGGGAGACACGGGTTCCTAGAGAGACGCGGGTTCCTAGAGAGACGGGAGACACGGGTTCCTAGAGAGACGGGAGACACGGGTTCCTAGAGAGATGGGAGACACGGGTTCCTAGAGAGACACGGGTTCCTAGAGAGACGGGAGACACGGGTTCCAGAGAGATGGGAGACACGGGTTCCTAGAGAGACGCGGGTTCCTAGAGAGACGGGAGACGCGGGTTCCTAGAGAGACGGGAGACACGGGTTCCTAGAGAGACGTGAGACACGGGTTCCTAGAGAGACGGGAGACACGGGTTCCTAGAGAGACGTGTGACACAGGTTCCTAGAGAGACGGGAGACACGGGTTCCTAGAGAGACGGGAGACACGGGTTCCTAGAGAGACACGGGTTCCTAGAGAGACGGGAGACACGGGTTCCTAGAGAGACGGGAGACACGGGTTCCTAGAGAGACGGGAGACACGGGTTCCTAGAGAGACACGGGTTCCTAGAGAGACGGGAGACGCGGGTTCCTAGAGAGACGGGAGACACGGGTTCCTAGAGAGACATGGGTTCCTAGAGAGACGGGAGACGCGGGTTCCTAGAGAGACGGGAGACACGGGTTCCTAGAGAGACACGGGTTCCTAGAGAGACGGGAGACGCGGGTTCCTAGAGAGACGGGAGACACGGGTTCCTAGAGAGACGGGAGACACGGGTTCCTAGAGAGACGGGAGACGCGGGTTCCTAGAGAGACGGGAGACGCGGGTTCCTAGAGAGACGGGAGACGCGGGTTCCTAGAGAGACGGGAGACGCGGGTTCCTAGAGAGACGGGAGACACGGGTTCCTAGAGAGACGGGAGACACGGGTTCCTAGAGAGACGGGAGACACGGGTTCCTAGAGAGACGGGAGACACGGGTTCCTAGAGAGACGGGAGACACGGGTTCCTAGAGAGACGGGAGACACGGGTTCCTAGAGAGACTGGAGACACGGGTTCCTAGAGACACGGGAGACACGGGTTCCTAGAGAGACTGGAGACACGGGTTCCTAGAGAGACGGGAGACACGGGTTCCTAGAGAGACGGGAGACACGGGTTCCTAGAGAGACGGGAGACACGGGTTCCTAGAGAGACGGGAGACACGGGTTCCTAGAGAGACGCGGGTTCCTAGAGAGACGGGAGACACGGGTTCCTAGAGAGATGGGAGACACGGGTTCCTAGAGAGACGCGGGTTCCTAGAGAGACGGGAGACACGGGTTCCTAGAGAGACGGGAGACACGGGTTCCTAGAGAGATGGGAGACACGGGTTCCTAGAGAGAGGCGGGTTCCTAGAGAGACGGGAGACGCGGGTTCCTAGAGAGACGGGAGACACGGGTTCCTAGAGAGACGGGAGACACGGGTTCCTAGAGAGACACGGGTTCCTAGAGAGACGGGAGACACGGGTTCCTAGAGAGACGGGAGACACGGGTTCCTAGAGAGACGGAGACACGGGTTCCTAGAGAGACGGGAGACACGGGTTCCTAGAGAGACGGGAGACACAGGGTGTCCTAGAGAGACACGGGTTCCTAGAGAGACGGGAGACACGGGTTCCTAGAGAGACGGGAGACACGGGTTCCTAGAGAGACGGGAGACACGGGTTCCTAGAGAGACGGAGACACGGGTTCCTAGAGAGACGGGAGACACGGGTTCCTAGAGAGACGGGAGACACAGGGTGTCCTAGAGAGACACGGGTTCCTAGAGAGACGGGAGACACGGGTTCCTAGAGAGACGGGAGACACGGGTTCCTAGAGAGACGGGAGACACAGGGTGTCCTAGAGAGACACGGGTTCTTAGAGAGACGGGAGACACGGGTTCTTAGAGAGACGGGAGACACAGGTTCCTAGAGAGACACGGGTTCCTGGAGAGACGAGGGAGACACGGGTTCCTAGAGAGACGAGGGAGACACGGGTTCCTAGAGAGACACGGGTTCCTAGAGAGACACGGGTTCCTAGAGAGACGGGAGACACGGGTTCCTAGAGAGATGGGAGACACGGGTTCCTAGAGAGATGGGAGACACGGCTTCCTAGAGAGACACGGGTTCCTAGAGAGACGGGAGACACGGGTTCCTAGAGAGCCGAGGGTGCCGAGGGTGCCGAGGGAGATCGGCGACGCGGGCGAGCGAGGAGTCGGTTTTTGCGACCGTTTGGAGTTTCCCCGAAGTTGCTCGATGAGGAGGCAACACTGACGAAGTTGCGGCGATGTCGAGTCGCGGGCGAGGGCGGACGTCGCTGACGGAGTTGCCTCGGGGAGCGGCCGCGGGATCCGACGACGCGGTCGGCGTGGCTCTCGGAGGACCGCGACCGCGTCCAGGGGAACTCGACGGCGGTCGGAGCCGCGGAGCCGGCGACGAATCTGCCCGAAGGGAGCGTGGGCGCGGCGAGACGCTGCCTGCCGCCTATCGGGGGACGGCTTCGGAGTCGGAAGCGTTCAGGCAGAGAGATCCTGGACCTAGAGACTCTGCTGCTGGGCGGCGGCGGTGGCGGCGGTGGCGGCGGTGGCGGCGGCGGTGGCGGCGGCGGCGGCGGCGGCAGCGGTGGTGGTGGCGGCAGGAAGTGTGGGGGGAGCGTGACGGATGTCTCGGTGGTCTCGGCGACGGTGAAAGTTTGTGCTGAAGGAAGTCACGACCTCCGCTGACGCTTGTGGGTGGCCGTGAGTGGAGGCCAGGCCGCTGCAGGGACGGAGGAGGCCTTTTGTCTTTCCGAAGGTCCTCGAGGACTTCTTGAGGTGGTTATTACGTGAGGCGCCCTCCGATTTGCGTGTCTAGCCGCAGGCCGCCCCACGAAGGGGCACGGCCGATGGCGAGCCCCTCCCGGTCGTCGGTCCGTTTCCATTGCCTCCCGGCTGGCGACAGCGGGAGACCCGGCAGGGGTGGGGTCGTGCGATCGCGAGCGGTGCGGTGCTTGATCGGCGCCAGTTTCTCCAACGCTGACCCGAAATCAACTTTGAGCCGATGGGCGCGGGTACGTACCTATGGACTGTCCGTTGAACTTCTTTCGCTCCGTACGTAGTCAACCGCGCTCATCAGAGGTGCGGGGGAAGGACAACAAACTAAACACAACAACGACGACGACGACGACAAGCAGTTCTACGGAAATGAGTTTCACCTGGGGTCGGGTGAAGGGGATGACATGGAGAGGGAGCTGGGCATTGTGTTTCGCCCGAGTGCCAAACCAGCAGAACCTCCGATTGTTCTGCGTTAAGCAGCATTTCGCCTCGTGCAAAAAGCCTCCCGTGCACCGCTCGCGCGTGATCTTCGAGGTTACCGAGGGCTCTCCGTATCGAACTTGTACTTGACTGCGGTGCGCGTATGCCTCCAATAAAAATAGATCGGCTGTCCGAGTGTTGCCAATCTTTTGTCCGGTGCAGCAGGGGGCTGTGTGGCATCCGCATAACGACCCGTGCTGGGTGTCTGTGTAACGTGCTGGGTTTCTCTCTGTACCATGCTGGGTGTCTCTAACGTGCTGGGTGGCTTTATAACCTGCTGGGTGTCTCTGTAACACTCTGGGTATCTCTGCACTGTGCTGGGTGTTTCCGTGACATTGGAGGTCACTTCTACACAGGAAGTGTTAGATATTGACCGTTAAAATAGATCGAAACAGGAGGAGGATTTCTCCACAACTCTTGTCTATCCACCTGATGACGCTGGTTGTAATTGCCGTCGAAATGTCACGCTGCTTGAATTGTAAATGTTGCAGTGGGTTTACTCTCCAACACACAAACGGTGTGCTGTACTAGTAACGAATTGGCACGTTCTGTTTACGTGACAAACCTTACTAAGTGTCTGTGTCGGGTGGTGACAGGTTTAATGGCACATTTATCGCGACACCATCTCACCCCCAATATTGGTCGTGGAAGCCGAGTTCTTCTTAGAATGTCGATGGTGCTTTTAGCGAGCCTTCACGGGGGGGGGAGGCGCAGGAGGTCATTGTTCACGATTCTCTCTCTCGTGGCTGCGTTCGACCGCGGGAGGTGTGCCCTGAAAGTGCCGGTCGCTGAGCTGTAGTAGAACGTGGCGCCTGATGATCTTGACCAAGTTCGGCAGCAGTCCATGACGCACAAGCGGTGTCGGGCAGCAGCAGCAGCACGGAGGTCAACCGTTACTGTGCTGGTGTTCTGTTGACGTTTCTATGACGGGGCTCAGTATCTCTGCACCATGCTGGGTGTCTCTGTAACGTGCTGGGTGTCTCTGTAACGTGCTGGGTGTCTCTGTCACGTGCTGGGTGTCTCTGTAACGTGCTGGGTGTCTCTGTAACGTGCTGGGTGTCTCTGTCACGTGCTGGGTGTCTCTGTAACGTGCTGGGTGTCTCTGTCACGTGCTGGGTGTCTCTGTAACGTGCTGGGTGTCTCTGTAACGTGCTGGGTGTCTCTGTAACGTGCTGGGTATCTCTGTAACGTGCTGGGTGTCTCTGTAACGTGATGGGTGTCTCTGTGACGTGCTGGGTGTCTCTGTAACGTACTGGGTGTCTCTGTAACGTGCTGGGTGTCTCTGTCACGTGCTGGGTGTCTCTGTAACATGCTGGGTGTCTCTGTAACGTGCTGGGTGTCTCTGTAACGTGCTGGGTGTCTCTGCACAGTGCTGGGTGTCTCTGTCACGTGCTGGGTGTCTCTGTAACGTGCTGGGTGTCTCTGTAACGTGCTGGGTGTCTCTGTAACGTGCTGGGTGTCTCTGTAACGTGCTTGGTGTCTCTGTAACGTGCTGGGTGAATCTGTAACGTGCTGGGTGTCTTTGTAACGTGCTGGGTGTCTCTGTAACATGCTGGGTGTCTCTGTAACATGCTGGGTGTCTCTGTAACGTGCTGGGTGTCTCTGTAACGTGCTGGGTGTCTCTGTAACGTGCTGGGTGTCTCTGTAATGTGCTGGGTGTCTGTAACATGCTGGGTGTCTCTGTAACGTGCTGGGTCTCTCTGTAACATGCTGGGTGTCTCTGTAACATGCTGGGTGTCTCCGTAACGTGCTGGGTGTCTCCGTAACGTGCTGGGTGTCTCTGTAACGTGCTGGGTGTCTCTGTAACGTGCTGGGTGTCTCTGTAACGTGCTGGGTGTCTCTGTAACGTGCTGGGTGTCTCTGTAACGTGCTGGGTGTCTCTGTCACGTGCTGGGTGTCTGCCTCTCAGGTGCCCGCGCTTCAAGGGCTTCCAGCAGCAGGACAGCCAGGAGCTGCTGCGCTGCCTGCTGGACGGAGTCAAGGCCGAGGATGTCACGGTCAGCGTTGCACCATCTCGTCACGCACCACCTCATCACGCACCACCTCGTCACGCACCACCTCGTCACCACCTCGTCACGCACCACCTCGCCACGCACCACCTCGTCACGCACAACCTCATCACGCACCACCTCGTCACCACCTCGTCACCACCTCGTCAGGCACCACCTCGCCACGCACCACCTCATCACGCACCACCTCGTCACCACCTCGTCACGCACCACCTCGTCACAACCTCGTCACGCACAACCTCGTCACGCACCACCTCGTCACGCACCACCTCGTCATGCAGCTCCCCACCTCGTCACCACCTCGTCACGCACAACGTTGCCACCCATCGCCCCATCAAGCCAAAAACAGCTTCTGTTTGGCCGAATAGAGGGGGTTTATCGGGCACAGCACGGGCTAGAGAAGAGATGGAGTAATGTGGTACAGGAGGACGTGGAGCTGAGTGGACTTGTCGATGACTGGTACCAGCGGTGTCAAGATCGGCCTCTGTGGAGGAGGCTCGTGAAGGACGCTACTGGGCAGTTGGAGGCAGTCGCCCTCCAACGGCAGCGGAGGGTAGAGGAGCAACGCTCACAACAACGAGCGGAGCCCGGGCCGGCTGAAACGCAGGAAGTTGTTACATTAAGGGGGCACAGGTGGTGCATCTGCCAGTCATTTCAGCTCATGGCACCTGGGTATAGCCCGTGAACGACTAGTTGTGGACACTTCACGTGGCCTCAAAGTGCACCTAGCCTGGCACGAGTGCCATGGTGACGTCACTGTGACTTGGTGGCAAATGGTGGCTGTTGGTGAGTGAGTGAGTGTGTAGTTGAGTGATTGGTGGTTGATTGAGGGAAGGAGTGTGTGAGCCAGTCGGTGAATGTTTGGGCGAGACTGTGTGTGAGAGAGCGAGTGTTGTTATTGACCTGCAGTGTTAGGGTGAGTGAGAGAGCAAGTGTGTTGTTGACCTGCAGTGTTACGGTGAGTGAGTGTGGGTAAGCGAGTCTGTTGTTGTTGACCTGCAGTGTTAGGGTGAGTGAGAGAGCGAGTGTGTTGTTGACCTGCAGTGTTACGGTGAGTGAGTGTGGGTAAGCGAGTGTGTTGTTGTTGACATGCAGTATTAGGGTGAGCGAGTGTGGGTGAGTGAGTGTGTTGTTGTTGACCTGCAGTGATAGGGTGAGTGAGAGAGCGAGTGTGTTGTTGACCTGCAGTGTTACGGTGAGTGAGTGTGGGTAAGCGAGTTTGTTGTTGTTGTTGACATGCAGTATTAGGGTGAGCGAGTGTGGGTGAGTGAGTGTGTTGTTGTTGACCTGCAGTGTTAGGGTGAGCGAGTGTGTTGTTGTTGACATGCAGTATTAGGGTGAGTGTGTTGTTGTTGACATGCAGTATTAGGGTGAGTGAGTGTGTTGTTGTTGACATACAGTGTTCGGGTGAGCGAGTGTGTTGCTGTGACGTGCAGTGTGGTGGTGGTTGAACGCGGTTTCGTCGGGTGGAGGAATCAACGGGTCCATCGGATCACCCATTTGACGTGCACTTGCAGTTCGTTCGTCCGTCCATTGATTTTCAATCATTTGTTCATTCATCCGCCACGGGTCCACCAGGCCCCCTCGCTCCGGGCCCCGCCAGACCCCGTGCGGACCAGGAGGCAGGTGCTGCTTCTGCCGTGGTCATCACCCCCCCCCCCCCCCCCCACGTGCGGTGATGACGAGGCCGAGCGTGCGTGCGAATCGACGGGAGCTTCTGTCACGGTGCCGTGCGTGGACGCGGCGGCGGCGACGACGATGAGATGTCGGGGGCGACAAACGCTCACCGGGGGGGCGGCCGCCGCCGCCGCCACCGCCGCCTCCGCCAGGGCCACTGTGGTGGGGACGCGAGCGGGCGGGGTGGGGGGTGGTGGTGGGGGGGTGGTGGTGGGGGGTGGTGGTGGGGAGCGTGACCCCAGCGCCCGAGCAGAATGGCTCCGCGTGGAGTCCCCATGCGGGTCACCCGCAGGCTGTGAGCTCGCACGCGCACGGCACACTGCACGGCGCTGTCACACGCTTTTGCAGAGATACGCGCGCACAAACGCACGCACGTACAGATGCGTACAAAGACCAAGATCCCACCCCCCACCCCCGCCCCCGCCCCCACCCCACCCCGTGTATCCTTTTAACGGACTGATTTTAGTTTTAACGCCGTAGGCTTTCGTGAACCCAAAAAAAAACCTCTCTCGTGGATTGATTTTTGGCGGGTGCTGTTACCGAAGCGCCCACTTCCCCTGCATTGGCTCTGGCGTTGCCAGTGCGGTGGTAAGTGTGGTCTTCCTTGACTCGCAGACGCGGCTCGGCACGCTTGGGATGTGTGCAACCTCCGTCCGATTGCAGTGATGTTGGCTGCTCTCTCTCTGGTGGCAATAGGGAGGAGAGGGAGGGACGGAGGGAGACGTGGGAGGGAGAAGAGGGAGGGAGGGAGCAGGGGGAGGGAGTTGAGGGAGTGAGGGAGCAGAGGTTGCTTGTCGCTTGCCCCACGTCGTCTTCACCTCGTGGGCGGAGACAACGGCGATGGCGGTGGCACCGCTGCGACCGATCTCCCCTCGGCCAAACCCCTACGGGTGTGAAAGTCTACAAAGTCTACAAAGTCTACAAAGTCTACGGCACTGAGGGGGGCGACCCTTCGGCCTCAACCGTCTCACGAGAGCGCCCCTTTTAGCGGAGACGGGGGGTGGGTGGGCCGTGATTCGACGGTGCCGGCTTCATGCCCCGTGCCGTTGCTGCTCAGAGGCAGGAGTCACTCTCCGTGGCACGGCTGTTGAAGCGTCGGCCTTGGAAGACAAAGGTCGGCGTTTGTGACGGGTGCGAAAACAACCGGGACACCTCCACGGTGCACGCGCCCGTCTGCCGTGGAGGACGCCATGATGGAGGGGTGAGGCGGAGGGTTTTCAAGAGATGAGACAACTTCCCTTTGTCAGCAGCAAAGACCCTGGGCTCAAAGCAGGACTCGTGATGACGAGAGGGTGAGAGGAGAGGGGGGGTGGGGGAGCTCTTTCAAAGGATATTCTTTCCTCTCGAATGGAGAAGGTTTTGGTGGAAAGTGGAGCTCCCAGAACAGCAGGGGCAATCCCCTCCCAACTGAAGCAAGCCAGAAGTTTTCTTCACCTGGGATGCACCTTTAAGCAAACTCATCTCTGCCACTGCACCGAGTCCCCCGGCACAAATATTAAGATGGGTACTGGGCAAAGCTAGGTGAGCCTTTCCATCCTCGGTGGCAGTCTAACAGCATGAAGCGTTCCCGGGAGAGCAGGCATCCAGGAACCTTCCCCATCGGTCCCCCTGTGTCCATGCTGCAGCGAGGGTAGCGAACGGGCTGTTAGGGTGCACCTCGGCCCTCTTGGGCAATAATCCGCTCCGCCCTGCGGCCTAGCGGCAATCGCGAGCCACCCCCCAAGTTGGTAGTTGGGCGAGGACCACTTGACGGCCTTCGTCTGAGTGTTCGCCTCGCCGCGATCTCGGCTTCCCTCCAACACCGTTCCCGTGGAGTCGGCACTCGTGCCCAAGAGGCTTCTCGCTCAGGAGAGTACCCAGGACAGGCCCCCCCCCCCACCTCCTCGAGACCTGCCATTTGTTCCGGATGCGCTTCTGAACAGGGGGGTGGCGCACTATTTTACGCATTGGAACATTTACGGAAGCGGACCTTGTTCCTGGTGACATTCAACTCGGCGAGGGCACACCGGGCGAATTTCGGGCAATCGTTGCGCGTGACTAGGCCGGCGAGGGTTTGGCCTCCCGATTTTGCCTCAATTCTTGCCCAAGGTGGCATCTCACCCTTTCGTCTGCTGGAAGAGCTGACATCCGCAGACGTGCCTGAGCACCGCTCGTGTCGGACGGAGGGAGCTCTCCAACTCCTCCGTTGGATGCGTAGCGGTGGAGCATTGGAAGTTTCGTCTTGGGAGAACGGTGGCCTGGCGAAGGGCGCTCGCGGTCATTCATTCTGCTTGGGATTGCCGTCGGGGGCAAGGTGGCCTTGAGGGCGATTGTATCAGACGTTGCTATGACCTGGCCAAAGGAAGTTCCCCGTGAGGGTCTTTAAGGGCGGGCTAATTTTACTGGAGCGGCGGTGAAATCCTGGGGCCAGAGAGCCTCCACACGTTCCATCGTGGGAGTCTCCTCGTGTACTGTTGCGGGACGCCGCTGTCTTCCACGTGACCAGCTTTGGAGCTCTGGGGGAGGGGGCGGGGTAGAGTTATCAATGACTACCAGCGGATGGCAGTATGGACGATGGGGAAAAAAAAATCCCGTTAATGCCACCATCCACCGGTCTACCACACCCACCCATCAATCCCCGTGGAAGGTGACTCAGTCCTCATGAGAGCTGGGTCAGAGGCTGTTGACGAATAACAACCAGTGGGGCCGCGGAATCGACGAGGGAAAACTCGTTTTTTAGCCAAGGTTCAAGACCTTCGTTCTTGAGCTTTATTGGTCGTGCGCGGGTTCGTAAGGCGGTACACGAACCACTGCACTGACGCTCTCCGCCACACACGTTTAGCCTTAACACACTGTTGGGGAAAGTTCTGTTTGCCAGCATCTGTAAAGGCCGGTGTGGTTGGGCAGCACCACGGCAGGCCGCCTTTGCCTCCATAGCGGCGATGTTTACACATCGCACCGGTTACTCGTTTGAGGTTGAGTAGACCTAGGGGGAGGCCCAGGACCGGTTCAGATAATCGTCACTGATATTGGCAGTGAGCGGGTCGCAGGGTTCGTAGCGCGGACTTCGACTTGCTCCTCTTCATCCCGTATGGGAAGCCAAATAGATACTCGCACACACATCCGTTGGTTACCTGAAAATATCACATCCCCGACTGCCACCTTCCACATCTCCCACCACCTCCATCTCCCACCACCTCCACATCTCCCACCACCACCTCCATCCACATCTCCCACCACCTCCATCCACATCTCCCACCACCTCCATCCACATCTCCCACCACCTCCATCCACATCTCCCACCACCTCCATCCAGATCTCCCACCACCTCCATCCACATCTCCCACCACCTCCATCCACATCTCCCACCACCTCCATCCACATCTCCCACCACCACCTCCATCCACATCTCCCACCACCTCCATCCACATCTCCCACCACCTCCATCTCCCACCACCTCCATCCACATCTCCCACCACCTCCATCCACATCTCCCACCACCTCCATCCACATCTCCCACCACCTCCATCCACATCTCCCACCACCTCCATCCACATTTCCCACCACCTCCATCCACATCTCCCACCACCACCTCCATTCACATCTCCCACCACCTCCATTCACATCTCCCACCACCACCTCCACATCTCCCACCACTCCATCCACATCTCCCACCACTCCATCCACATCTCCCACCACTCCATCCACATCTCCCACCACTCCATCCACATCTCCCACCACTCCATCCACATCTCCCACCACCTCCATCCACATCTCCCACCACTCCATCCACATCTCCCACCACTCCATCCACATCTCCCACCACCTCCATCCACATCTCCCACCACTCCATCCACATCTCCCACCACCTCCATCCACATCTCCCACCACTCCATCCACATCTCCCACCACCACCTCCACATCTCCCACCACCTCCATCCACATCTCCCACCACCTCCATCCACATCTCCCACCACCTCCATCCACATCTCCCACCACCTCCATCCACATCTCCCACCACCTCCATCCACATCTCCCACCACTCCATCCACATCTCCCACCACCTCCATCCACATCTCCCACCACTCCATCCACATCTCCCACCACCTCCATTCACATCTCCCACCACCTCCATCCACATCTCCCACCACCTCCATCCACATCTCCCACCACCTCCATCCACATCTCCCACCACCTCCATCCACATCTCCCACCACCTCCATCCACATCTCCCACCACCTCCATCCACATCTCCCACCACGTTCATCCACATCTCCCACCACCTCCATCCACATCTCCCACCACTCCATCCACATCTCCCACCACCTCCACATCTCCCACCACTTCCACATCTCCCACCACCTCCATCCACATCTCCCACCACCTCCATCCACATCTCCCACCACCTCCATCCACATCTCCCACCACCTCCACATCTCCCACCACCTCCATTCACATCTCCCACCACTCCATCCACATCTCCCACCACCTCCATCCACATCTCCCACCACCTCCATCCACATCTCCCACCACCTCCATCCACATCTCCCACCACCTCCATCCACATCTCCCACCACCACCTCCACATCTCCCACCACCTCCATCCACATCTCCCACCACCTCCATCCACATTTCCCACCACCTCCATCCACATCTCCCACCACCACCTCCATTCACATCTCCCACCACCTCCATTCACATCTCCCACCACCACCTCCACATCTCCCACCACTCCATCCACATCTCCCACCACTCCATCCACATCTCCCACCACTCCATCCACATCTCCCACCACTCCATCCACATCTCCCACCACTCCATCCACATCTCCCACCACCTCCATCCACATCTCCCACCACTCCATCCACATCTCCCACCACCTCCATCCACATCTCCCACCACCTCCATCCACATCTCCCACCACTCCATCCACATCTCCCACCACCTCCATCCACATCTCCCACCACTCCATCCACATCTCCCACCACCACCTCCACATCTCCCACCACCTCCATCCACATCTCCCACCACCTCCATCCACATCTCCCACCACCTCCATCCACATCTCCCACCACCTCCATCCACATCTCCCACCACCTCCATCCACATCTCCCACCACTCCATCCACATCTCCCACCACCTCCATCCACATCTCCCACCACTCCATCCACATCTCCCACCACCTCCATCCACATCTCCCACCACCTCCATCCACATCTCCCACCACCTCCATCCACATCTCCCACCACCTCCATCCACATCTCCCACCACCTCCATCCACATCTCCCACCACCTCCATCCACATCTCCCACCACCTCCATCCACATCTCCCACCACGTTCATCCACATCTCCCACCACCTCCATCCACATCTCCCACCACTCCATCCACATCTCCCACCACCTCCACATCTCCCACCACTTCCACATCTCCCACCACCTCCATCCACATCTCCCACCACCTCCATCCACATCTCCCACCACCTCCATCCACATCTCCCACCACCTCCACATCTCCCACCACCTCCATTCACATCTCCCACCACTCCATCCACATCTCCCACCACCTCCATCCACATCTCCCACCACCTCCATCCACATCTCCCACCACCTCCATCCACATCTCCCACCACCTCCATCCACATCTCCCACCACCACCTCCACATCTCCCACCACCTCCATCCACATCTCCCACCACCTCCGTCCGCAGCTCGTACCACTTCCGTCCACCCATGGGTTCCATTCAGTTACCCTCCCACCCACGGTGACCACGGCCACCCTGCCAGGCACCCACGCGTGCACACTCACGCGTGCACACTCACGCGTGTCACACTCACGGGTGCACACCCACGCGTGCACACCAACGCGTGTCACACCCACGCGTGTCACACTCACGTGTGCACACTCACGCGTGCACACCCACGCGTGCACACTCACGCGTGCACACTCACGGGTGCACACCCACGCGTGCACACCCACGCGTGCACACCCACGCGATGCCCTCCAGGTACAGGGATGAGCAGTTGCGCTCGTTCCCACCCGAGCAAGAGAACGGAGCAGTTGAGTGACAGAGTGTGAAAGAGTGTGAAAGAGTGTGAGAGAGTGTGTGCGTGTGTGTGCATGCGTGAGAGTGCGTGAGAGTGTGTGTGTGTGTGTGCGAGTGTGCGTGTGCGCGTGCGTGAGAGTGCGTGTTTGCGTGCGTGTGTGTGTGCGTGTGTGAGAGTGCGTGTGTGAGAGTGTGAGAGTGCGTGCGTGAGTGCGTGTGCATGTGTGAGAGTGTGCGTGTGTGTGCGTGTGAGAGTGTGTGCGTGCGTGTGTGAGAGTGCGCGTGCGTGTGTGAGAGTGCGCGTGTGTGACAGTGTGTGTGTGTGCGTGTGTGAGAGTGCGTGTGTGTGTGAGGGTGTGTGCGTGTGTGAGAGTGCGTGTGTGCGCGTGTGTGAGAGCGCGTGTGTGCGCGTGTGTGAGAGCGCGTGTGTGAGAGTGCGTGTGTGAGAGTGCGTGTGTGCGTGTATGCACACACCCATTGCGCTACGAACCCGGCTACCCGAGTTCGAATCCCGCTCATGACCAATAATTGTGGTGGATATTTGAACCGGTCCTGGGCCTCCCCTAGATCGACTCGGTCTCAAGTGAGTACCTGGTGCGGTATATTAAAATCTCCACTGGGGAGACAAAGGCGGCCGGGCGTGCTGTTGGCCACCCACCCCCTCGTGTGCTGTGTTTCCTTCATAGGTGCTACTCGCTAACAGCACTTGCCCGAAAAGCCTATTAATGCTATACGGGGGATCTTGGTCTTTGTTGTGCACGAACGTGTGTGAGTGTGATGGTGAGTGTGATGGTGAGTGTGTGCGTGTGATAGTGAGTGTGTGAGTGTGATAGTGAGTGTGCTGCGAACCCAGCAATCCTGGGTTGATATCCCACTTGTGGTGAACGCCAGTGACGATTATCTGAACCATTTCTGGACCTCCCCTGGGTCGACTCGGCCTCAAATAAGTCCCTGGTGTGGTGAGTAAACATCGCCACTGGGGAGACAAAGGTGGCTGAGCGTGGGGCTGGCCACCCACCCCCTCGTGTGCTTTAGTAGGCGCCCGCTAACAGCACCTGCCTCAATAGTCTGTTAAAGGCTACACGGGGAATCTTTGTCTTTGAGTGTGATAGTGAGTGAGAGTGCGCACGAGATCGTGAGAATGAGAGCGAATATGTTTGTGGGTTGACTCAGCCCGTCATCCCTCTGGGGTCAATAAAATCAGTACCACTTTGTGGGGAAGGCAAAGTCGCCCTCCGCCATGGGAACGTGGAATTCCCACCAATGGCTGTAAAACAGCTGAAGAGCACCAATGCCTCAATGCTCTTTGAGCAGGAATCTCTCCGACTCGGAGGCGTGCTCAGGCTGACATCATTGTCCTGTAGAGCGAATTGAACACTCGCCGCCGTGCGGTGGGGCTCTGTCTGTCGCGCGAGCGCCGGCTGCCACTGGCAGTGAGCGCCCTCGGCTAACGAGTGCCGTCAGGCAATCGGCAGAGCAGCGAAGCGACGGGAGGTTATTAATTAAATGTGCGCGTGCTTCCGTGACCCCGAGCAGCCTCCCCAACCGCAAGACTAGCCCTGACTGGGTCCGCAGCCGATTTTGTCACGACCCATGGCACCATCCCTCCCTTTGTGGCCTTGCCGCTAGCGCCACGGCCGCCCGCTGGCGCCGCTCCTACCGCTTTCCCTGCCACTGGTCCTGCATTTGGCCCCGTCGCTAGCCCCCTACCATTATCGCTGCCTCCAGCCTTGCCTCTACTAACCCTTCGTTACTTGCCCCCTATCGTTAGCCCTGCCACTAACCCCTGGCACTGCCCCTGGCACGAGTTTTTCATTGTGCTTGCGAGAGCCCCTCGTTGCGTCATCGCGGCCGCACCACGTGTCCTCTTGGTTTTCTCGCGTGATTTGGTTTCTCTCCGTCGAGCCGTGCGCCACTTTTAATTAGCCCTCGGCTCTCAGGGCCAGCAGATGTGGGGTGGGGAGGGGCCTCACCGGTACAATCTTAGTGTCCACCCACCCCCCCCCACCACCACCACCACCCACGTCCCCTTAGACAATGCCCCTTGACGAACGTTTCCCCGCGTTGCCCGCGATGGCCCGACCACAGGCACCGGCCGTGGCACTGGTGGTGTGGGAGGGTGGGAACTGGGCATGTGGATGATGATGATGATGTTGTTTGTAATATTGACGGCGATGTGGACAAGAGGGGAGGAGGTTTTGTCGATGGCAGGAGGTAGCCGCAACTTGACGATGAGACGTGCGTGTGCGTGTGCGTGCATGTGCGTGCGTGTGTGCGTGCGTGCGTGTGCGTGCGTGTGCGTGTGTGTGCGTGTGCGTGTGCGTGCGTGCGTGTGCGTGTGCGTGCGTGTGCGTGGAGCGGTGGCGCCAGCGGGTCCGGCGCGCTGCGCCACGAACCCGACAACCCGAGCCGCTTCCTGCTCACGGCCGCCACCGGTGGCAAATACCTGAACCCGATTGTTGGCCTCCGCTCGGTCGGCTCGGCCTTGAGCGAGCGAGCACCTAGTGCGGTGTTTAAAAAGGATGGGCCTGTCGACAACAGCGACCGTGCTGCTTTTATTGTTGCCCACGCGTTGCCTCCTCGTGTGCCTCGCCGGCCTTAACAGGCGCTCGCCAACAACACTCGGTATGCGTTCGCTAGCGGCCTGCAAAGGCCGAGCTGGGGATCTTTGTCTTTGTGCGCGTGTGTGTGTGTGTGTGCGCGCGTGTGTGTGTGTGTGCGTGCACGGCGAATGGGAGAGTGAGCTGGAGGGGAGGCGGGGAGCGGGGGGGGGGGGAGAGAATCCCGCGTGGAGAGGAACGCGCACACAAGCGGCGGCGGCGGCGGCAGCAGCGGGCTACGCATTGAGGCCATTGTGAGCGTGGGAACTGCCCAGCTGTGAGCCGCACTGCTGCCCCTCTCAGCCATATGCCCATCCCAGCACTCCACACGCGCACGCACGTCAGGTGTGCCTGCCGGCGGTTTGGCGTGTGCGCCGCTGATGAAGTGGGGGGGGGTTCAGTAATTGCCTCTCTTCTTCTGTGGGGTTCGTGTCTGCCGCATACAACATGCGCGCGCACGTACACGCACACGTACACGCACACGTACACGCACACGTACACACACACACGTACACACACGCGCTCTCTCTCCAAGCGCAAGACGTACACTGGGAGATCACACGCACCGCACTCGGCACGTTCACACCTCACGCACGTAATCAAAGACAAAGATCCCCCGTCATAGTCTTAACAGACTGTTGGGGCAAGTGCTGTTGGCGAGCACCTATGAAGGCCGGCACGGCACACGAGGGGGTGGGTGGCCAGCACCACGCCCGGCCGCCTTTGTCTCCCTAGTGGCGATGTTTACACGCCGCACCAGGTACACATTTTCTTTGGTTCTTTCGGTAAAGTCACGTAGAATGAGAATAAAATAATAAATTGATAAAATAAAATTCTCACGACGTTTCGGCCACAACACAAGCGGCCTTCATCAGGTGAAGGGACGAGACTGTCTGGAGGACATCTGATGAAGACCGCTTGTGTTGTGGCCGAAACGTCGTGAGAATTTTATTGTGTTATTTTATTTTATCAATTTATTATTTTATTCTCACTCTACGTGACTTTACCGAAAGAACCAAAGAAGATGAATCCTTGCAGTCACGAAAGCTTTAAATCAGGTACACATTGTTTAGGCTGAGTCCACCTAGGGGAGGCCTAGGCCCAGTTCATATAACCGTCACTGGTGGTGTTGGCCGTGAGCGGGAATCGAACTTGGCTCACCGGGTTCGTAGGGCAGCGCATATACACAATCACGTTGCCATGCAACAAAAACACACCAATGTACTCACATGAACGCACGCACACGACGCATACACACACACTCGCACACACGTACACACACTCGCAACAGAGACAAAGATCTCCCGTATAGTCTGTAACAGACTGTTGGGGCAAGCGCTGTTAGCAAGCACCTATGAAGGTCGGCACGGCGCACGAGGGGGTGGGTGGCCAGCACCACGCCCGGCCGTCTTTGTCTCCCCAGTTGCGATGGTTACAGAGCGCACCGGGTACTCATTTGAGGCTGAGTCGACCTAGGAGACGCCCAGGACCGTTTCGGTTCATCGTCACCGGTGTTGGCCGTGAGCGGGAATCGAACTCTGGTCGCTGGGTTCGTAGGGCAGCGTACCGCTAACCACTGCACTACCACTCCACACTCGCAACCTGCACGCACGCACACACGCACACACACGCACACACACAACCCACACACACATGCGCCTCCACCCCTTGGCAGCATGCGTTTGTACAAAAGAGAGCCCCCATGCAAGGCTCATGTCACTAAACGGTGGGGTCGAGTGGGGGGTGGCGGAGGTGAATATCGGGGGGGGAGCAGGTTTAGGGAGTTTGTGAAGATGCAGGTGGAGTGTGTGGTCCGTGTGTGTGGTGTACACGTGTGCAGTGTGGTGTAGGGGTGTGCATGCAGTGTGGTATGGGGGTGTGTGTACACATGGCTGTGTGTGTGCAGTGTGGTGTAGGTGTGTGTGTACACACGCCTGTGTGTGTGTGTGTGCAGTGTGGTGAAGGGGTGTGTGTGTATACATGGCTGTGTGAGTGCAGTGTGGTGTAGGGGTGTGTGTACACACGCCTGTGTGTGTGCAGTGTGGTGTAGGGGTGTGTGTGTATACATGGCTGTGTGAGTGCAGTGTGGTGTAGGGGTGTGTGTACACACGCCTGTGTGAGTGCAGTGTGGTGTAGGGGTGTGTGTACACACGCCTGTGTGCAGTGTGGTGTAGGTGTGTGTGTACACACGCCTGTGTGCAGTGTGGTGTAGGGATGTGTGTGTATACATGGCTGTGTGTGTGCAGTGTGGTGTAGGGGTGTGTGTACACACGCCTGTGTGTGTGTGCATTGTGGTGTAGGTGTGTGTGTACACACGCCTGTGTGTGTGTGCAGTGTGGTGTAGGGGTGTGTGTACACACGCCTGTGTGTGTGCAGTGTGGTGTAGGGGTGTGTACACACGGCTGTGTGTGTGCAGTGTGGTGTAGGGGTGTGTACACACGCCTGTGTGAGTGCAGTGTGGTGTAGGGTGTGTGTACACACGCCTGTGTGAGTGCAGTGTGGTGTAGGGGTGTGTGTACACACGCCTGTGTGTGCAGTGTGGTGTAGGGGTGTGTGTACACACGCCTGTGTGTGTGCAGTGTGGTGTAGGGGTGTGTGTACACACGCCTGTGTGTGTGCAGTGTGGTGTAGGGGTGTGTGTACACACGCCTGTGTGTGTGCAGTGTGGTGTAGGGGTGTGTGTACACACGCCTGTGTGTGTGCAGTGTGGTGTAGGGGTGTGTGTACACACGCCTGTGTGTGTGCAGTGTGGTGTAGGGGTGTGTGTACACATGGCTGTGTGAGTGCAGTGTGGTATAGGGGTGTGTGTACACATGGCTGTGTGAGTACAGTGTGGTGTAGGGGTGTGTGTACACACCCCTGTGTGTGTGCAGTGTGGTGTAGGGGTGTGTGTACACATGGCTGTGTGTGTGCAGTGTGGTGTAGGGGTGTGTGTACACATGGCTGTGTGAGTGCAGTGTGGTATAGGGGTGTGTGTACACACGCCTGTGTGTGTGCAGTGTGGTGTAGGGGTGTGTGTACACACCCCTGTGTGTGTGCAGTGTGGTGTAGGGGTGTGTGTACACACGCCTGTGTGTGTGCAGTGTGGTGTAGGGGTGTGTGTACACACGCCTGTGTGGGTACAGTGTCCGGTAAAAACAAGCCCCTACCTCGTGGGTGGTGCTGGACGGTGCCGCTGTGCTGGATGTGAGCAATGCCACGAAGGGATGAGCCGATTGAGTCGGCTTCCTGTCGCTTGTAGCCATCACAGCGGCCAACGGGGGCTCTGGACGGGGGCTAGGGGCTGGAAACCCATCACACTTTCAATTTAATTACCAAAAAAACACTATAAATATTTAACTAAGCTTGTGCCGGAGGCCCCGGGGGGGGGACAGGTTCCTGGCCAAACCCCATTTTGGCGGAGCCAGGAGACTGAATCATTAGTCTTGAGGTTCCTCCAGAAACGGCAAAAAGCCAACGCCGGTGGCCACGTGGAATGTTCGAGCGCTCGCTGCGGAGGAGAGAGGCTGCCGCTCCTCTGTCAGGAGCTGGACCGTTACCGCCTGGATATCTGCGGTATTCGGGGGGGCCCGGTGGCTATGCATGCATCGTGTTTTTGAGCTGTTAGGATGCTTTGTGTGTTCGACGTGTTTGTGTTGCAATGTTTCTGCCCTGTTTGTGCCGTTATCTTAATTGGCCCGGGATTGACCTTTGAACCCAGTGGACGCCGGTGTTCAATTCTTGTTATCAACCAACATCGGTGACCACTATCTGAACTGGTCCTGGGCGTCCTCGCGGTTGACTTGGCCGTGAACGAACATGAAGTACAACCGCGTAAAACGTCCGCACCGGGGGAAGGTGAAGGCGGCCGGGCGCGATGCTGGCCACAGCACGCCCTCCTGCACCACGCCGGCCTTCGTGGGCTTTCGTTCGCTAACAGCACTTGACATCGGCGTTGCGACGACTGCTCGGGATGTCGCAGGCAGAGGAAGGTGCTGCTGCTGCTGCGGTGGCTACGAGATGTTATCCGGCTCGCCTGCTATGCGGGAGGGCCGTGGGTTCGATCTCGACCCTGACGCCTGCTGTGTATTTTGAGTTTGCGTGGATTTTTCTCCGGGTCCTCTGGTTCCCCCCCCCCCCCACCCCACATTTAGAATCAACGTGCGTTTAGATGATTGGGCTGCTAAAAATGCCAACGTGAGAAAGCCGCCACTCCGTTGAGCTACCATTTGTGTGGCCGGGCCGCTTCTGAAAAAAAGCTGTAGAGGTCGTGTGGAAATTGATGGCAGCCAAAGACTCTGAACGCGTGTTTCCTAAACGTGGAGGGGACAAACTGAAGTCCTCCGAAAAATCCACGCGACTCGAAATGTACAGCGGCAGGCGTCAGGATCGGGATCGAACCTACAACCTCCTGTATAGCAAGCGAGGTAGTTAACATCTCACCGCCGTGGCACCCCTAACCGGAGCGGCCACGGAGCTCGAACCGCAAACGATCTGCAGCAAGCGGTGGCCGTGTCACCAGCAGCAGGGTGTTAAAGGACCCCCTGTGGGGTCTTTGTGTCTGCACAGAGGATTAAGACCGCGATCCTGGAGGCGCTGGACAAGCCGAACTCCAAAACCGCAGACGAGGCTACGCGGAGATCCGTCAAAGGTCGCGCACGCACACACGCGCTCGCACGCACGTGCACACACGCGCGCACACACGCGCACACGCGCGTGCAAACACGCACATGCAAACGCGCACACGTGCACACACACGCGCACACGCGCACACGCGCACACGTGCACACGCGCGTGCAAACACGTGCACACGCGGGCGTGCACAAGCACAATCGTTTCCCAATCCCCACGTCACTTCGGACAGCACGAGGCTCGAGCGGGTCGGCTCGTAAAGAGCGAGCGTGAAGCGGCGCATCTCGCGCCACGCGGTGGAGAGCGGCCCGCAGGGGGAGATGGCTGCGAGCGATACTCCGTGTCCGCACGCTCGGGCGTGGAAGCGTTCCCCTTCCTCCCCGCCTGGCCACGGAGGGTGACCGCTCATTGCACGCGAGAGGGGGTTTTTTTGGGGGGTAAGATCGCGTTAATATCAAAGCGTCGTTGAACCCGCCACCGCCCGACGCAGCCAAGAACAAAACGTGCCAATTCGTTCCTGGTGCAGCACGCACCGGGTTGAGTGCTGGAGAGTCAAACCACCACCTTTACAACTCGAGCACGCTGACGTTTCGCCCGCGAATCACAACCAGCGGCCCCATCAGGCGACAGCCAGAGTAGCTCACTGCACGGCCGTGAAGCCACCGTCGTTGGCGCTGGGAGATGCAGCCGAACCGAATCAACGGAGACGCAGCGAGGTGAACGCGGTCGGAGTTTGTGTCACGGAGTCGATGGGGTGGCCGTGATGAGACCATCGAGAGGTTGCACTTGAACTCTATTCAGTCAGAAGCCAGTCCACACGAGTCGACAGATCTCTGTGTGAGCCTACGGGGCTCTGTGTGAGTCTACGGGTCTCTGTGTGAGTCTACGGGTATCTGTGTGAGCCTACGGGTCTCTGTGTGAGCCTACGGGTCTATGTGAGTACAGGTCTGTTAAGTGAGTCTAGGGGTGTCTGTGTAAGTCTACTAGTCTCTATACGGGTCTACGGGTCTCTATGCGGGTCTACGGGTCTCTGTGTGAGTCTACGGGTCTCTGTGTGAGTCTACGGGTCTCTGTGTAAGTCTACGGGTCTCTGTGTGAGTCTACTGGTCTCTGTGTGAGTCTACGGGTCTCTATGTCAGTCTACGGGTCTCTGTGTGAGCCTACGGGTCTCTGTGTGAGTCTACGGGTCTCTGTGTGAGTCTACGGGTCTCTGTGCGAGTCTACGGGTCTCTGTGTGAGCCTACAGGTCTCTGTGTGAGCCTACGGGTCTCTGTGTGAGTCTACGGGTCTCTGTGTGAGTCTATGAGTCTCTATGTGAGTCTACGGGTCTCTGTGCGAGTCTACGGGTCTCTGTGTGAGTCTACGGGTCTCTGTGCGAGTCTACGGGGCTCTGTGCGAGTCTATGAGTCTCTATGTGAGTCTACGGGTCTCTGTGTGAGTCTACGGGTCTCTGTGTGAGTCTACGGGTCTCTGTGCGAGTCTACGGGTCTCTGTGTGAGTCTACGGGTCTCTGTGTGAGTCTACGGGTCTCTGTGCGAGTCTACGGGTCTCTGTGTGAGTCTACGGGTCTCTGTGTGAGTCTACGGGTCTCTGTGCGAGTCTACGGGTCTCTGTATGAGTCTATGGGTCTCTGTGCGAGTCTACGGGTCTCTGTGTGAGTCTATGGGTCTCTGTGCGAGTCTACGGGTCTCTGTGTGAGTCTACGGGTCTCTGTGTGAGTCTACGGGTCTCTGTGCGAGTCTACGGGTCTCTGTGTGAGTCTATGGGTCTCTGTGTGAGTCTATGAGTCTCTGTGTGAGTCTACGGGTCTCTGTGTGAGTCAACGGGTCTCTGTGCGAGTCTATGGGTCTCTGTGTGAGTCTATGGGTCTCTGTGTGAGTCTACGGGTCTCTGTGCGAGTCTACGGGTCTCTGTGTGAGTCTACGGGTCTCTGTGTGAGTCTATGGGTCTCTGTGTGAGTCTATGAGTCTCTGTGTGAGTCTACGGGTCTCTGTGTGAGTCAACGGGTCTCTGTGCGAGTCTACGGGTCTCTGTGTGAGTCTACGGGTCTCTGTGTGAGTCTACGGGTCTCTGTGTGAGTCTATGGGTCTCTTTGTGAGTCTACGGGTCTCTGTGTGAGTCTATGGGTCTCTGTGTGAGTCTATGAGTCTCTGTGTGAGTCTATGGGTCTCTGTGTGAGTCTATGAGTCTCTGTGTGAGTCTACAGGTCTCTGTGCGAGTCTACGGGTCTCTGTGTGAGTCTACGGGTCTCTGTGCGAGTCTACGGGTCTCTGTGTGAGTCTATGGGTCTCTGTGTGAGTCTATGAGTCTCTGTGTGAGTCTACGGGTCTCTGTGTGAGTCTACGGGTCTCTGTGCGAGTCTACGGGTCTCTGTGCGAGTCTACGGGTCTCTGTATGAGTCTATGGGTCTCTGTGCGAGTCTACGGGTCTCTGTGTGAGTCTATGGGGTCTCTGTGCAAGTCTACGGGTCTACGCGAGTACAGCTCTCAGCGAGTCTGCAGATGTCGGCGTGAGCCTGGCCCTAGGACAACAGTGCAATCGCTGTTGGCGGGCGGCTGATGAGCCCCGAGCAAGCCGGGCCCACGGACCCCAGCAGGGCCCACGGACCCCAGCAGGGCCCACGGATCCCAGCAGGGCCCACGGATCCCAGCAGGGCCCACGGATCCCAGCAGGGCCCACGGATCCCAGCAGGGCCCACGGATCCCAGCAGGGCCCACGGACCCCAGCAGGGCCCACGGATCCCAGCAGGGCCCACGGATCCCAGCAGGGCCCACGGACCCCAGCAGGGCCCACGGATCCCAGCGGGGCCCACGGATCCCAGCAGGGCCCACGGACCCCAGCAGGGCCCACGGCTCGTCATCCCTCGCTCATGCGCAGCCCCACCGGTGTGGGCGCGAGCTTCTCGGGCGCCGTGCTAGCGCCCTCTCGCGGTGCCGGTGGGGCACAGCCGCTCCGCGAGGAACACGACGCGTCCCTCGCCGAGACCCACCACCGCGTGGCCTCTGAATGAAACAATAGGCGACGTTTTGGAAAAAAATGGCGCTTTGTGCTGGGGGGGGGGGGGCATGTTACACGGGGGAAGGCGGGACTGAAGGCATCTGCCTCGTCCACCGGGATGTTGGCGAATGCGGTGGCAAGCTTTCAACAGCACATTCTTCTGTGGTCGTGTGTGTGGTGCGTGTGTGGGGAGCGGTGGTGCAGCGGTTAGCGCTGCGCTACGAACCCGGCGACCCGGGTTCGATTCCCGCGCACGGCCAAACACCACCAGTGACGATTATCTGAAACCGGCGCTGGGCCTCCCCTAGGTCGACTCGGCCTCAAATGAGTACCTGGTGCGGTGTGTCAACATCGTCGCTGGGGAGAGAAAGGCGGCCGGGCGCGGTGCTGGCCAGCCACCCCCTCGCGTGCCGTGCCGGCCCTCATAGGTGCTGCTCGCTAACAGCACTTGCCCCAACAGTCTGTTAAGGCTACACGGGGGATCTTTGTCTTTGTGCGTCGTGTCCAGTAATAACAGGCCACTACCTCGTCGGTCGTATGGGACCGTGACGCTGTGGTAGGTGTGAGCAATGCCATTGGGGAGCGGCCAATTGAAATCGGTGCTCGTAGCCACCAACAGCCGCCAATGGGGGGGGGGGGGGGGGGCTCTGGACGGCTGCGAGGGGCTGGTAACAGGTGTCTATGACGTCTCCTGGCCAAACCCATTTTGGCGGAGCCAGGAGGCTGAACCCGTCACCTCGGGATTCCCCCAGAAACGTAAAAAAGCCACCGCGAGTGGCCACGTGCGTGGGAGCGTGGCGGTGAGGTGTAGGAAGCTGTAGGCCCCGGGCTAATGTGAGCTCTCTTCCTCATCAATGGGAGGAGAGGAATGTTGGTGGTCGTTGATTCCGCCCCAACTGAAGGTGAACATCCGTGGAGGGATGCAGGCAAAGCCGATGAGTCGGATGCCTTCTATGACCTCCTGTCAGAGGTGCTGGCTAAAGTGGCCCCTCGGCATAGAGTCATCTTGTTGGGTGACTTTAATTCCCGAGTGGGTCACGACGCTGGCACCTGCGCTGGAGTGATTGGAAGGCATGGGCCAGATCAGCTCAATAACAACGGTAGGAGGCTGCTATATTTTTGTGCAGCCCATGCTGTTCCGGCAACTGTGCATCCACACAACATCATGGATGCATACCATGAGCAAGCAAGAACATCTGCTGGACTACATAGTGACGGTACAGCAGATGCGGGCCCATGTCCTTGACATCAGGACCAACTGTGGAGCTGATCTTCCCAATGACCATCGACTTACCATCTGTAAGATGCGCCTGCCATTCTTCCACTCCTGTAGTGAGTGTCCATCTAGGACCCCATTCAAACCCACAGTGGCCTGGTCTCAGCTAGCTGATGAAAGTTTGCAAGCGAGAATATCTTGTGTCGCTTGGAGCTGGGGTTGACATCGCCCCCCCCTCATCCTGATGCTGAGCGGAAATGGGCGAGGTTTAGGACTGTGGCTCATGCAGCTGCAATGGCTGCTTTGGGTCCACGGTCCAGACCTCCCCAGAGACCCTGGCTGACAGGAGGTTTTCTGGCTGGCTGAGAAAAAGCGACAGGCCCACTCTCATCGGCTACAGCATCCCACATCAAGAGAATGAGGAGGCTTACCGCAGCCTTCGCTCGGAGGTTCGGAGAGCCGTGCGGCGCTGCAAGAATGGGTGGTGGTCGCGGGTTGCTGAGGAGATGGAATCTTCCTCAGTAGCCTGCGATCACAAATCATTCTTTAATTTCATCAAAAGTTACTTGCAGTGTCACATCTATCACCACACTTATGGAAAAGAAAGGTGATCTGACCTCCAACCCCCAGGAACAGATTTGCTGAGCATTTCTGTGAAGTCCTGGGGGAGGGGAAATCCCTCAGCCCAAAAAACATCATGGGGCAAAGTGGGGAGGACCCTGCTGAGGCTGCGGTGCCTCAAATATTGGAAGAAGTCACCCCCCTGTGAGTGGCTGGCTGAGGTGCAATCTGTTGAGGAAGTACTGAAGGTGATCCAGAGTCTAAGACCAGGAAAGGCACCGGGCAGAGATGATCTCCCAAGCGAAATGCTGAGGGAGGGTGGCGTTTGTGCACAGACTGCCCTACATGACATCGTAACAACAGTCTGGACCACTGGACGGGTTCCGCAGGATTGGAAGGATGCCCTGGTGGGGTCCCCCTCTTGAAGAAGGGGGACCGCACAGACTGTAACAACTACAGGGGCATCTCACTCCTCAGTGTGCCGGGAAAGGTACCTGCTTGTGTGTCTCTCGTGTGTGCGTGGTGCTGGTGGTGGTGCAGGCTACGGGCTGCACGCCCTGCGGTTGAACGCCGTCGACCGCGTGTTCGGTGGGGAGCTCATCAACATCATCACGTGCCACAAGTGCGGGACGGTGAGGTCTCCTCGTCACATCGCCACGTCACGGCACACCGTCACATCGCCGCCGCAACGCATCGCCGATCGCCGCGGCGACGTCACGTGACGAGCACCATCGCGCTCCGCGCCCTCCCACCGGCACGACGCGGCGGGTGACGAGGCGGTGTGTCTCCGCAGATTGTACGGGTCGCGGAGCCCTTCCTGGACCTCTCCCTGCCCGTCATCGACAACACGGTGCCTCGCCTCCTCGTCACCTCTTCCTCGCCACACCCTCGCCTTAGCTCCCCCTCACCTCCTCTTCCGCACCTCCTCACCTCCGCCACACCTCCCCCTCGCCACCTCCGCACCTCAGTTTTAGACACCCTGTGCGGTACACGTCATGGTCGTCGTCGTCGTCGTTGTTGCGATGCTGGTGGTGGGTTTCTCTGCCCACCCTGCACACGCTCGCTCGCAAACAGACAAAGACAAAGATTCCCGAGTAGCCTACGCAGTCTCTTGGGGAAAGTGCTGTTGGCGAGTGCCTACGAAGCCCGACATGGTTTTAGACCGCTGTTTGCCAAGCGATGATTTCTCCACACCACACCACGTGCTCGCTCTAGGCCGAGTCAGCCAAGGGGAAAGTCGCCATGGTCGGTTCGGATAACTTCCAGTGATGTTGGCCGTGCGTGCGAATCGAACTCTGATCGCCGGGTTCGCTGCGCGGGGTGCAGTGGCTAACCACCGTGCCACCGCTCCCCGCGTGCACTTGCGTGGAATAGCGCGCGCAAGCTCGCACACACCGGGCACACTCGCTTGCTAGCGCTCACTTTGACCGCGCGTGCGTCCGCCCAGGCGAGCCGGCCGACCAGCAGGAAGGCCCGGGCCGTGGAGGCGGAGGTGGAGGAGAGGGGGGGGCGTGAAAGGGAGGAGGACGAGGTCACGGGGTCACGGAGGAGGGGACCCTCCCCCACTCTTCCCCCGGCCCCCCAGAGCAAGTTCCAAGAGAAGAAGGCGAAGAAACAGGCGCGGCAGCAAGCCAAGGTGACATGGTTGGCGGGGGGGGAGGGCGCAGTGGTTGAGAGACGGTGGGGGTGGTTATGGGTGCTCGTCGTGAGAGGACAAGCACCACGCCACGGACGTCGAGGGGGTAGCGCAGCATTGTGGGTGGCAGAGTGCATTGTGGGCCCGATGCTGACACGATGTTGCGGCGCGAGTGGCACGGACGTCGCAACGCATCCGCACCCCGCGCCGTCGTTCCGTGCCATCGTTTCCGCATCCTTTTGCTGTGTCCTCACTCAGCGGTGTGTGCGTGCGTGCGTGCGTGCGTGTGTCGCTCTCAGTCGATGCGGCGCCAGCAGAAGCACCAGCGGAAGCTGTTCCCCATGGGAGCCGAGACTCCGAGTGGGGATCCTGACTCCTCGACCACCGACGCGACCGTCGCCAGCAACATCACGCAAGAGGACGAAAATGATGTGCGTGTAGACAACGAGGGTGCTGCTGCTGATGCTGCTGCTACTGCTGACGATCATGATGATGATGATGATGCTGCTGATGATGGCGATCATGATGATGATGATGCTGCTGATGATGATGCTGCTGCTGCTGATGAAGATGCCGCTGTTGTGGAAGCGCCGCACCTCGCGGACTCGCAACGGACTCGCCGCACGGTCGACTCGGGGCGTCCCGGGCACGAGCCGCCTGGGGTCACGACCCGATCTTCCGTGAGCGCAGTCACGGGGCAACTCGGCAACCTGCAGCTCCACGACGAGCACGGGGGGCAGGCGGGCGAGGCGCGGGAGGAGGACGGCGACGATGGGTACGGAGAAAAGGGGAAGACGGAGAGGCTACGAGGAGCGGGAGATGACGTCGGTGGGAGTGATTGTGGACCGGCAGCGTCGCCGGAAGATGTAAAGATCAGCGTGGACGAGGTAACCAAGGTGGATGAGGAGGAGGAGGAGGAGGAAGAGGAGGAGGAGGAGCAGGTGAAGAGCTCGTCGAGGGACACGAGGATGCGGAGACGCAAGGACGAGGCACTCTCGTTTGGCAGCGACGAGGAAAGTGAGGAATACCAAACGCGTGGCAACGCAGACACGGCTCAAACGCAGCCACGCACGGAGGGGGGGGGTGTGTTGTGGTGGGTGTGGTGGGTTGGGGTGGTGTGGTGGGTGTGGTGTGTGGGTGTGGTGTGTGGGTGTGGTGGGTGTGGTGTGTGGTGTGGTGTGTGGGTGTGGTGTATGGGGGTGTGTTGTGTGGGGGTGTGTTATGTGTGGGTGTGTGGATGTGGTGTGTGTGGGTGTGGTGTGTGTGGGTGTGGTGTGTGTGGGGGTGGTGGGTGTGTTTTGTGGGGGTGTGTTGGGTGTGGTGTGGTGGGTGGGTGTGTGGGTGTGTTGTGTGGGGGTGTGTTGTGTGGGGGTGTGTTGTGTGTGGGTGTGTTGTGTGTGGGTGTGTTGTGTGTGGTGTGTGTGGGTGTGGTGTGTGTGGTGTGTGTGGGTGTGGTGGGTGTGGTGTGTGAGTGTGGTGTGTGTGAGTATGGTGCGTGTGGTGTGTAATGTGTGCAGTCCGCGGCGCGTTGGCTTAGCGGTGAGCGCGCCGTTCGTTACTTGAGCACCGCTCCATTACCGTGTTCCTCCAGCACCACAGTCACCGCGTTCCCCCGTTGCTCAAGCCCCAGTCTCTTAGCCGAGCACACCCCAGAGTCACCGCAGCATCCCTGGCGTCTTTGTCCACCCACGCAGCGCGCGTCGAGGCAGTGGCGCCAGGCGGCCCGGTGCAGACGCTGGCGGAGCCTCCCCTCGTCCCGCCAGACCCCGGCTCGCTCCTCGGCTGCCTGCTGCGATTCACAGCCCCGGAGCAACTGACTGGGAGCAACAAGCTCCTGTGTGAGCACTGCTCACTGAGAGGTGGTCGCTGCTGCTCACTCTCACCGCTCGTGCTCACTACTTGTACACACACACACACACCCATCACCACTAACACACTTTACTTACACACTTGTCCCACTCTATACGTTTACACACACACACACCTCACCACTTACACACACTACTTACTCACACTCACTACGCTTACACACACACACCTCACCACTTACACACACTACTTACTCACACTCACTACGCTTACACACACACCTCACCACTTACACACTACTTACTCACACTCACTATACTCACACTCACTACGCTTACACACACACATCAACACTTACACACGCTACTTACTCACACTCACTACGCTTACACACACACACACACCTCACCACTTACACACTACTTACTCACACTCACTATACTCACACTCACTATGTTTACACACACATCAACACTTACACACGCTACTTACTCACACTCACTATGCTTACACACACACACCTCACCACTTACACACACTACTCATTATACTCACACTCACTATACTCGCTCACTGCTTAAACTCACACGCAATTATATTCACGCATCACTCGCGCTCACATCACTGCTTACATGCGTGAGTATTAACTACTCACTCCTGCTCATTACACTCACCACTCACGACTCACCGTCACTGCTCACCATCACTACTCACACCGACTGCTCACACTCACTGACACTCAATCCCCTTGACGTGATTGACTCGGAGACACTTAAGAGTTGAAGGCACTCTGTGTATTTAACACGGCCTAACAAGTTAACACTTCCCATAACTCGTCTTTAATGGACTACGGTGCCCAGTCAGGACAGCCGCTAGACTGCCTGACTGGCGACACTGAGACGGTGAAGACAGAGACGACGACGGTGAAGACTCCGGCAGCAGCAGCATGACGGTGACCCACCCCACTCCACCCCCCCACTCCACACGACAGCCCCGAGGTGCCCTCCCGGGGCCCCTCTTATAGTGCCGGCGTGGCCTGGCTCCGCCCCCGGCCACGCCCCCTTTCTGGAACCTTCCCCCCGGGTTCCTCGTGTGCCCCTTCCGTGACCTTTCCCCCCAGACCCTCCTCTGGTCTACCACGTGGCCTGCTGACGGTCAGGGCTGCTGTGAGCTGCAGATGCCCTCCCCCGCCGGCAGGCAGCGCTATGCTGCTACGTGACCCATTCTGTGTCAGTACACTCTTAGTACAGTTACTCCTGCCTGCCTGCTGCTGGTGAGCAGCAGCAGGCAGGAAGGGTGAGGGTGGTGAGTGTGTGTGGTGGTGGTGAGGAACAGGCAGGAAGGTGAGGGTGGTGAGTGTGTGTGGTGGTGGTGAGCAGCAGGCAGGAAGGGTGAGGGTGGTGAGTGTGTGTGTGGTGGTGAGCAGCAGGTAGGAAGGTGAGCGTGGTGAGTGTGTGTGTGGTGGTGGTGAGCAGCAGGCAGGAAGGGTGAGGGTGGTGAGTGTGTGTGTGGTGGTGAGGAACAGGCAGGAAGGGTGAGCGTGGTGAGTGTGTGCAGTGGTGGTGTGCAGAAGGCAGGAAGGCGATCGTGGTGAGTGTGTGTGGTGGTGGTGGTGTGCAGGAAGGCAAGAAGGTGAGCGTGGTGAGTGTGTGTGGTGGTGGTGGTGTGCAGGAAGGCAAGAAGGTGAGCGTGGTGAGTGTGTGTGGTGGTGGTGGTGAGCAGCAGGCAGGAAGGGTGAGGGTGTACACAGAGTGGTGAGCGTGGTGAGTGTGTGTGGTGGTGGTGGTGAGCAGAAGGCAGGAAGGTGAGGGTGTACACAGAGGGGACCAAGCGGATCCTGGTCTCGTCACTGCCTCCCGTGCTCACCCTGCACCTCAAGCGCTTCCAGCAGGTGAGGGTGAGGCGGAGGGGTGGGGTTGTAGTGGCGATGATGGTTGTTGGGTGTGATGGCGGCGGTGGTGGTGATGGTCGTGTTGATGATGGCTTTGGTGGTGATGGTGGTTGTGGAAGTAACAATGGCTGTAGTTGTGGTGGTGATCGTGGCGGTGATGATGATGGTTGTGACCATCCTGCACAGACATTCTCTGCCTGAGAAAGAGGTCACGGGACAGACCCAACAGGATCTAGGTCCCTGCTTTAGTGACCTGGTCTCAAGCCCCATGACACCATCAATAGGCCAAGGCTCAGCCTAGGTTCTTTGTGCTTTGCGGGACCCTGACTCTGCTCACAATCATGATGGCGGGCAGGCCTGGGCAAAGCTGCGTGACCAGGAGTTAGAACCATTCCCTGTTCACCTCGGGGTGTGATGTGTTCTGGCCCGTACACTATTTAACATCTTCTATGACGATGTAGTTTGAGAAGCGCTCCATGGCTTCACCAGAGGATTTTCCGTCTGATACATATACAATGGGAGGCTGATCGATGCTGGAATGCAGTCAAGGGATGGCTCCCTTATTGGTAAACCATGCCATGTAAGCTGATGATCTGGTAATTGCTGCTCACTCTGAGGAGTTGGTACAGCACACCGGTGTGTTGGAGAGTAAACCCACTACGTTTACAATTTGATTACCGTGACATTTTACCGGTATTTACAACAACAACAACAACCAGCATCATCAGGCGACAGCCAGAGTGGTGGACAAATCCTTCTCTTTCGGTCTTAAATGGAGGGATAAATGTGATGTCGCACTTGTGAGCCAATCTGGTGGGAAGGCCAGAGGCGGGGGGGGTGTGTTAATGTATGCATTTAAATTACATTCCACATGAGTGATGGGGCCGTTGTGGAGAGAGTGGAGAAGCTGCCATATCTGAGCAGTGTGCTTCTGACCGGATCCGGTTTGGCACTTTGAATAATTAGAGTGACAGCTTTTCATAGTGTGGAAGCTGCCTGGCCTGTCGCTCCACAAAAAAAAAACTCCGGGTCGCCTCGGCCACAGTCATGCGCCCCCTCCTGTACGCTTGCGAAACATGGGAGCTCTTTGAGGGAACATGACTGGTTTATTGTGAGGATTCTCACAGATCCTTGAAAGATCTGAGCACAGTCCAATCATGGAGCTACTGCGGCAGGCGAGGCTGCGTTGGCTGGGTCACGTGGCCCGCATGCCCAGCCACCCCGTGCCCAAGCAGCTTCTGTTTGGCCCGGTAGAGGGGGGCTAAACGGGCACGGTGGGAGGCAGTCGCCCTCCGGCAACATCGGAGGGCAGAGGAGGGGATGCTCACGACAACGAGCGAAGCGCCGGGCGACCAAAACGCAGGAAGGTGGCAACATTGGCGAGCACCGGTGGTGCATCGGCCAGTCATCTCGGTCACCCCATAGTACAGGTAGTCCCCGACTTATATACACAGGTAGTCCCCGACGTACGACGGAGATGCGTTACAACGACCACCATCGTAAGTCGAAAATATCGTAAGTCGAAAATATCGTAAGTCGGGGACCACCGTAAGTCGGGGGCCACCTGTACCTGGGTCTGTCCCCCCCCGTGACCCCTTCCAGGCGAGCCTTCCACACTCTAAGTGACCTCAAGGTGCACCTAGCCTGACACAGTTGCCGTGGTGATTTCACCGCCACGTGTTGTCGGTGGTTGTGATGTCGGTTGTGGTTGTGCCAGGCTGGATTCGGGCTACAGAAGGTGAACAGACGCGTGGAGTTCCCAGACACGCTGAATGTGGCACCTTTCTGCATCGACACCTGCCAGGTGAGCACACGCTCGCAAACAAAGACAAAGATCCCCCGTGTAGCCTGAACAGACTGGCGGGGCAAGTGCTGTTGGCGAGTAGCAGCACCTATGAAGGCCGGCGCTGTGGCATTCGAGGGGGTGGGTGACCAGCACCACGCCCGGCAGCCTTTCTCTCCCCGTAGTGGCGATGTTTACCCACCGCACCAGGTACTCATTTGAGGCTGAGTCGACCTAGGGGAGGCACGCTCGCACACACGTGCACACCACAACAACAACAACAACAACCGCCGTTCACCACTAAGTGGCGGTGACACCACCACGGCACTTGTCCCAGGCTGTGTGTACTTTAAGGCCACGCAAAGCCAAAGATCCCCCGTGTAGCCTTAACAGACTTTAGGGGCAAGTGCTGTTAGCGAGCACCTGTGAAGGCCGGCACGGCACACGGAGGGGTGGGTGGCCAGCACCATGCCCGGCCGCCTTTGTCTCCCCAGTGGCGATGTTTACACACCGCACCGGGTACTCATTTCAAGCTGAATCTACCTAGGGGAGGCCCAGGACAGATTCAGATCACTGTCACTGCTGTTGGTCATGAGCAGGAATCAAACTCGGGTTGCTGGATTAGGAGTGCGACGAGCTAACCACTGCGCCACCGCTCTTCCACACACACATGACCCTCTCTTGCCAGAGGAGCTCACCCATGTGCCCAGATATTTCAAGGATTTGTGAGCCCCCTCACACAATCCGGTCTGGTTAAACCCAGGTTCTTCACGGCCAACACAGGTGACGATTATCTGAACCTGTCCTGGGCCTCCCCTAGGTCGACTCAGCCTCAAATGAGTACCTGGTGCGGTGTGTACCCATCCCTCGTGTGGCGTGCCGGCCTACACAGGTGCTGCTCGCTAACAGCACTTGCCCCGACAGTCCGTTCCTGCAAAGACCAGACGGGGTGTTTGTGTGCGTGTGGAGGCTGCGTGTGGGCGAGCAGGCCCGCGGGGGAGGGACGAGGAGTACTCGCTCTACGGGGTGGTGGAGCACAGCGGCACGATGCGCGGAGGCCACTACACGGCCTACGTCAAGACGCGGCCCGAGCGGCCGGAGCGGCTGGAGCAGCCGGACCAGCCTGGGGAGAGCGACGGCTCCGGTGAGCGGACGACGGCTCGAGAAATGACGCGTAAAGCGTGGTCAGACGTGCCGCCACACATCGCCACACCACACATCGCCACACCACACATCGCCACACCACACATCGCCACACCACACACCGCCCCGCCACACATCACCACACCACACATCGCCACACCACACATCGCCACACCACACATCACTACACCACACATCGCCACATCACCACACCACACACCGCCACACCACACATCACCACACCACACATCGCCACACCACACATCGCCACACCACACATCGCCACACCACACATCGCCACGCCACACACTGCCACACCACACATCGCCACACCACACATCGCCACGCCACACACTGCCACACCACACATCGCCACACCACACACCGCAACACCACACATCGCCACACCACACACCGCAACACCACACATCGCCACACCGCACATCACACCGCACGCATCACGTCACGCCCCACACACGTCACACATCACACCACACAACACATTGCAATTTGCGCCACACGTAACACCACGCACCACATGTCACACCACACGTCACACCACGCATCAGACCACACGTCACACCTCGTGTCACGCTACACCGCACGTCAAGCCACACGTCACCACAGGTGTGGCTTGACATCTGGTGTGACGTGACCTGTGGTGTGACGTGACCTGTGGTGTGACGTGACCTGTGGTGTGATGTACCGTGGTGTGACGTGACGCATGGTGTGACGTGACGCATGGTGTGACGTGACCTGCGGTGTGACGTGACCTGCGGTGTGACGTGACCTGTGGTGTGACGTGACGCGTGGTGTGACGTGCCGTGGTGTGACGTGCCGTGGTGTGACGTGACGCGTGGTGTGACGTGTGACCTGCGGTGTTACGTGACCTGTGGTGTGACGTGTGACCTGCGGTGTGACGTGACCTGTGGTGTGACATGACGCGTGGTGTGACGTGACGCGTGGTGTGACGTGTGACCTGCGGTGTGACGTGACCTGCGGTGTGACGTGACGCGTGGTGTGACCTGTGGTGTGACGTGACCTGTGGTGTGACGTGACGCGTGGTGTGACGTGACGCGTGGTGTGACGGGACGCGTGGTGTGACGTGACCTGTGGTGTGACGTGTGACCTGCGGTGTGACGTGACGCGTGGTGTGACGTGACCTGTGGTGTGACGTGACGCGTGGTGTGACGTGTGACCTGTGGTGTTACGTGTGACCTGCGGTGTGACATGACGCGTGGTGTGACGTGACGCGTGGTGTGACGTGACCTGCGGTGTGACGTCTGACCCGCGGTGTGACGTGCCACGTGGTGTTGTGCCATTCCAGGCCGGCAGCAGGAGGGGGCGTGGTTCTACGTGAGCGACTCCCACGTGCGCACCGCCTCCCTGGACCAGGTGCTGGCGTGCCAGGCCTACCTGCTCTTCTACGAGCGGGCGAGCGTGTGAGCCCCAGAGGCTCGGCAAGCCGCACGTGCACAGCACGCCCGACTCCGTCCGTCCGTCCGTGCATTTTTACCGAATGCGGGTCTGTTCATCCGTTGGTCCGTGCTTTGTAATTCTGTCCCGACAGTCCATCTCTCTGTCAGTCTGTCCATCCATTTACCGGACAGTCTGTCCTTAAGTCAGCGCTGTCCATGCATCCGTACGTCCGTCTGTGTTATCGTTCCGCGCCTCTCAGTCACTTCGTTGATTCATCTGCCGGTGTCTTCATCCGCCCGTCTTGTATGCACGGCCGTCTGTCGGGCCAGTGGTGACCGGCGTTCGCCAACTCGCCCTCTCGTCTACCAGTTAAGTTCACTCGCTTAACTCGCCCACGGACAGAAAACCAAATGACGTTTGACCCATTGACCCATGTGAAACGAACGTGACGGTGTACGGGGGTCACGACCCTGTCCCCTGGCAGGGTCAGAGTCACTCATTCGCACCCGTCCTGCAACAGTGACGATCATGAACGGTGACCACGGCCGATAGTGATGGGCCATGAAACGGGGCAAGGCCCACATCGCGAGTATATGATGTATTTGTACGCCTTTTTAAACCGAGTTTTACGAGTTATTATGATCCTGGGCATCTCTCGCAATCACTGGATGGATTCAAACAAAATAAAGATAATTTTGATGATCGTGCCCCCCCCCCCCCCCCCCGCGTGTGTATGTGCTTGTTGCCATTGTGTACGTGGTGGTGGTGGTGGCCACGAGTCAATCGCTCGTGCACGCAAATCAGCATGAACACTCCACCGCCGGCGATGTCTTCACTCATTCTGAAAGATGAATGATACGGAGATCCACACTTGCTTCTGAACGGAGTTGGATAACAATTTAAGATCACGTCTTTAACCAACATGGACACTCGCTAAATAACCTGACCAATATGGACACTCGCTAAATAACCTAACCAATATGGACACTCACTAAATAACCTAACCAACATGGACACTCGCTAAACAACCTAACCAATATGGACACTCGCTAAATAACCTAACCAACATGGACACTCACTAAATAACCTGACCAACATGGACACTCGCTAAATAACCTAACCAACATGGACACTCGCTAAATAACCTGACCAACATGGACACTCGCTAAATAACCTGACCAACATGGAGACTCGCTAAACAACCTAACCAATATGGACACTCACTAAATAACCTAACCAACATGGACACTCACTAAATAACCTGACCAACATAGACACTCGCTAAATAACCTGAACATGGACATTCACTAAATAACCTAACCAACATGGACACTCGCTAAATAACCTAACCAACATGGACACTCGCTAAATCACCTAACCAACATGGACACTCACTAAATAACCTGACCAACATGGACACTCGCTAAATAACCTAACCAACATGGACACTCGCTAAATAACCTGACCAACATGGACACTCGCTAAATAACCTGACCAACATGGAGACTCGCTAAACAACCTAACCAATATGGACACTCACTAAATAACCTAACCAACATGGACACTCACTAAATAACCTGACCAACATAGACACTCGCTAAATAACCTGAACATGGACATTCACTAAATAACCTAACCAACATGGACACTCGCTAAATAACCTAACCAACATGGACACTCGCTAAATCACCTGACCAACATGGACACTCACTAAACGACATAACGAACATGGGACACTCAATGCGAGATCACGTCGCGCGGTCTGGTGAGACTCCGTTAAATGTCGATCTCAAGAGACGTGCCGTTGGATGTTTTTTTGAATGAAGAAAATAAATTGCTCGTTACGGATTTGAATAGCGGGATGGCGTTCCAGATGACGGTGGAGGCTGCTACAGAGAAATGACGAGAAGCAATTACGCTCCTTGTCCTGAAGAGTTTCAAGGGGGGTCCCGCGTTGCGCTGCAAAGGTCTACGATTTGTTGAAGTGTGCGAGGCGTCAGCCGGATTTTAGGGTGCGGAAGCAGAGGCAAGCGATCTTGAAGGTACTTCTGGTCGAAATTGGCAGCCAATGAAGAGCACAAAGGATGGACAGGGAGTGCGGGCGAGGGTTACACTTCTAAATCATCTCGGATTGCAAACCCATTTCTTTAGAACTGCTTTTTGTGTTTAGTTTTGTCACCCCCACCCCGCACCTCGGATTAGCGCGGTTGGCTACGTACAGTGCGAAAGAAGTTCAACCATACGTACGAGCGACTGGCGCAGCTACTGGTAACCGACGCTTTGCCACTCATTGGGTTCCAGTGAACTCGGGGTTGCCGGGTTAAGTTTGTAAAAAGAAATGTTTCACTTTCCGTCTATTTAAATACAAGCCCAATAAATGTTTTGCCTGGAGGTTTTACGTGATATGAACATGTCCTGCAAAGCATGAGTATTGAGGCATTCTGGTTACAGCCATGCACATCCAGCGGTGGAAATTCCCCGTTCGTATGACGGGGGCGAGTCTATATCGTAGGCCAACCATCGTTTAAATCCCCACAAAGTGGTGCTTTGACTTTATCAACCTTCACCCCCGGATGGAGAGATGACGGGTTGTCAACTCCAGCACCCCCATCCAGGATTTGAACTCGCGACCTTCCGCGTGCGAACCGCTCGCTCGACCCGCCCCCGAGAGCCACGTGGTTATTCTCAAGGGCTCAGTGCTCCCGTGTGACGTCACGCTCCTCGCAACTCAAATTCTCAGCCAGCTTACTCAAAACGGGTCCACGTGGCTGAACAGCCGCTACTTGCATCACACACACACAAAAAAACCGAATTCAATATTCAAAAACTGCTCCGTGTACAAAAATGAATTTATTCCAAGCTCCCAGAGAAACCAACACCAATGATATCCAGGGTCGTCCATGGAGGGGGCGGACGGGTGCGAGGCCTGGGGAACCAAAGCGCGGGTCCCGGGCCCCGCTGATAGCTGCAACCCCACCCCCCGAGGGAGGTGTTATCTTTTAAAGACCTTGCAACCGCGCTAATCGGAGGTGTGCGGGGCGGGGGGATAACACAAACTAAACATCTTCGCGGATATTGGCTCTGCCATCTCCCCCCCACCCACCCCCCCCCCCCCATTTGCAGGGACGACTTCGGAAATAATAAGAGTTTAGAAATTCAGCACCGAGACCCCCCAGGAAATTGCATCGGACAGAACGATTTGAGTCACCCGTCACCATCCTGCCTATTGCACGAGACACCAGAAGCGGGAATCCCCCGGCCCGTAGCCGAGCGGTAGCGACGTTGGAGACCCCACAGACTTTCACCGCGGTTTAAGGGCCGCCCGGCTGCCCTAAGAACCGGTGTGCACGGGGCGTCTTCTTGCTCAGCCACCGGGCCTCCGGGTTAAATCACTTGACCGAGAGATGGCGACGGCTCGGTGAGACTATCCAGCAGTGGACATTTCGTGGCTGCTGCTGATGATGATGATAACCGGCCTTTTGAGAGCACTCCGATTCGCGACCGCGATGCCCTCGAGTGCGGGGATTGCTCACGTGAGCGAGCATGGGGTATTGTGGGGCCACACACAACCCGGGACGATGGCCGTTTACACCGCAGCCGTTTACACCGCAGCCGTCTCTTGCAACGTTCTTCGCTAGAGGGGGGGGCGCTTTCGTTGATGAGACGGCATCAGTGTGAGGGCCGCAACACTGCCTGCCAGGGGGTTTGTCAGGGGGGGCACGTCAGGGGCCTTGCAGTGAAGAACACCGGTCTGGTGGCAACGTCTGAGTCAGACACATTGCACATTTTGGATGAACCAGGGGTGGGGTAGGGGGGGCAGTCATGCCCCATTCATTAATTCGTTTTTACTCTTACTACCAAAAATCAAGCTGATGGAAATTTGCAGAAAACCTGAGGCGTTGGGTTTTCCGCAGTCAGTTTTACGCTTCGTGAAATGGGTTTGTTTTGGGGCGAGGAAAAAAATCATGTTGTTGCTACGGCCTCCCTGCATCTCGTCCCGACGGTGTTTGACGCAGCTTCAAGCAAGACATCGCATTATCCAACCGCT